>NC_142586.1:113918915-114257160 GCF_965207765.1 Zootoca vivipara
ACTTCTTTACCCATGCTCTGGAAGTCATGCAGGCACTCAGCTGGGTCAATGGGAAGTACGTCTTTGCAGGAACGTTCTCCAGCCCTTCAGGAAATGAAGGCTAATATGCAAAAAAGAGGCTTGCTTAAATACAGATCAGCTTCTGCTTCTGAATATCGGATTGCTCTTAAAAGGCACAGGAGCAGGGCAGGCTTGTAAAAGGTAGCAATGCGATGTGCAACAGTGTGGCCTTATTTTGGAAGAGAGATGCAAACAAAAGCACTGCCTGCAGCACGCCTAGTTAAACTGTGGAACTTCCTTCCACACAGGAGGTAACGATGGGCCACCAGCTTGGACGGCTTTGTTGTAAGAATTCTAAGGTCATGGAAATAAAATGAACGTTCGGAAGTGCACAAGGAAAGCACGCATACATAAGTATATAAACCACAAATAGTACAGCAGAGTAATCCTGAAGCCATCTTGGCTCTCCTAAAGACTTTAAATGCAGAAGGAAATATCTTGAGAGAAACCTTTCCCAATAGTTCTTTCACTTACAAATCCTGTCTTAAGGGCATATTTTGTGCATGGATAGGGTTAGCCCTGTGTGACCTGAATTCAAGAACTAAAGTATTTACCTTCTCAAAAGAATGGCCAGGCTGCCCAGGTAATGCAATCAGTAAAACATGATCTTGGCAGACAGGAGAGAAGTCATACTCTCAAATTTCTGTGGCAGACCACCTCTTTCTGTGATGTATGGATGAGACCAACTAAGTTTGTTCTTGGTATGAGCTTTCATGTGCATGCACACTTCTTCAGATACACTGAAACAGAAGTCACCAGACCCTTCTATGTATATAGTTGGAGGGTGGGGTGGGTTTTTTTTCTCAGGAGGAGGGTAGTAGGAGATGGGTGATTGACTCAATGGGTATGGTAAACCTGTTGACAACTGTTGCTGAATTATAACTTATCACTTATAAATTGCTGACTTACAACTTATCACTAAACTGAAAACTATGGAGAGACCTGGTCTTAATAGAGATACTGGATTCCTGTCTCATCACATATGCTAATCATATGCATACTATCCCTTGCTTTTACTTGTAGGACTAATTGCAGTCATTAAAAGTCCTTAAGCTATCTTTTGTGTTCAAACAATTTCTGAGCATGTTAGATTTCTGAGTCCGCCTTTCCCAAGTAAAATTTCAGAAAAATGATCTAGTAAAGAAGTATTATTAATTTATTTATTTGGGGGGGGGGGTTATGACCTGCCCTTCATCACAAGGTCCCAGATTGAGTCACAGCAGGGCAAAAACCACAAGATTAAAATCTGTTTAAACCACAGACAATCAAAAGGACAGGGTGGGTCTTAAAGGCCCTTGTCTCTGGTGTCAAAGGTCAGGGTAGAAAAGTGTATTGTCAGCATGTGATCCAAGCCGTACAAGAATGTCTTTCTCCGGACTGACATATCCCTCCCCCTTCTGAATGCCTGACATGGTAGAACTGCAAATAATGCTTCAGAGCATGTGCAGAGTGCTTCCCCCCTATCGCATGCCACCAGTTTTGTAGAGAGGATCAGTTCTGAACAAAGATACCGTTGAGCAACCACAAAGTGCAATCATTTTCTTTGGTAGCATGGAAAAAAAGGGAAACGGCCAAAACACGACCCTCGAAGATTTTTTAGTCAGACCAGTAATATTGTAGGCGATTGGCATAAACAAAATGGATCACCATAAACGCTCCTCTGTTCTCCAAACCCCAGCGGAGATTGAGGCTGATTAGTGTGATTAAAATGAGAAGGTATATAGACCACATTACGGTTGGTGCCTGAATAGGATTTACACCTGCCTACTCAGAAGTAAACCCATACAGAGTTCCATGCAACTCCTAGGGAAATGTGCACAGGAGTGTTACCTAAGAGGTCCAGGAAATCCAAGGCTGCAGACTTGTATTTTATATACTTCTAACAAACACACCTCCACCTTGCCAAGTGCTTTGCAGCGATTTGCCTTCAAGGGGACTTGCACACGAATGTTGAAGCAGGCAGATATAAGATATAACAGGAGATGTGAAATAAATCTAAGATACAAAAAATGTCTAGCGGGTAGAACATGAGACTCTTAATCGTAGTTTCATGGGTTCGAGTCCCACCTTGTGCAAAAGATTCCTGGATTGCAGGGGGTTGGGCTGGATGACCCTCTGGGTTCCTTCCAACTCTTCAATTCTATGATTATGATCATTTTATTTATTGAATTTATATACTGCCCGATTCCTGGAGGTCTCAGGGCGCGATTCACAGAACAAAATTATAAAAAACAAAACAAAATATATAATCAAAATAAAAACAACAACCCAATAACGCCGCGCGCCCCCCCCCAAAAAAAACAACCCACATTTTAGAAGGGCATAGGATGTTATAATCTATGATTGGAATCAGTCAAAAGAGCGCAAGAGGCAGCAAATGAACAAAAGAGAGCAATTCCATATTGAAACAGCCCTTCAAAGGCATGGGGAAAGCAGATTAAACCAAGACCCTAAAATATACCAGGTAACTGGATTAAGGGAGGGCATTCACGATGCCACACAATCTTATCAGGGATAAGATTTGAGTTTGGGCGCCTGTGGGGTTTGATCATTAATCTCCAAGCTTTTCCAGACACAGCACCCAACTTTTAACCACTTCTGCATTTTGGGACCCAATTTTTTTAAAAAAATTATCATGTGTTTGCTTGGTGGTACTGTCCCTGTTTTAACCTAGGATCAGGCTGTGACCCAGTCTCCTGTCCTGACCCACCAGCTGAAGACCAGGGGTGTAGCAGATAGGACCGGGGAGGCTTGAGTTCTAATCTGCACTCAGTCATGAAGCTCACAGGGTGAAGTTTCACCAGCCACTGTCTTGCAGCCCAAGAGGTTTATGGCCACTGTAAGAACAGGATGCAAGGCTAGTAAAATTCGGGGTGGGTAAGAATGGCTACTCTTTATTGCATTCATAACCACACAGATTCCCCCCCCCCCATTTAATCCCCACAATCACCCTGTGAGGTAGGTTAGGGCGTAGCCAGGATGACTAACACGCTCCCTCGTGTTGGAAGCAGAATTGCCCCTTCCTGGGAATCACAAGCGAGTGGTTGTTTTGCTCAGGTTCTGATTTTGGGCTTCTGTTTGGCCGCTGTGCAAACGGGGGTACTGGACTAAATGGGCCTTTGGCCTGACCCTGCAGAACTCTCCTTGTGGACACAGCTGAGTTTACTCCCAAGTAAGCATGCCCAGAGCTGCAGCCTTCTGAGATGAACACAAGAGCATCAGATGAGCCTGCTGGATCAGGCCAAGCACCTGCCCTGTGGAAAACCTACAAGCAAGACTTGAGCCGAAGAGCCCCTCTCCCCTCCTTTGTTTTCCAGCAACTGGTATTCAGAAGCATTGCTGCTAGTGACATTGTAAGTCCTCTCCTCCATGAATTTGTCTAATGGTCTTTTAAAGCCATCCAAATTGGTGGCCATCATGTGCTTCCTGTGGCAGCGAGTTCCACCGGTTCACTACCGGTAGCAACTTGCGTGAAGAAGCCCTTTCACAGAATCATAGAACTGTGGAATTGGAAGGGACTATGAGGGTCATCTAGTCCAACTCCCTATGTGGGACTCGAACCCACAACCTTAGTTTAAAAGTCTCATGCTCTACGGACTTGAGCTACCCCGGCTATTTATAATCTATCACGAATCTCCCACCATTCAACTTCATTGGGGCGCCCACGACTGTTCCGAGACAGGGAGAAAAATCTTCCTCGTCCCCTTATCTCCATACCATGGCATTATTTTTATAATCATGGGAAGGAAGGGTGGGTTAAGGAGAGGTGTGCAGGATCGGGCCCGCCGGGGAGCCTCTGTGCGTGCAATCCTTGCCCACCCCCACCCCACCCCCACCATGCCCCATCGACACCGGCAGCGTTTACTTGAGAGTAAAACAAACGGGCGAATACGAAAGCGCCCCTTTGCGCTTTGGAGAGATGGGCGCGCCACCCATCCTTGCAAGCCATGCCACGATCACATGATTTATCTATGGGGTGGGTGGGTGGGGGAGGAGGAGGGAGGGAGGGGGGAGTCACGTGCTGCCGGGTCAGCTGCCGGAGAGGCGCAGCGCCCACGTGGGCTGAGTCAGCAGGAGGAGCTTGCGCTGCGCGACCGAGCCGACCCAACCGGCAGCCGCGCTTAAATAGAGGGGGGACCTGAACTCCGGCTCGCTCGGCTTGGCTCAGATCCACTTCCTATCTCAGGTACCAGTAAGAGCAACGCTTTACTCCTTCCTTAGGGCTAGGCGTGGCCCCGATCCTGGCCGCTTTTGCTGCTGTGAGGGTGTCTATTAGGGTGCGGGAGGAGGAGGAGGAAGTGGCCAGGATGGAGAGGTTTGCAATATTGCGCAAGGCGTGGGACCCTTCCATCTCCTTTTGCCAAGAAATTCCTTATCCAAATTTTCAGCAAGTGCCGCGGGGGGTCGGCCCCATGTACCCCGCTTACTCGCCGGTAAAGAGTGTGCGTGGATCGTGGCCTCGGGCGCGCCCAGACTCAGAAACCCGCTTTGTTGGTTTGTTGTTTTTTAAGAGTACAATAACTAAAGCTGACCTTTAGACTCTGTAAATCCGGCCTCTTGTTTTGTTTTGCAACAGTTACAGCAGGTTTGCAAAAGAGTTTGGCGAATCTGATTTGCTTCCTTACTTCCTTAAAGGAAACCGACGAAGCGGTTGAGGGTTTTTCTGTGGGGGTGGATGGGAGAAGTATACTTCTTCAAGGCATCTGGGGGCGGAAAGTGGCCGGGTGTCTCTCTCTGGAGGGCCCTCTGCACACGCTCTCGTTTCCTGGGCTCACTCAAATGCAAAAGCTTCCTACTCTGATATACAAACAGGTTTTGTTTTCCTCCCACCCCCAGTTGCTATGCTCCGGCAGGTTTTCCGCATATATGTGCAAATATATTGCAAAGGCAGTGGGGGTGTAGTGGTTAGAGTGTCTGGCTAGGGCCCGCAAGAGCAGAGTTCAAATCGCCTGCTCAGCCATGAAGGCTACTGGGTATGGCTTTCGGCTAGCCAGTCTAACCTACTTTTACCTGTGGGTATAGGGTGGTATGCAAATTCAATAAATAATAATAATAAATGAGACTTAACAGGGTTGTTGTGATTATAAAATGGGGAGGGCGAGAACTATATAACCCACCTGGAAGCCCTTGGAGTAAAGGTGGGGTATAAATCAATTATATTTTTTTAGGAGGGGGGGATGTTTTGAAAGGTGGGGCCTCACCAACCCTTTGCTGCTCAGTAATTGTTTTGCTAAAGGTGTGTTCATAATATTGAAGCTGGTAACAATGCCATCCTCCTCCTCTAAACCAGAGTTGGGACAAACTGTGGCTTGCCAGATTTTGCTGGACTAAAGCTGCCACCATCCCTGATCTTTGAGCATGCTGACTGATGGAAGTTGAAAATCCAGTATCTCTTCTCTGTCTGCTCCCCCCCCCCAAATTCCCATTACTCTGGGACCCATAACAGGTTTTTGCTAATTTAGTCTCACAATGCATGTTTGGGCTAGAGGGAAGATGGGAATTGAACCGTTGGTGCTGTCCTGGAGGGCTCTGTTTTTGTGCACGAAGGAGAAAAGATGGCAAGCAGGAGGAGGAAGATCTTCTCCAAGGGTGGGGCTTCTTATATATCTGATTTTGAAACTCAAGGCCTGCTAAAAATAATTTAAAAAAGGACTTCTAAGGAAGCCTCATTAGCATTTGAGTGTTGTTAAGCTTATTTAAGCTTGCAGCTTTAGACAGATGATCCAATTGCCCTTTATCCAGGGCAGCTCTGGTTTTATTTTTAATTTTTTAAGTAGCGTGAACCATGTGAAAAAAGGATCTAGGGGAACAATTTGATTTTTAAGGGGGCCAATTCGAGATTGAGTTATTAACAGTTAATGGACTTTTAGGCTTCCTCCACATGGATAGGAGTTCACTTTTTTGGATAATAAGAATTATATGTCACAGGGGGGGGTGTCCAGCATTTTAGAAATGCTTAGGTGGGGCATGGCCAAAAAAGGGGGGGTTGGGAACCACTGATCTAGGGGGTCTTAGTAGACCGCAAGCTTCACATGAAACAAAGAAAGTAATGCAATTCTAGGCTCCAGCAACAGAAGTACCGTGTCCCTCTCAAGGGAAGTAATAGAACAGGCACCCCCAAACTTCAGCCCTCCAGATGTTTTGGACTACAGTTCCCATCTTCCCCGACCGCTGGTCCTGTTAGCTAGGGATCATGGGAGTTGTAGGCCAAAACATCTGGAGGGCCACAGTTTGGGGATGCCCGTAATAGAATCATAGAATTGTGTCGTCGGAAGGGGGTTGGGCTGGATGACCCTTGGGGGTCCCTTCCAACTCTACAATTCTATGATTCTTTGTATCGCCGGATCAAGTTCATCGGTTCTGCTGAATTAATGAATAGCTCTAATTGGATTTTGAGGAAGTGTGCAGTTAATTGCTACTGCTTTGACTTTTACTGTGTCCTTTCTTCCTTAGCAGATTGTGCAAACCACTATTCTGTTTATAGGGTAAGGGGTGGGCACTGGAGATGAGTTTGTGGAACCAAGATGGCAATCTCCTGAAAATGTTTGGGTGCCACAGGTGTAACTAATCCTGAGCTAGGTGGACTTAAAAGGAAGCTTCCTCTCTTCGTATGTAGAGGTTTGTGTGGACTGGCTTTTCTTAGTGGCAAAGAGATTTGTAAAGGCAACCGATGCCAAGCCAAGCCAAGCAAACAAATTGATGTACTGTAATTTCCAGGAACTGTGAGCTTGTGTCTAGCTAGTGTATTTGGGGGGGGGGGGTGCTGTTAATTGCAAAAAAAAAAAGTTTGGGAGGAGTCTGGAGGGAGGTGTCCATGGTGGAAGAAAAACAAAAGAGCCGACCTGATCTGTATTTAACTAGTGTCTGTAGGTATAAACCTCAAGTGTTTTGCATGCCACCCCTGTCCATGGAGGCGCAGGTCAGTTCTGTGTCCAGGGCAGCTGTTCCCCAGCTCCAACTGGCACGCAGGCCGAGACCCGACCTGCCCGCAGACTGACTCGCCAGAGTGGTGCATGCCCTGGTTATCTCCTGCTTGGACTACTGCAAGGCGCTCTTCATGGGGCTACCTTTGAAGGTGACTCGGAAACTGATCCAGATTGCAGCAGCTAGACTGGTGATTGGGAGCGACCGCCAAGACCACATAACACCAGTCTTGAAAGTCCTACATTGGCTCCAAGTACGTTTCTGAGCACAATTCAAAGTGTTGGTGCTGACCTTTAAAGCCCTAAATGGCCTTCGACCCAGTATACCTGAAGGATCGTCTCCACCCCCATCATTCAGCCTGGACACTGAGATCCAGCGCCGAGGGGCTTCTGGCGGTTTCCTCCCTGCAATAAGTGAGGTTACAGGGAACCAGGCAGAGGGCCTTCTTGGTAGTGGCGCCCGCCCTGTGGAACACCTTCCTATGAGATGTCAAGGAAATAAACAACTATCTGACCTTTAGAAGACATCTGAAGGCATCCCTGTTTAGGGAAGTTTTTGATGTTTGATGTTTGATGTTTTATCGCATTTTTAATATTCTATTGGGAGCTGCCCAGAGTGGCTGGGAAACCCAGCCAGATGGGCAGGGTCTAAATAATAATAATTATTATTATAATAAATTAATTAACTGTACCTGGTGATAGGGAGACACTGGGAAGGGTTCAGTGGCACAACACTTGCCTTCCATGCTGAAGGTCTCAGTTTCAATCCCTAGAGAGCTGCTTGCCAGTCAGGGAAGGCAATATTAAGGTAAATGGGCCAGTGATGTCTGACTTGAAAGATGGCATATTCCTACGCTCCTGCATGGGTGTGCCTCCTTTAAATTGGAGCCCTTTGGCAAGTCAGTTGCAGGTGATAGAGTTTTAGAGCGGGAAGGGACCACGGGGGTCATCTAGTCCCAACCCCCTGCAATGCTGGAATCTTTTGCCAAACGTGGGACTCGAACCCGCAACCCTGATAATAAGAGTATCAGGCTCTACTGGCTGAGCAGGCATGGAGTTCCACTGATGGCCTGGCAACTCCTTTAGCGGGGGGGGGGAGAAATGGGGTGAAAGGCAGAGAGATAACCTTGCTGATCTGTGGAAGTTCTCATAGCCTGAGGCCCAGAGATTTCCACCCACTCAACCCTCACATCTCTGTTCCACTCTCTGCAGCTTCATCAGCTCAGACACCGGACCAGATCATTTTTTGGCTGGCTTTTGTGGTTTGAGCTGACATTTTGGCTTCCTTCTCAGGGCTTCCTGGAGCAGCAGTGAAGGGGAAGGGGCAGAGCTGCCTTGAGTTGGCTGAGCAGCGAGTGGAATTTGCAGCCGGGCTGGTTTCCACTACGTTTCGGCTCCGTCTCAGCAAGCAAAAGCTCCGTCGGACTTAGTGACACTTCCTGGTTAAAACAAAATAAAAAAAATTCTTCCAGTAGCACCTTAGAGACCAACTAAGTTTGTCATTGGTATTGAGCTTTCGTGTGCATGCATGTATCTGAAGAAGTGTGCATGCACACGAAAGCTCATACCAATGACACTTATTTGGTGTCTAAGGTGCTACTGGAAGAAATTTCTTTATTTTGTTTTGACTATGCCAGACCAACACGGCTACCTACCTGTAACTTCCTGGTTAGGCAGCCTCACTCAAGGAGGCTAGAAAACAGTGAACGGCATGGCCTGCGGTGGGTTTTGAGGGCCAAATAGAGGGACCTGGTGTGCTGCATTTGGCCCCCGGGCCTGTGTTTCTCCACCCATGCTCTATAGGCCTTGGCCAGGCATCCCCAAACTTCGGCCCTCCAGGTGTTTTGGACTACAGTTCCCATCTTCCGCGACCACTGGTCCTGTTAGCTAGGGATCATGGGAGTTGTAGGCCGAAACATCTGGAGGGCCACAGTTTGGGGGTGCCTGGCCTAGACATTGGGCTGTGAAATTGCAGGGGGTTGGGCTAGATGACCCCTGGGTGTCGCTTCCATTTCTGCGATTCTTACAGAACACCCTGGTACTGGCTCCAGGTCAGGGGTCAGCAACCTAAGGCCCATGGGCCGGAAGCAGCCCGCCAAGCTCTCCCCCAAACCGAGCTGCCTGCTCGTGTGCTGCGCTAAACTGGTGCGGCGCAGGGACTCACTTCTGCAGCGCTGGAAAGCACATCTATGCATGTGCAGATGCCGGAAATCATGGGCTTCTGCACTCTCTCTCTCACACACACGATCCGGCTCATGGAGGGATCTCTGCGGGACTGATCTGGCCCAGGCAAGATAAACCTTGCTCTGACACCTGCTCCAGGTGTTGCTGGGCTCCCCAGCTTTCATTAGCCGGCCCGCCAGCATGCTCAGTGGTCTGGGTGATGGGAACCGGATTCCAAAACACCAGGTTGGAGAAGACTGGGGAATACAAAACATGGTCCAGAATCCTCGTGGGGTTATGTCAGATGAAGCAGAGGCTTCCCAGCAGATTTGGAGAGTTGGAAGGGGCCCTAAAACATCATCTAGTCCAGTGCAGGAACCACAGCTTTAAAATCCCTTTCTGTGAGATGGAAAGCTTGAAAACACGGCTGTCTTAAGGAAACAAGCTCTTGTGTGTACTATCTGGTTTTGTTGCATTGGGAATGGGGGAGGGGAGACACCCACTCTGAAAAATCTCTTCAGAACCACAAATCTGGGCCGTGCGACGCAGATGTTCTGGCTCTCTTTCCAGCTCTGCTTGCTTTTTGAAGAGCTGGGGCCTTTTGTGTGTGTTGTGTGTTTAGAAGGATTTATGTTTGTTTTTACTGGGTCAGGGAGGGGAGAGAGGGTTCCCGCTGCCACCTCCCTGCAAGATCGACTCCAATCGTAAATATAGTCCAAAGTCTGCTTCTTCCTATTGTCTCTGGCGAAGTCACGAGTTGGTTGTGACTTGTTTTAACCTGGGAGGAGGTTGGAAGGAGCAATCCTTAGCTCATCTTCTTAATTCTTGGATCCTTTGTTCGAGGCTTGCACACCTTATCTTGAAGACTGTGATGACTATCCTCTGGTTCCCTCTTTTAACTATTGCCTACGTGCAACTTTTCAAAATGGACATACAGCTCCGATTGCATTTTTAAAAAATAAAAGGGAACTGGCAGATGGCGTTTTTTGTTTTGCTGTCATTTCTCAGGGATCTGTCAACCACTTCTGCATCCATAAAAGTCCCACTTCAAGTATGTGTCTCGGGAACCCTGACTTTAAGCCTGCCTTGGCAGGTTTGGGTGAGGATTATCTTAAAGCTCACGCTTAACATTTTGACTTTCCTCCACCAGAAAGTACTGTGTATGTACCAAGCCATTTGTCCATCTAGCTCAGGCATCCCCAAACTCGGCCCTCCAGATGTTTTGGGACTTCAACTCCCATCATCCCTCGCTAACAGGACCAGTGGTCAGGGTTGATGGGAATTGGTAGTCCCAAAACATCTGGAGGGTCAAGTTTGGGGGGTGCCTGATTTAGCTCAATACTGTCTACACTGATTGGCAGCAAGCAGCTCTTGAGGATTTTAGGCAGGGGAGCAAGCCCAACCCAATCATGGTCATAGACGAGCGTAAGTAGGGTGGGGTACATTCATTTAAAATCTGTAAAACGTTTTGGAAAGCTAAAATTATTAAAGCAGAAGGTATATATAAAAGACTACAGTGGTGCCTCGACTTACGAATTTAATCCGTTCCGAAGGCACCTTCGTAGGTCGAAAAATTCGCAAGTCGAAAAGCGCCATTGGAAACGCGATTTCCCATAGGAATGCATTGTCGAAAAAACCCTATCTAAAACCGCCGCGGTTTCCGTTCGGATGTCGAGAAATTCGTAAGCGTTTGCCCCATTCGTAAGTCGAAAAATTCGGTTGTCAAGTCGTTCGTAAGTCGAGGTACCACTGTATAAAAATCTAAAAGCAGGGTTAGGTGCATAAAAGGTTACTACAGTAAATAAAAGGCTATGTCTATCAATTTACAAAACACTCTGATATGAGTGTTCATTAAAGCTAGTTTGTGGCACAGGTCATCATCCGGCGAATTTTGGAGTCAAACAACATCTCGAGAGCCACAGGTCTTAGGGACGCCATATTTCAGGCAGTGAAAATCTCTGCCCGAGAGTGTTGTTGGGCTCTTGGCTGCTGCTGTGTGTTGGAGCATGACAAAGTTGAGCGAGTCATCGGCTGATGGAAGAGGAAGAACCCTCCTCTGTTGTACATCCCTGGGTATTCTCAGCCTTGTAACCAGAGAGTTTCTCTTTGCTCATCTGTTCATGGAGCAGTTTTTAAAGGCGGTTCTATACTTCAGCTCATCAACAAGTGAGCATGTCAAATGGGGAAATTGATAAGGGCGCAACGTAACTATCAAAGCATCTTGAGTGAAGCAGCTGGTACTATGATAAATCTCCCAGCCTCCCCACAGAGTAACTGTCTTTAAAACTGTCTTGTAGCAAGTTTCTGAGTTTGGCAGAACACTTGAGGATCTCTTCGGGAGCAGACGGACGCTTAAAAAGGAGGAGGGTCAAATATAGATTTGTAGAGGGACCCTGTGGATCATCTAGTCCAACCCCTTGCAATGCAGAAATATGGCAGCTGTCCCAAACGGGGATCGAACCAGCAACCTTGGCATTGTCAGCACCATGCTCTAACCAATTGAGCTATAGTACAAACCAAGTGGCAAGGAAAGTTGCCTTTGGTGTATAAACTATGCAGACTGAATGTGTGCATAATTTGGGTCCCACCCCACCCATCTTACAATGTGGCAACACCTCCCCTTTGGAACTCCCTGCCTGTTGACAAAAGCATATTTTTTTTAGGCAACTCCATATTAAAACATGTATAATGTTTGCGTGCGTTTTAATCTGGTTTTCAGTTTATTGCTGATTTTGCTTATTTTTGGAATATTTTGAATCGTTTTTAACTTTTTCTTACTTCCCCCCCCCCTGATCATTTCATTGTTTTCTTATTTTTGTAAGCAGAACAATTTAGGGGATTGCAGCGGAACTTCCCCACTGAGCTTCCCAGAACCCTCCCGCTTTTAATTTTAATATTTCACTCACGAGTCCCACTTCCTTAAAAGCAGTGGGGAAGTTAGAGGCAGTGGGAATGAGCTTTACGTGTTCCATTTAGTGTTGAAACTTTGGAAACATGCTTCATAACCAGGCTGGTGTCTGTCTGTCTTTCTCTTGGTGCAATTCAGCAAAAAGTGGTGGCCTGTTTTCCTGCATGTCACTTGGGTTCTGAGATAATGCAAAACCCATGATGCTTCAGCTGATCTCTGAGTTGCAAAATGTGTTTGACGGTCTTTAGATAAGAGTCTGTCTGCCCCAAGAGAAGCCTGCAATTCCCATCGCCTCCTTTCCCTTACACCAGACAAGCAAGACCACAGCTGCACCTGTGGGCATGGAGATTCTGTGCTGACTGATCACTAGTGCACATGATAGAATCCTAACCTGATTCACAGGACAGGTGACTGGTCAAAACCAAGTACCATTTCAGGGGTGATGTTTGCCTAGTTATCACCGAGCCTTGAAATCTGTTTGGGCCATCCTACTTCCGTTTTTTTCTTTCTTTCAATAAACATTTTTATTAGATTTTCCAATTTAAATACCTAATCCATCTTCCAATTATACAAATTATGTTGTTGTTGTTGTTGTTGAGTCGTTTAGTCGTGTCCGACTCTTTGTGACCCCATGGACCAGAGCACGCCAGGCACTCCTGTCTTCCACTGCTTCCCGCAGTTTGGTCAAACTCATGTTCGTAGCTTCGAGAACACTGTCCAACCATCTTGTCCTCTGTCGTCCCCTTCTCCTTGTGCCCTCCATCTTTCCCAACATCAGGGTCTTTTCCAGGGAGTCTTCTCTTCTCATGAGGTGGCCAAAGTTTTTCCTTAGGACGCCCCTATTTTCAGCGGAGTATATGGAGTTATGTGACCTACCGAGTCAAGGAGATAAGTACAGTGGTACCTCGGGTTACAAACGCTTCCCAAGAAGCAGGCGTCTTTTAATTTCGTGACTGCTGTCACCATCTGCAGTGATCATGGAGCCCAAGAAAGTAAAATCTCTCACTGCCTCCATTTCTAACCCTTCTATTTGCCAGGAGGTGATGGGACCAGTGGCCATGATCTTGGTTTTTTTGATGTTGAGCTTCAGACCACATTTTGCGCTCTCCTCTTTCACCCTCATTAGTTTGCCTACCCATGGTCAAAACAGTGCAGATCCAAGCATCTTCAGGCATGCCACCTCCAGATGGTGGAGAGATGCCAGTTGCCATACTGACACACTGGCACCGTCGCTTGGTCACAAGTCACCAATAGCCAGGTGCAAAATCTGGGTGCCTGGCTAATTCTGAAAACTGCTTCCTACAAAATTCTCTTCCACACATCTTTCCTTGGATTTCCTGGGTGTGGTTTTTTTTCCCCTACACAGAGAATATTTCAGCCTGAAAAGTGGTACCTTGGTTTACGAACATAATCCGTTCCGGAAGTCCGTTCTTAAACCAAAGCGTACTTTCCCATAGCAGCAGGGGACTCAATTTACAAATGGAACACACTCAACAGGAAGAGAAACATGTTCTTATTCCAAGGCAAAGTTCACAAACCAAAACACCTACTGTCGGGTTTGCAGCGTTCTGAATCCAAGTTGTTCATAAACCAAGTTGTTCTTAAACCAAGGTACCACTGTTTAGGGAAGCTTTTAATGTTCAATAGATTATTGTATTTTAATATTCAGTTGGAAGCCGCCCAGAGTGGCTAGGGAAACCCAGCCAGATGGGCGGGGTATAAATAATAAACTATTATTATTATTATTCCTCAAGCAAAATAAAAATATTGTCTCTTTAATTGGTCCAGATTGCATGATGCATTTTTATATTCAATGAGCTGAGATCTCTGGCTAGGCAATAGCCCAAGACGGTTGGCAGCAGTATGCAAAACCACCGCAGGCAAGATAGCGTTAGCCAAAAAGTTGCATGTCCATAATTACTTGTAACATTTATATGCTCTTTTTAAAAGAGTGATGTGCAGCTTTCTTGTTCGTATTTGTTTGGCAGTTGAACATAGGTAGTCATGCAACTTAAATTTGCTTCCATTCTTTTTCCCCACCCCCACCCCTCTTAGGGTTCCGGTCTCCAAAATGTGGCAGTCCGTGGTATATCTGTGTCTCCTGGTGGTCCTTACGGGCGCTCGCAATGTCCCCGTCTTCCCCCCTCTCTCTCACGACATGGTCAACTACATCAATAAGTTGAACACTACCTGGCAGGTAAGTACCAACTTTTGGCTGGCCAGCTGGGATGGAGGATGACACTGGCAGGAGAAGGAGGTGTTAAGCTGCCTGTTGGGATGACAGCAAGGCAGATGTCCCATTCCTGAGCTTTGTTTTTTGCCTCTCAACCGGTGAAGGATGCAGGGAGAGGTGATCTGGTTTTAGATTCTGGTGGGCACAGTGTTAATTCTACCTCCCTTGGTGAAGGAAGGGCTGTAGCTGAGTGGAAGAGCTTCTATTTTACAGGCAGAAGGTCCCAGTTTCCATCCCTGGCATCTGTTGTTTTTTGCTGTTGGCTAAAAGAAAGATACTAGGCGTAAAATAAAAAGAGAATTTCCTGGATGCATAGGTCCAGGTTTGGGACAAGTACTCTTTGGTGGGAGAACTCCCAGCAGAGATTTAAAATGACAAAACATGCAACAAAATAAAGTGTGGAAATATAGACTGTCCGACCGTTTAAAATATCCCCTTCTAAGTTCCTTCCTAAGTTATCCACTTCCCCCCAGCATAGAAAAATGCCACACGTTTGGTAAGCTTAAATGGTGTACTTGCAAACACTTCAAAGGTCACACTTCATGTGCTTTTCCATGCAGCATTCAGAAAGCACAGGCAGCAAAACTTGATTAGTTCCAAAGTGGTGAAAGCTTCTAAATTATTTGTTGAGAAACACAAGGATGGGTTGTAGAAAGTCATGTGGCCTATTGCCTATGCCTGGAAGCAAGCAGCTCAAATCTCTTTGCATGCCACAGTTCAGATGGTAGACTGAGGGAACAATAGGACTGCCTTGCTTTCCTCCCAAGGTGAAGGGGACCTGACTTGACTAAGCCTGGCAGGACAGCTTACTCTATGGCATTAACCCCTTCCAAGCTTTAATGAAGAGTTGAGCATTTTGGTTATGAGACCGGTTATCCTACAGTTTGTCCTGAGGTTCCCAGTTCAGGTCACCTGCTCTTCTGCCAAGTTCTCAGCTGTGAATTCAACTTAGGGGTGGAGAGGGGAGTGATCAGGTCCTCATCACAAGGCCATTCTGCAGGATACTCCTGCAGAATAGCTATTGGAGAGTGTACAGTGCTAGTTTGGTTCTCAAACTTAATATGTTTTGGAAGTCCATTCCAAAACCAAGGTGCGCTTTCCCATAGAAAGTAATGCAAACTGGATTAATCTGTTCCAGACTTTTATAAACAATCCCTAAAACAAGAATTTAACACGAATTGTACTATCTAACGAGACCATTGATCCACAAAATGAAAGCAATACACAATGTACTGTACTGTAAAATCAATAGAACAGTATTGTAGTTGATAAAAATGAAAATATAAATCCCCCCCTTACCTGCGTTGTCTAAAGTGGCTCTGCAGCTTTTATCCATTTCTGCAGTCACACACTCAATAAACCAGTAGCTGAACTGGGTTCCACACAGTCACAAAAACAAAACTAAAAGCCACAAAAACAAAAAATAAATAGCAAAAACAGACAGACCTCAGCGTAGCACTCAGAATGGAAGTGTGGCACTCAAATTGGAGCATGTTCAGCTTCCGAAAACAGTTCACAAACCAGAACACTTATGTCTGGGTTTGCATTGTTCGGGTTCCAGGTTGCTCGACAACTACCGTATTTTTCACTCCATAAGACACACTTTTTTCCTCCTAAAAAGTAAGGGGGAATGCCTGTGCGTTTTATGGAGCGAATCTGTGGTCCCTGGAGCCAAATTGCCCAGGGGCAAAAAGCAGGTCGTGCTTTTTTTATATGGTATATATAGAAAGAGCTAAAGGCTAACAAGAGGGAAAGAGGGGTGTTGAAAAGCCGCTCAGCAGCTGATTGCAAGAGATCGGGAAGAGGGAGATAAGGGACGCTAGCTCCCTTCCAGCCCTGCCCCCTTGCCCAGGCCTCCATTGTTGAATGTTGTGCAAAGGGAGGCTGGCTGTTTGTTTCCCCAGCAACATGTGACTGGCTGATTGGATTATCTGGCTGATTAGATTATCAGAAGCTGCAGACCTGTGAGTTGAACAGGATTTTTTCCCTTTGCAAAGTAAACTCAACAACTTTGAGCTGATCCTTTAAAAAATGGGGATTTTCCTCTTTGCAAAAGAAGCTGCACAACTGTGAGCTGATCCCCCCCCCCCCCGCAAAAAAACAGGGCTTTCCCCCTTTCCTCCTCTGAAAACTAAGTGTTTCTTATGGAGCGAAAAATTTGGTAAGCCGTTTGAGAACCAAGGTGCCACTGTACAATTATGTTTCTGTCTTTTCTTAAAGGCTGGTCACAACTTCCACAATGTGGACCTGAGCTATGTGAAAAAGCTGTGTGGCACATTCCTGCATGGCCCCAAACTACCAGAAAGGTGAGTTTTCTGTTTTTTTTACCTCTGGGTGCTTAAGGCTGCACGAGTTTCCTGTAACTCTGGCCTTCTCAATACAGCTTCCAGACACAGGTCTAGCCTGCTTTTTAATGAGGATAATGCTTTAGGTATTAAGTGGAACAAAATATGGATTCCATCTTGTCAAAATGGGAAATTGATTCAATAAATGCAGTAATATCCCTTTGCTATTCCTGACCCCTCCCATCATCTTCTTAAATTGCTGCCAGAGGGGGACTGGTCACGCTTTGCATGCAAAAGATTCCAGGTTCAACCCCTGCCAGCCCATAGTTGATGCTTTGTCTCAGAACCCTACAGAGCTGCTGCCAATCAGTGTAGACTGTACTGAGCTGGGTGGACCAATGGTTTGACTTGGTGTGTTGGGAAAATATTGAGGTTCAATACCCTGGAACCACTGACAGAGCTTTGCCATTGTCTGAAACTCGCTGGCCCTGCAACGCCTAAATAAACATGTTGTTTGACTGACAATTGGACTCTGGATCTTACTTGCCGTCCAGGCTGAACCCACAGAATATTGGGTATTGATTCCCAATATTTCCCCAACGGATCTGTGGTGGTTTCCTATATTCCTAACCTTTGGGGTGGGGAACAGGCTGCGTGTTTTCTGGGCATTTTGGATTACTTGGGTACTTGGCGTGGGAGAAACTTGCAAGACACGCAGTTGATATCAGTGGAAGCTGATAATCTAATGGAAACCGGTTTGCTGACCTATGAAACAGCAGTTTATCTCAGCAACTTCATATTACTGACTTGGTGAGTTCCGAGTCTTATCACCAGTATGGGTGGTTTTTTTACTTATTTCTGTTAACATAATTTTAATACCATTCTTACTTGATAGAAAGCATCTACGCAGTGTGCAAATAACTCTTAAAAGAATCGTTTAGAGACGGCAAGCATGCAAAGTTCGCATTTTTTATTGAAATATAAAAAACATTGGAAAACGGCGGTGTTATTCTGGAAAGTTTTAAATAAACAATAATAGCACTAACCTAAATGAAAAGAAAGAGAAACACGAAGTCCGGTTTAACAGGTAAATCTTAATTTGTCCCACACAGAGAAAGGTGGACCCTTCCCAGCTCTCGCCTCCCTCCCTCCCACCCTGGGAGAGCTTCCCTTCCCTGCCTCTCACAAAAGGGCCCTGCATCAACTAGCTAATTAAAACTAATTTTATTCTGTGAACCATCCTGAGATCTTGTGATGAAGGATGGGTATATAAATTTAATAAATAATAATAACAACCTGCCGCTGCCTTCATTAAATAAGTAAATAAACACAAACTGCCTATAATAAAAAATTAGGTGTTTCAGAATGCATGATAAAATCGCAAGCCCAGTGTAAGCTTGCTGAAATGAAGAAGGGTCTTAGCAGGTGCTGAAAACAATACAGAGAATAGGCCTGCTTAATGTTAATGGGATGAGAGTTTAAAAGGAATTCTTGAATGAAATCTGAATCTATCTCTCTTTTTCATTTATTCATGAGGACTAGCGTCCCTGTTCTAAAAGCAGATTCCATATGCAAAAGGGCATTGATTATCGAATTCTTCCCCCTCCCCAATTTTTATTTATACTCACGCAACGAAAAACTCTCAAGACGGAAGCGTTTTTGTTGACTCGCAAGACGAAGTTTTCTATGGCCGTGCTTCGCAAGACGATTTTTTTGCGTTTTTTTTTGCCTTGCTTTGCTTTGCTTTGCTTACATTGGAAAACCGCAAGATGAAATTTTCGCAATACAAAACGACTCGCGGAACGAATTAATTTTGTCTTGCGAGGCACCACTGTACCATTAATTGCCAGCTTCCCTTCCCCATTCATTCTAGTTTCCATGTTTCATTCTAGTTTCCCCATTGCTGCTGCATATTCCAGGTGCACCCCTAGTCCCTTTTCAAGAGGGCATTGTTTAAAATCTTGGCTGGACTTGGTGGGGGGCACCATCCTGCTTTCATCAGGAAAAAGAAGGAATGCCCAAGACGTTAATCTGTCGCTCCTCTTTCCGCACTCCCAATTTTGAAATGCAAATAGGATTGGATTTTCCAATGACCTGGTCCTGCCTGACAGCTTCGACTCGCGGCAGCAGTGGCCAAAATGTCCGACCATCGGTGAGATCAGAGACCAGGGATCTTGTGGTTCCTGCTGGGTAAGACAGAATTTTAAAGCCTCCCCTTTGCCAGTCCTTCCTTCCTTCCTTCCTTCCTTCCTTCCTTCCTTCCTTCTTTTTTGGGCCATCTGAATACCAATTTCTGGAAACTGCTTTTACATTGTTAAAATGCTTTTGCAAAAGCAAATTTCATAGCAATGAATGGATATGGTTTGAGACAAAGGTTTGCGCATAAATCGGTGAGGGAGCATGGGAGAGGGCTGGTCCTGTGTGTGGCACAATATGATCAGTGTGCTGTTGTATGATATTTAATTTTTTTTGGAAAGCCTTTTAATCCAATTCCTCGGTGTGTATGCAGTCCAGACAAAGCTGAAGTTCTTTTTATAAAGCTCCACAGATCTGAATCGGAGAGGGCTAAGCACCACCTTAATGTCTCCTAATAAGAATCAGTGGTGCTTTTAAAAAGTGCTCAGTTATGCTTGGAACATAATCCTGCCTATGGAAGCAGCATATACACTGTTGGTACCTTGGTTCTCAAACTTAATCCGTTCCAGAAGTCCGTTCCGAAACAAAGGCATGCTTTCCCATAGAAAGTAATGCAAAAGGGATTAATCCATTCCAGACTTTTAAAAACAATCCCTAAAACAGCCATTTAACATGGATTCTACTATCTAACAAGACTATTGATCCATAAAATGAAAGCAATAATCAATGTACTGTACTATAAAATAAATCAGACAGTATTGTAGATGATAAAATTTAAAATTATTATTTTTTCCTTCCCTGCACTGATGATAGTCATTGTTCGGATGGGGGGCTTTTATCTATTTCCGCAGTCACACAATCAATCAGTAGCTGAACTGGGTTGCACACAGTCACAAAAACAAATTAACCAAAAAAGCCTCAAAAACAAAAACTCAAAATAGCAAAAACAAAAGCGCCAAGCTTAATCTATTCTAGAAATCTGTCTGAAATGTTTGAAAACCAAGGCGCAGCTTCTGATTGGTGCAGGTGCCCCGGAACAATAGCCGACAGCTGCATCGGACGTTTGGCTTCCGAAAAAAGTTCAAAAACCGGAACACTTACTTCCGGGTTTCCGGTGTTTGAGAACCAAAGTACCACTGTACGTACATATGCAAATTTAAATCAAGCCTCTGCCCCGAGGAATTCCCAGTGAGAAAGGGAGGGGGTAAAGTCAAGCTAATGGTAATGGACGGATGCAATTGCACTTGTTTAATTATGGTTTGGCTTTGCGGGTGAAGCCTAAAGGGTTACTCTTCACGAGCTGGCTGGGCTGCTACTTACTCTCTCTCTCTATTGCATTCTCTGCAGGCGTTTGGTGCTGTGGAGGCCATTTCGGACCGGGTGTGCATCCACACCAACACCAAAGTGAATGTGGAGATCTCTGCAGAAGACCTGCTCTCTTGCTGCGGCTTTGAATGTGGAATGGGGTAAGTTCTTTTCCTGTGTATTCACCTTTCAGAATAGCCACCCCCCAAGCTCCCTCTGCTTCCTGACTTTCCAGAATAGCAACCCCAAGCCTTTCCTCTGTTTGAGAAGCTGCCCCATTCGGGAATACAGTTGTACCTTGGTTTTCGAACAGCTTAGTTCTCAAACGTTTTGGCTCCCAAACGCCGCAAACCCAGAAGTGAGTGTTCCAGTTTGTGAATTGTTTTTGGAAGCAAAACGTCCTCTGATTGGCTTCCTGCAGCCAATCAGAAGCTGCACTTTGGTTTTCAAACCTTTTGGAAGTCGAAAGGAATCCCAGAACGGATTCCATTCGACTTTCAACATACAGCTGTAAATGTGCCCATAGTACCTCTGATATAGGGACCCAGGTGGCGCTGTGGTTAAACCACTGAGCCTAGGGCTTGCTGATCAGAAGGTCGGCGGTTCGAATCCCTGTGACGGGGTGAGCTCCCGTTGCTTGGTCCCAGCTCCTGCCAACCTAGCAGTTTGAAAGCACGTCAAAGTGCAAGTAGATAAATAGGTACCACTACAGCGGGAATGTAAACAGCGTTTCCATGTGCTGCTCTAGTTCGCCAGAAGTGGCTTTGCTATGCTGGCCGCATGACCTGGAAGCTGTACGCCGGCTCCCTCGGCCAATAATGCGAGATGAGCGTGCAACCCCAGAGTCGGTCACGAATGGACCTAATGGTCAGGGGTCCCTTTACCTTTACCTTTTTACCTCTGATCCACTGTACGTCAAATAATTTAAGTATGGGGAAAGGATAATTAACTTTAAGTGTCTCTGGGCGTGGGATGTCAGAATACGCCTCTGGGGGCCCACACAACCCCCGGGATGAGACAAACCTCTCCGGGCATTTTCCTGGTGTTGCGCAGCTCTGGGATGTCCACAAATCATCAGTCCCAGTGTGCTCCAGCGACACATAGCAGATGCCTATGTGTGCACACACACTCAGCAGAGATCAGCAGAAACACAGTGGAGATTGCTGTGCTCATTCTAAGCTTTTATTAAGCAGTATATACAGGACAAAGTGATCATGGCATCCTCTCACTTCAGCTCCAAGAGAGAACAGAAAGTAAAAAGTACAAAAACACAACAGAGCGGAAGAGATAAGGCTAGCTTCCGTTCTCAGGCTTCCCAAGCCTAGAAAAGTAATCGCAGACATTCGATGTAACAGTCACACATCAGCAACAGAGGAGGGAAATGCTAAAATGGGATGGGAACTGACATGCAATCCATGGCTGCTGCAGAAGACTCTTGTTATCCACCAACCTGGTCCTGCGTTCCTTTGATAGGATGTTGGCCCACCCACGGTGGTTTGCTCTGCAAATCTTTTTGCAGGCCTCCAGTTAAAACCGCCCCTGCAATTTTTTTTCCCCCACGGATCTTCGCGATAGCATTGCATAAACAGTTGCTTCCTTGCAGGTGCAACGGAGGCTATCCTTCAGCCGCCTGGAAATACTGGACGGAGAAGGGCCTGGTGTCTGGCGGGCTTTACGACTCCCACGTGGGTGAGTTTGACTCCCGTAGCAAAACAGAAGCAAGTGGCTTTTGCTGGCGCTACAAATTGGTTCGCCGTTGCCAGCCCTCCACCCCACCTAGTGGTTTTATCTTTGTTCTACACCTATGTGGGCGCGCGCGCGCACACACACACACACGCCCACTTGTGAATCAGAGGCACGCTGCCTCTATCCGCTGGAACTAGTAAACTGGGTTTAATGCTGCCAGGAAGTTTACAGTGGGCCAGAAGTTCAATTTGCAATAGATGGTTGGCTTAGGATTCCTTGTGTCGGGGGGGGGGGGCATTGGTGGGGATGCTTCAGAGCGTTTTGTATGTGGATGAGATTGTGAAGGATGTTTTTGGAAGGTTATGCTTATTTATTTACTTATTTACTTATTTATTTCTTAAAATTTAAACATGGCTTGCTTGTAATAATAAAAACAACAACTGAGAGCTGTTGACAAAGAGAATGAATTATATCGTGTCATCGGCAGAAAGAATCCTTTAAGGAACGTTCAGAAGATAAAAAATCAGCAATAAACTAGAAGCAGATTATAAAACAGAACATCTGCCCCCTTGTGGCTTTCTACATTGCTGTTCAGGATAGATACGGAGACATCCATGGCTTTTTAAGTTCCTGTATAAAAGCCTTGTGTTAAAACTGTTCCGCTGAACCGCTTCCCTTGTTTGAAGGCGACTGAACTGTTCTAACGATGGCCTGTGTCGTCTGCTACTTCTAGCGGATTTGCTGGCTCTAAGGTTACACCTGCACGGTACATTTAAAGCACCACGATCAACACTTTTGACAAGTCATGGAGAATCCTCGGAAGTGCAGCTTGTTGACGGGAAGGGCTGTCGCAGGAAACCAGGTTCAACCCCAGAATGGCATCTCGGGTAGGACTGGGAGGAGAACTACCAGCCTGTATTAGCAACACTTGGCTACATAGACTAATAGTCTGACAAAGCAATAAGGCTGCTGAATCCTAAGGTTGCTGAATTTACAGCGCTGCGCTTCCCCAGCGCCCATGATGAACTACAGTTCCCAGTATTCTCCATGATTGTTAATGGTGGTATAAGAGTGATTTAAATCCATGGGGTGGGTATGGCCATGGTTTTCATTTCCCTTTTAACTTGCAATTGGCTACTTAAAAAAATTCAGGAAGGCAGGGGATATGTGTGTCTTAAAAGCAAATACAGTGGTACCTCGGGTTGCGGACCCATTCTGTTCCAGGGTGCCGTTCGCACCCCGAAAAGTCTGCAACCCGAGCGGAGCTTTAGCGCATGCGGGAAAGTGCGATAGAACGTGTCTGCGCATGCACGAAGCACGCAGAATGCTTATGTGCATGCGCGCGGGGCGGAACCCGGAAGTAAACACTTATGGGTATGCCGCGTTCGCAACCCGGAAAAACGCATCCTGCAGCGGACGCAACGCAAGGTGTAGCTGTTGTCCTGTTCTGCTGTTTCCCGCAAAAGAAAGTCACATTGGGGCCTGAATTGTGGAGCAGGAACAAAATTCTGTAGATGTGCATGTTTTATTTCTGACTGAAGGGTGTGGTGTTGTCCCAGCTGCAGGGTTTCTTGCCCTACGACCCCCTGGATGGAATGTGATTTTTGTATTTTTGCTACTGTCCAACAGGCTGCAGGCCATACTCTATCCCTCCTTGCGAGCACCACACCAATGGAACCCGCCCCCCCTGCACTGGGGAAGGGGGCGAAACCCCAGAGTGCACGAAAAAGTGCGAAGACGGCTATTCTCCATCCTACAAAGAGGACAAGCACTACGGTAACAGCATTGCTTCTTGGCAAAGACCAGCGATAACAATGCAGTTCTTTCTCCCTAGGTTTAAAATATAAAAGACATGGCACAGAAGGAAGAAGGGATGGGGAGGGTAGAGGAAGGAACACCAAGATCAGGCACCACTAGTTCATAGTTAGCAAGAGTTCTTGTAATGACCTGGAGGAATGGAACAAATTAAAGGAATTGCAAATTAAAGGGGTTTATGTTTCAGCAGAGGCAACAAAGCAGCCTTCCTCTCCCTTTGGCACAGTCTGATGGAATCTTTAAAAGACCGTTCACATTGCATGCTCAGGGCTGCAAGCTTTAAAGGGCTGCAATTTAACTTTGTATCTTGTTTTGGAATCCAATACAGACACCCAGGGCAGCTTATTTGAATTTAGCAGTCCTAGAAAAGCAATCTGATTAATGCGGACAGGTTTTTAATTATGACAAAGCCTGCAGTCTTACAACTTGACATTTAATCTAGTGCTTAAGATACGTCCCCTTTGGGGATGCAATCCTGCCACGGTGAGCAGCTTTTCCTACAGGCAGTTCATGGACCAGGGGTGTGACTTCATCACCCTTGCCATCATTGGCCACGCTGGCTAGGACTGACAGGCAGGGGAGGTTATAGTTCTGGCATCCTGCCCTGTTCTTCAAAGTGTGCTTCTAGTCCCTATGATTTAAACAAGGCTTGAGGATGCCTCCTCAGTAAACCACAGCTACTGTGACTCGAATCCCAGCTGGGCACCTGGGGTCAAGCAGAGGGAAGGTGGGAACTCTGCAAATCTGATTCGTTTTTTAAAAAAGGAAAATGCTTTGAATTCGTGCTGATTTGGAGGTTGCCTCCTCTATCTCCGCAGGCGTGACTTCCTACGGTGTCCCTCCCAACCAGGATATGATAAAGGCTGAAATTTACAAGAATGGGCCGGTGGAAGCAGCTTTCGTCGTTTACTCAGACTTCCTCATGTACAAGTCAGGTGAGACTATTTATTCTGAATAAATTGCCTGGCGCTTTAACCCTTACAGCAGGGGTAGGCATTAGAAGTGGCCCTTCAGACCCCTCTGCCTGGCCCCTGGGAGTCTGTTTGGGCCACATCTCTTCCCTAGAAACCCTCCTCAAATATGGAGTCTTTAAGGTGGTTGGATGGTGCCTTGCACGCCTCCTCCTGGAAACTCCTGGAACCAAACTGGTGCCAAATGTATTGCTTTCCTTTCCTTTGGAACACATCAGCGAGGCCGAGGGGTGGGTGGGTCTTGTTGTCTGGGTAGCCCGGGACCTCCAGACACACTGCCCAGGCTTGCACCCTTGGAGGCTCGCTCCATTGTCTTTTGAGGCGGACTGATGCCAGGATCAACAACATCTGGTAAATGCCTCTTATAGTGGAGTTGCGCCATCCCACGGCCCTCGCTCATTTTGGTTTTTAGATGCAGCTACGGTCACTTTCTTCCATCACTTTTGTTCCACTGCAGGCGTCTATCAACACGTCTCTGGAGAGGAAGTTGGCGGCCACGCGATCCGAATCCTCGGCTGGGGCGTCGACAACGGCACCCCCTACTGGTTGGCTGCAAACTCCTGGAACACCGACTGGGGTGAAAATGGTAGGTGGGCAGTTTGGGAGGCCCTGGCTTGTTCAGATGATAACTTGCTGAGTGGCTGGGCAGGAGAAAAAGGTCTTTCATCTCTTTATAAACTGTTCAGTGCCAAGGCTGTTGTGAAAGCACCTGACGCTCCGCTTGATTGAAAAGAGTAGCTTGTTTTTTATTTATTTATTTAAAAAAATGCTTTATGCCTGTAATGATTTGCACAAGTCAATGGGAGTATCTGGCAGAAGACCCAGTCAAAAAGCTATTTCTTGACTTGTGCAAATCACAGCTGGCACGAGTTGTTAAAGGCACCAGCTTCTGTGTCCCATCTCTCTTGCACAAAAAACGCTCCAGGGTTTAAAAGCCTAGCTAAAAACTCCCGGGCTTGGAGACACTTCACTAAGGCATTGCTCTCCATTCCTCCTAGGCTTCTTCAGAATTCTCCGCGGGGAGGACCACTGTGGAATCGAATCCGAGATAGTCGCTGGCATCCCTCGGACCAGCCTGTACTGGAATCAGCTGTAAAACTGCTTTTCTTGAATCCAGCCAGTTAGCCCTTCTGCAAATAATCAGTTGATCATACCTGTGGAGAAAATAAGTTGCCAGGGTTGCGAAAGTCTCATGCAAGACATTTTAGACTTTAGCTTTTTTATTATTATTAAAGCTTTTGGATTTTTGTTTTTTTAATAGTGTTGCACTGCTCCCTCTGGGAAACTCTGCCTTTGCACCGAGAGGCACGTAGCTTGGGTTCGACACAAAGCCTTCCTGGGCTGCAAGCGACAGACAATTTGCAGAGCTGAATTTGGGGAGTCTTCCAGAACAAGTGGAAGTGAATGAAACCCCCATTCATTCTTTTACCACCTCAGTGATGATAATCTGAAACTTCTTCCAAGCCTTAATTGCAACAATCCTCCGGAATTTCTCTTGAGTTGCTGCAGAGCCAATACAGTTGATCCAACGGCCTTGGGGCAGTTCCTTGGCTGCTGTATCCCAGTGCCAAGAGGTTAAAAGGGTATGTTCCCCCAGCCGCCTTCCTCCACCTCAACATGCCCCTAAATTGGGTAAGGGTAGGGGGAACAGTGAGGTTTCAGAAGCCCATGGCCTTATTTCTGAACCCGGACAGCCAAGCGCTCCTGCTTCTATGCTGTAATCTCCATATGAAATGTTTGATTTATTTTAATCTGGCTTTATTGGATTGCCACGCCATCATGTTCGCTGGTGCCTGAAAGCCAGCTTGCAATTATAATTGCATTTAACAGCGGCAGGAGGGACCGACTCTGCCTTTGTTTTGTTTTTAAATTAAGATGTTAAGTGATGACACTCCTTTTTTTTTTTAAATTGCCTATTCTGTTTGGAGAGCTGGGCTTGTGCACGAGCAGCTAGTAGTTACGTAAAGAACAAACCTATTTTTGCTATTTCAAATTACCAAATTGTTTTTATGAAAATGAACTAAAGCATGCAGCCAGCAGAATAAGACAGATACACACATCTTCCTTATTTCACTAGCTCCCAACTTGAAATACCCTCCCTTTTTGCATTTGACAAAAGAACCATGTATTACAATTGGCTGCTGTTGCAATCACAGGATTTGTCAATTTGTCTTAACTCTCTACAATAAAGGCCTTGTTACCTGGCTATATAGTAAGTTCTTATTCTTCCCCCTGGTGGCCAGAAATGGTTTTGTGTTTTCCTGGGAAGTGGTATGTTTTAAGCTCCCTGGTCTTGTGTGCATGCCTGCCTGCTTAGCTGTTGCAGGTGGAGAAACTGGTGTGACGATAAACCCCAACCTTACTATAGACCAGGCATCCCAAGACTTCGGTCCTCCAGATGTTTTGGACTACAATTCCCATCATCCCTGACCACTGGTCCTGTTAGCTAGGAATCATGGGAGTTGTAGGCCAAAACACCTGGAGGGCCACAGTTTGGGGATGCCTGCTATAGACAATACTATACACAAAATTCTGTACTTTTAAAGCACATTCATTCCCTCAAGGAATTCTGGGCGCTGTAGTTTGTTACGGGTAGCTGGCGACTGTAGCTCTGCAGCAGCCGAACTACAGTGCCCAGAATTCTTTGAGGGAAAGGACGTGTTTCAAAGGTATAGGTTGTGCCTGAATATTAGAGCTTCTGTTTTGGGAGGGGGAGGCTGCATACATGTTCCTGCTTTTGAACCAGCGTTGCACTCAGAAGGGTGGAGTCTGTTTTGTATGAACTAGGCCAGCATTTGACCAACTGGGCCTTCTGCAATTGTTTCGTACTACAGTTCCAGTTGTGATGGCTGAACCCGATTGGAATTGTGGTCCAATACATCTTAGAGGGGCCCCAAATTCATCAAAGTGCCAAGCAATCAGATCAGAGTCATAGAATCTTAGTAGGAAGGGACTCCGAGGGTCCTCTAGTCCAACCCCGTGCAATGCAGGAATCACAGTTAAAGCATCCATGGCAGATGGCCACCAAACCTCTGCTTGAAAACCTCCAAGGAAGGAGAGACCACCATTTCCCAATGGAGACCGTTCCACTGTCGGAACAGCTCTCACTGTCAGAAAGTTCTTCCTCTTGTGAAAGTCTATTGGCAGTTGCAGTGAAGAGACTCGAAATCTCTCTCCTGGCTGCTTTTAGGTTTCGACTTCCGTTTTTCTTTTCTTTTTAAAGTTTTTATTGAATTACAAAAATATGTGCAATGTCTCTCGTGACATCTTTACAAATCAGTTTCATTTGTCGAGACACCGGGAAGAAAAGGGGGAAAGGTAGATGGGGTGGGAGGGTGGGGTCAGGTGACAATATTTCTATTTTGCTTAGTGTATGTGGGTTTTTTGTTTTGTCAGCGTCGCTTGTGTAGATTCTCCACAATCTGTATGTTCCTTCCCAATTATGCTTCTTAAGCAATGACCACTTCAGCCTTTATAATGTGTTGCGCAGCACCGCAATCTCTGAGCAGTGCGAGATTCCAGGGGTTCCAGATGTTTACGAGAGTTTTGTTTCCTTGGAAGGAGGGACCGCAGAGACTGTGGCATCTTTAGGATGCAATGTATTGTTTATCCACACTTGACATAGGTACCGTAACTTCCTTTCTCGTTCGAAGACCCCATACTTAGGGGCCATAAGTAATAGTCCTTGCCTGGCTTTAGCAATGGGGTTGCTTTTAAATTGTTTTAATTAAAGATTTTCTGGGGTTACAAAAGAACACAGATTGTCTCTATTTTCAGATTGTAAAGTCCTTTCTACAGATCAGTTATATTTGATGTGAGACTTTTGATGTTGTATACAGTATAAGGTTTGGGGAGAAGAGAAGGGGGGGAATCTTCTATTTTAACCCTTGCTGGATCCAGGAATTAGAAGGCACTCTGGCATCATGCAGCCCAACACACACAGACACAAACTCTCTCAACACTAGAAAAAGCTTATAGCATTGTAGAGCTGGAAGGTACCCAAGCGGTCATCTAGTCAAAAGCCCCCTGCCACAGGAAGGTTGGCCTTCCACCAAAGGTCTTTTAGTAATCCCTGTGGCTCCTTGCTGCATGCTTCAAATGTACAAAGCAAAGCAGAGACTCTCCACTTTAAAGACAAGCTGTCGTTTCCACTTTTTTGGTCAACGTGTTGTGGTTGCTAACACAACCACAACCCATGCCCAGGAGAGGAAGCTTGTGGGGCAAACACAGGAATTGGCTTTTTGTTCGGTCAAAGCAATTTGGTCCATCTGGCTAAGAGTTGCCCACACTGACTGGCAGCGGGTTTCAGAGGAGGGGTTTCCCCCCAGCTCACCTGGGGTTTTCCGCATGTGAAGCAGATGCTCTATGCTCTATCACAGAACTTACAGGTAAAACTCGGAAAATTAGAATATCGTCAAAAAGTGCATTTATTTCAATAATGCAACTTATTTTTTATTTTAATTTTCACAAATGCTTTCTTTCGGAAATTCCACAGTAATAAAACAAATAGTTACAATAATACAAAAATAAACATTGCTATTACATTTCATTTACAACTGACCCGCCTAACGACAAATACAATTACAACGAATAAAGGCTTGACATATCTTGCTTTGCATGTCATGCATCTAAATTGCGTTACTGAAATAAATGCACTTTTCGACGATATCCTAATTTTCCGAGTTTGACCTGTAAGAGGTAGGGTTAGGAAGCTGGAAATAGGTATGTGTTTATTGTGGAATTTACTAGATGGCTGTGTGTGAATAGCAGCATCCCCTAGCACCGCAACATTTTGTTGCAGGTGCAGCTCAGCCTGGATATGATACAGATGCAGGTGCCCTGTGTGACGGAAAAGTTTAACAGTGAGTTGGATTTTGCTGGGAGGGTTCGTTCTGACAGGTGGTGGAGCTGAGGAGAGCAGAGAACTCTCAGCAGATGATCTAAGGTTCTGAATTGCAGAACCCTGTTAAAATAGAAAAGGCACAGTCGCACACAGTGCTTACAGGAAAAAGGGTCCTCGGAGGGAATACTCTCGACAGGAAAAGGCAGCAGTGATTCCGAGGTCAAGGAGGATTTGGGGGGTCTGTAAGGAAACAGACCCCCAAATCCTAAATTCCTTAAGGGTGTGTGGAGAAGTCTGATCTATGGAAGATGTGTAAAAGGAAGTAACGTTAAGCCTGAATAGCATACAGCCTATATAACTTGAAACAGTATACAGTCATACCTTGGGTTAAGTACGCTTCAGGTTGAGTACTTTCAATTTAAGTACTCCGCGGACCAGTCTGGAACGGATTAATCCACTTTCCATTACATTCAATGAGAAAGTTTGCTTCACTTTAGGTTAAGTACGGACTTCCAGAACCAATTAAATATTTAACTTGAGGTACCTGAGAGTGGTGCATGCTCTATCGATCGCTTGGACTACTGCAATGTGCTCTACGTGGGACTACCTTTGAAGGTGACCCGGAAACTACAACTAATCCAGAATGCGGCAGCTAGACTGGCGACTGGGAGCGGCCGCCGAGACCACATAACACCTTGAAAGATCTACATTGGCTCCCAGTACGTTTCCGAGCACAATTCAAAGTGTTGGTGCTGACCTTTAAAGCCCTAAACGGCCTCGGTCCTGTATACCTGAAGGAGTGCCTCCACCCCCATCATTCTGCCTGGACACTGAGGTCCAGTGCTGAGGGCCTTCTGGCGGTTCCCTCGCTGTGAGAAGCAAAGTTGCAGGGAACCAGGAAGAGAGCCTTCTCGGTAGTGGCTCCCGCTCTGTGGAATGCCCTCCCACCAGATGTCAGAGAAAAACAACTACAGTACCAGACTTTTAGAAGATATCTGAAGGCAGCCCTGTTTAGGGAAGCTTTTAATGTTTAATAGATTTTTGTATTTTAATATCCTTCTGGAAGCTGCCCAGAGTGGCTGGGGAAACCCAGCCAGATGGGCAGGGTATATATTAATTATTTATTATTATTATTATTATTATTAATTATTATTATTATAATATACCACTGTACAATTTAATAAAAAGCAACGCACTGCACTGTGACTAACCTCACTGTTTGTTACATTTCTGTGGAAGAAGAACCAAAACTCCTCGTTTACATCTGTTATAATAAAGTTTGTTTGCAGCCTGTTTCCCCAAAAGAAAAACCCATTGTCGCTCATTCATTCTCCATTGGGGATTTAACCTGAGGGAAAGGAAAACAAGAGGGCTGTGGCACAGTAGTGCCAGGGAGAGTGCAGTTCTGCCATTGCACCCGGTTGGAAAAGTTCAGTGTTTGCCTGATTCAGCAATCTTTGCGCAGACAAGACAGTCAACAAACTCTTTACTCCGAAGGTTAAATTTCTTGGCCTCCCCCCTGCCCTTCCCGGGAGATATAATACAGCCTGAGCTGTAAGGCGTCCAAAGGGCAACCGCCACCCCACTCCCTGATGTCATCAAGTGACACTGGCTCTTGCAAGATCTACATGGCAACTTGTTTTCCCCTTACAAAACTCTCTGGAGTTCTACACCATTCAAAAATATATATAGGATATTTGGCAAACTAATCAGAGCTCCCTTAAGGGAAGCTGCAGCCGTCCCAAGTTTTGTCAAAAACCAAAGATAGAGAGGATCCACATTGTGCAGAAAATCAATTTCTGGAAGAGCGGCCAAGGGAGCTTGACAAACTGATATTTTCTTTTGGAAAGTGGCTCCAGTGGATTACACCACCGCCCCCCGGAAAACACATGCACACAAACACAGCCATTAAGTATAAAATGGATCACAGCCAGGATAGATATGGTTCAGAGTACTGAAAGAGGGCTTCCTCTAGAGTAGGCCTGGGGTACCTGTGACCGGCCAATGCTGCTGGCTTACAAGTGGCCATGTTGGCAGGGGTAGATAGGAGCTGGGAGTCTGCAGCTAGGCCACAGGTTTGCCATGTCTACTCTGGAGCAGCCTTCCCTAGCCTGATGCGTTCCAGATGTTGTGAATGGCAACATCTCCAGTGCCAGCCAGGGCAGCTGCAATCCGAAACCTCTGGCATGGACCAGGCTAAGGAAGGCAGGAGCAGGAAGGGAAGATGCAAAGCAGAAGTGCTCAAACTGTATGGTTGCGGAATAACCAAGAATATCTATACCTGGTGTTGCTTTTTTAAATATAAAAAAATTGAGGCTGTTTTGACCAGATGTACTGAACAGAAAAACAGCCCCTGGCCTAGGAACGATGATGCATTCTACTGATTGACCCCAAGATATTTTCATTAAAGGGCCCCACCTCGGCAGCCTGGCCTCAGACCTTTTTGAGAACACACACAATAGACTTTCTTCTCCAAATAAGAGGTGATTGAGAAAGACTGGTTTAAAGCATTCTCTAACTTGGTCTCCCAGATGTTGTTGGACTACCGCTCCCATCATCCATGACTGCTGCCTCTGCTGGCTATGGATCATGGGAGCTGTAGTCCAACAACGCCTGGGAACCTCGAGCATCTTAGAACAAAGCCAGTCACAGGATCAAAAGCGAGTGAGCCTGCTTCTCAAATGCTGACCCTCAAACTCACAGGCTTTTGCACCAACCAGAAGCAAAGAACTTGACTGTCAGTTGTGTGCATTTTGCAATCCACGTTCCACATCAAAGAATCCCGTAAAAACAGAATCCCTCTGTGAAAACAAGGCTGCCACCCACCAATATGTGTTGCGTTACTACCACAAAATCCTTTAGCTTAGCTTCTTACAATACAGAAATCTAACCTTTAAGGTTTGCCAGAGGGGTCTGTGGTGGGAGAAAAGTGTCAACCTTCTGCTATTACTAATTATTATTAATTTATTCAATTTATACACTGCCCTATACCCGGAGGTCTCAGGGCAGTTCACAAACATAGAATCATAGAGTTGGAAGAGACCACAAGGGCCATCCAGTCCAACCCCCTGCCAAGCAGGAAACACCATCAAAGCATTCCTGACAGATGGCTGTTAAGCCTCTGCTTAAAGACCACAACATATAAAATCAAACCAAAAATAACAACCCAATAAAAAAACCTGAAAGAACTACATTCTAAAAGGGTGTTGGATGTCAATAAGATCAACCAAAGGTCTGGTAAAAAAGGAACCTTTTTGCCTGGCACCTAAAGGTGTATAATGAAGGCGTCAGGCGAACTTCCCTGGGGAGAGCATTCCATAGACTGGGAGTCACTGCAGAGAAGGCCTGTTCTAAAATAAGCCAGGGGAAATCCTTGGTAAATATTAGAACTTGCTACGATTTCTAAATAAGCCCGACTCAAGATAACCATACCATGGACTCTTGCATTGCTTTGGTCGCTGAATTTGAACAACTTGAATAAAAGCGGAAGAAAAAGAGAGCAGGAGGCTTCATCACAGCATTTTTTCCCCCTTTTTACTGTCAAAATTCACAAGCAACAAAGAGGCACCTTCAAACACTCTAGTTAAAAAACACTCTAGGTCAAAAACACAAAAAAGGACGCAGATCCAAACAGGTCTGCAGGAAAGAAGTGGAAGAAAAAAATATATTAAGACAGACTCCATTGACAGACTTGCCTGTAACCAGTTCATCCAAAAGAGGAAGAAAAAAATTAAGAGGTCTGGAAACTGCAATTTGTTAGATGCTTCAAAGCTAGCAAGTAATTGCTTTCTAGGTGAAATCTTCTGGCTCCAACTTTAGCTTGCAAGATTCCAAGCCCTCCTTCAACAGTCCTGGGACATCGATGAGTTCTCCCGTTCCCAAAGGGCAAGGAAATAATTACAGCAGCATATTCCCTCCCGCTGTGAAGGGCATGGCATCCTTGGAAGTCTGCTCTCAGTTCTCGCCTGTATGGACGTATTCCTCTGTGGCTTTCGACACGGTGCTCAGGTACTGCCAGCTCAACGCAGCTAAGAGCATCACGCAGGACAGGTATATGGGAGAGTAATGGGTCCGGGAGACCAGGGCTCTGCTGGGTAGGCTAAGGGATTGGACAGAGGCAATGATCTGTTGTATCTTGCTGGAGGAGGGATCTGTACTTGGGATCTTCTGCTGGATCTGCGGGAGAGAAGAACCAGCTTTCATTAAGAGGCAGCATTTGTCCAAACAGCTCTCCTGTTATTTATTATTACCAGCAACACACCAGAAGCGAAGTGGCCGCGTTTTATTGCCTTAATATACCAGAAGCAAAGTAGCCTCCTCCTATTGCAGCAACAAACTAGTAGCAAATTTGCCTCAAAACAAATAAAGCAGGCAACCCCCAAGTTTGTCTGCCCTTAATTTCCATCCCCACCAGTAAGTCAACTGACTGAGGTTTGCCAATCTCAAGTTTTTAACCACACTAAGCAACTTTTAGAAGACGTGAGGTCTTTGTTTGCCCTGCGGATGTTTGTTTAAGTTGGGTTCAGTTTTGTAACTTACCTTGAAATGTTGCTTATATTTTATTCTGTATGTTGGCATAAGGCGCTTTGAGCATGGTTCTACCATGGAAAAGAGGCGCAGAAATAAAACCTACAGCAATCATGAACTCACCTCTTCCACATACTGGTACATGATGGCTTTAACAGCCTGCATGTTCGTCGCATCCATCATCAGAGTGACGGTTTGTCCCTTCCGAATCTTCACCACTCCCCGGAAGACTTGCTGGTTGTTGTAGCAGGCAGCCAACGTGGCGATGGCCATCACCTGGGGACCAGGAGTGGAAGGGGGAGAAGAAGAGAAGTCACAAAAACAATCTTGTTTGATTCTGGGCACCACAGTTCAAGAAGGATACTGACAAACTGGAACGTGTCCAGAGGAGGGCAACCAAAATGGTCAAAGGCCTGGAAACGATGCCTTATGAGGAACGGCTTAGGGAGCTGGGTATGTTTAGCCTGGAGAAGAGAAGGTTAAGGGGTGATATGATAGCCATGTTCAAATATATGAAAGGATGTCATATGGAGGAGGGAGAAAGATTGTTTTCTGCTGCTCCAGAGAAGCGGACACGGAGCAATGGATTCAAACTACAAGAAAGAAGATTCCACCTAAACATTAGGAAGAACTTCCTGACAGTAAGAGCTGTTCGGCAGTGGAATTTGCTACCAAGGAGTGTGGTGGAGTCTCCTTCTTTGGAGGTCTTTAAGCAGAGGCTCGACAGGCATATGTCAAGAATGCTTTGATGGTGTTTCCTGCTTGGCAGGGGGTTGGACTGGATGACCCTTGTGGTCTCTTCCAACTCTATGATTCTATGGGCTATCAAAAGTCATTAGATACACGTTCTCTTGACTTCCATTCATCCCCATGTGTTATCTGAACTTCATGTGATATTTTTGGCATTTCGGTTTGTTATTGTTTTGTTTGTTTTGTTTTGTTTTTGTTTGGTTTTGTAAAATGTATGCATTGTTCTAAGCTTTTTATATATATATAAAAAGGTCATTAGATACAAATAAATCCAGAGCAATGTACAGCATTCCGCAAAGGAAAGCTTACTAGCACTTCCCGGCAAGCCAGGTGATTTACAAAGCTCTGAACAACTTAGGTCCAGGGTACCGCAGGGACTTCTTGAATCCTTGCATCCAGGGTGGACAAAAATCAATGTCTCTTTGAAAAAAAATATGTTTTTGTTTTTTTAAGTCAGATTTTTAAAGATTTAAATCAGATTTTTAAAATAAAATGCTTTTGGAGGAAAAATCCTTCTAAAGGTAAAGGTACCCCTGACCATTAGGTCCAGTCGTGACCGACTCTGGGGTTGCGGCGCTCATCTTGTGTTATTGGCCGAGGGAGCCGGCGTACAGCTTCCGGGTCATGTGGCCAGCATGACAAAACCGCTTCTGGTGAACCAGAGCAGCACACGGAAAAGCCATTTACCTTCCCGCTTGGAGCGGTCCCTATTTATCTACTTGCACTTTGACGTGCTTTCGAACTGCTAGGTTGGCAGGAGCTGGGACCGAGCGACGGGAGCTCACCCCGTCGCAGGGATTCGAATCAGTTTTCTATTTAAGTTACATTATAGTCCAAAAAGTATTCATCAGGAAATAAGGATTTGTGTAAGTTTTTCATGTGTGCTAAAACTCAGTCTATGTGGGTTTTTTAAAAAAAAGTTTAACCACATCAGTTAACAAACATGGATACATATGCTATAATGTTGTTGTTTTAGTGAAATAAATTGTTTAAATTGTTATTAAGGAAATGATTATTTTTCTCCTTCCAATAAAGTACAGTGCTACCTCTACTTACGGACGCGATCCGTTCCAGGGGTGCCGTTGGCACCCCGAAAAGTCTGTAAGTAGAGCACCGCTTCTGCACGTGACACAATAGAGTGCTCCTGCGCATGAGTGAAGCGGTAAACCCGGAAGTAAACACTTCCTGATTTGCCGCGTTCGTAACTTGAAAAAACGCAACGTGAAGCAAACGCACCTCGAGGTATGACTGTACAGCAGAAAAGCTGCCCTAATCTAAACAGTTAACTTATTAAACCTCACAATAATTTCATAACTATTGGTCTATGTATAATAGTATAACCAAATTAGTAATATTTGATATAACTGTGAAGAACTACTCTGAAAATTGATTATTCCAAAAATAAAACCTTCATCTGGTTTGCAGATATTAAGATTATACCAGCAAGAATGTCTTTCTGTAAAAAAAAAAAAGATTTAAATCAAGTCTTACCGACTAGTGATTTAAATCAATTTGATTTAAATCAAATCCACCCTGCTTGCATCCCAGCTCTTATCACTGAGATCATCTGCAGGAGCGTCGCTGGCCGTTCCCCAAGTCGGTGAGGCTTGTTTGGCAACAATGTGTCATCAGCCAAGTCCTGCGGAATATTGCGCCAACAGAGATTCAGTGGGCGCCTTTTGTGTCAAGCTTTTAAATGCCAGCTGAAAACTTTTCTATACCGCCCGGCCTATGCAGGCAGTTAAGAATACACTCTTCCACAACGGTTAACTGATAATAGAATCAGACAATTGTAGAGCTAGAAGGAACCCAAGGGTCATCTAATCCAACCCCCTGCAGGAATCTCAGCTAAAGCATCCATGACAGATGGCCATCCAATCTGTGCTTAAAAACCTCCAGGGAAGGAGAGTCCACAACCTCCCGAAGATGATCATTCCACCATCAAACAGCTCTTACTGTCAGAAAGTTCTTGCTGGTGTTTAGTCAGATATCTGTTTTTAACTTTGCTGTGGTTTTTATGTGTGATTTTTTTCCTGTAAACCACTTTAAGTGATACATCAGGATTAAGATATTTTTATAAATAAATAAAACCCCAGAACTCTGTGCAAAGTACTGATTTAACATCTCCTCCTCTTTAGAAAGTAACTTTTCCAAAGAAACTTAAAAAAAAGGCACAGAACGAAAACCTTTTTAAAAACTTTGAAAAAACAAACCACAAATCATCTGTGGACTCAGCCTTATTTACCAGCTTGTTGCAGGGATGGGAGGAGAGAGTTATACAGGAAGGGTACCAAAGTCTCATCTCTTCTCCCTGCTCAGACTCTCCCCAAATAGCTGAAATTTCACCACCAATGTACACTTGCAAGCTTTCCCCCGTTTCTGGACAATGCAAGAATCAATAACTTGTGTTTCTTTGATATATGGAAGCAAACTTAAGGCCAGGGTTCTCAAGACGCAACCCTCCCAACTCCAGACAATTCGTTTGTTTTTTATTGCAAGCTCCCGGCCTGCGATGGAATTGTCATGTAGCATTTATTCCAGCCCTCCACGATCTCAGGGTAGGCTGGCTGCAATCTGGTCCAGGCAGAAAGGCCACATTCTCCAGTTCCCCGCTGTCATCTTAACAGGCAGTGCCGGATTTAAATATAAGCTAAACAAGCTATAGCTTAGGGCCCCACTCTCTTGGGGGCCCCAAAAAAATTAAAGAAAAAAAACCCTGCATGTATATATCCAAAATATAAGGCCATGGGTAGGCAAACTAAGGCCTGGGGGCCAGATCCGCCCCAATCGCCTTCTAAATCCGGCCCGTGGACGGTCCGGGAATCAGCGTGTTTTTGCATGAGTAGAAAGCGTCCTTTTATTTAAAATGCATCTCTGGGTAATTTGTGGGGCATAGGAATTCGTTCTTCTTTTTCTTTTCTTTTCAAAATATAGTCCGGCCCCCCACAAGGTCTGAGGGACAGTGGACCAGCCCCCTACTGAAAATGTTTGCTGATCCCTGTATAAGATAAAAAACAAATAAAACAAAACCTACATACAGCAACAATGTTTTGTGTTGTGTAAGCTCCTATGACAGGGGTCCCCAGACTTACCCGGGTTTGGGCTGGTGCCTGCCGCGCCAATCGCACGGAGGGTGGGGGTGTGCCCGTGCGCATGCGCACACACACTTACTGGCGCAGTGGCGCGCTTCCAGGTCGGAAAAATCGCCGAAAATCGTTTGTGCGCATGCGTATGGGCCTCCCCCCCCCCGACAGTGCACCAGAAATGACCTCTCTGGGGTCGTCGCGGGCCGGATTGGGAGGCCAATTGGGCCGCATCTGGTCCACGGGCCGTAGTTTGAGGACCCCTGTCCTATGATGTAAGTCATGGGCCCTGCCTGCTAGCCTGCTCCCTAAAATATCACTGGTATGCTCCTTTCTATATAGGGTCCCTACATTCTGCATGGGCAGGTTGCATGGCAACATGTGCAAATGGCTTTAGATACCTACTAGGTCCATAAATGACCATATAGCAGATATGCAACACAAAAAATAGGACAGCTGGACATATAAAGGGCCCCATTACCTTCAGTAGCTTAGGGCCTCATCACACCTAAATCCGGCCCTGATAACAGGAGAAGGGAAACAGAAGAGCACCTTCGAAGCGGGAGACAGCTTTGCACGCGCCCCTACCCACCTGCGGAATAGCGCAGAAGTTGAAGACGCTCTGGTTCTTCAGGCGGGACAAATATGTCAAGACGTCAGGAACATGGTGCAAGGCATTGGCAATGAGCTCATTCATGCACTGAACGGCCTTGTCAATGTTCTCCGGCTTGGCCAGGTCAGACAGCTTCTTCACGTACTTGCTCCAAACCTGGGAGACATCGAGAAGTCATCAGTCATACAACTGGAAGGGACCCCCAACGGTCATCTAGTCTGACTCCCATCGATGCAGGATGTGAACTGAGAGTGGCTATGCAGCCCTGCACTGAGAATTTCCTCTTCCCACTAGCTTTTTGTTTTTAAGCTTGTGTGGTGTCTGTTTGTTTGTTACTTTGATTTTATTCTAATTTTGTTAAATGATTAGTTTTTATCCTACTCGATACATTTTGTCCCCATTTATTATATATTTATTTTGTAAAAATCCACACATCACTTTCTTTGTTTTTTTAAAAACACAAACAAACCTCAAAGACAACAAAGCAATACAATTATTGGTTAAAACAAACAAACAAAACCCAGCCGAAACAAACTATTTAAAACGCTTGGGGGGGGGGTGGAATTAAATAAATTCAGCAATATATTAGAAGCAGATCAAAATACCCAGCAATATCCTACATATCTAGGTAGGCCTGCCTAAGCAAAAGTGTTTTAGCAGGTGACAAGGTGACAGAGCACAGCTGCCTGCCTGGTGTCAAAAGGAAGGGAGTTCCGAAGTGTAGCTGCTGCCCCAGTTTCTTTAAAATCTCCCCAAGCTCTCCCACCTGCATTTTCATCAGCAGAGATTTTTTGCAAGCTGCTTCGTGGGCACAGTTCCTTGTGGGGAGGAGGCTTATTATAAATATTTATTACTTTTATTTATTTATTAAATTTCTGTACTGCCCGTCACCCGAAGGGAAGTTTTTAATGACTGTTTTTATTATTATTTTCAGATATGTTTCAAACTGCCCAGAGTGGCTGGGAAAACCCAGCCAGATGGGCAGGGTATAAAAATTATTTATTTATGTTATATTATTATTATTATTATTATTATTATATAAAAACCACAAAAATACATACCATAGTATCATAGCCCTTTTTAGGGAAGTTTTCAATATTTTGATGATGTTGCTTTTTTATTATTGTTATTGGTGTTCTGTTGGGAAACCCAGGCAGGGTATAAATAAATAAACGTGGGGCTACCTTTGAAGGTGACCCAGAAACGGCAATTAATCCAGAATGCGGCAGCTAGACTGGTGACTGGGAGCGGCCGCCAAGACCACATAACATCGGTCCTAAGAGATCTACATTGGCTCCCAGTACGTTTCCAAGCACAATTCAAAGTGTTGGTGCTGACCTTTAAAGCCCTAAACAGCCTCGGTCCTATATACCTGAAGGAGCGTCTCCACCCGCGTTGCTCAGCCCGGACACTGAGATCCAGCGCCAAGGGCCTTCTGGCAGTTCCCTCACTACGAGAAGCCAAGTTACAGGGAACCAGACAGAGGGCCTTCTCGGTAGTGGCACCCACCCTGTGGAACGCCCTCCCATCGGATGTCAAGGAGATAAACAACTACCTGACATTTAGAAAACACCTAAAGGCAGCCCTTTTTAGGGAAGTTTTTAATCTGTGATATTTCAATGTATTTTGGTATTTGTTGGAAGCCGCCCAGAGTGGCCGAGGAAACCCTGCCAGATGGGCGGGGTATAAATAAATAAATAAAATAATAAATTATATATCATCATCATCATCATCATCATCAAATAAAGACAATACCCTGCCACACACATAAGATTTTAAAAGGTCATAGGTTGTTTAATTAGGCAAAGGCCTGGGAGATGAGGAATGCTTTTGCCTGGCATCTAAAGATATGCCAGGTGCATCTCTCCACAAGTGGGGAGCCACCGCAGAAAAGGCCCATTTCTCGTGTTCCATCAAAACAGGTGGTCTCCATCCCTGGACCAAATGTCACAGCTTCCCCTCTCCTCTTGTCGCCCCTTGCTTTACCTCTTTGGGCCAAAACTCCCGGCCTTCGAGCTCGTCCTCCAAGTAGTCCCGGATGATGTTGACTTTCTGCAGGAAAACCCCCAGGGAGTTGGCCAGCTCCGTGTCCTGCCCGATGATGGGGTCTTCCAGCTTCGATGCAGCAAAGAGCTGGGAGAGACCAATGCCCACCAGGCCAGCGACGTAATGGCAATACTAGAGAGAGGTTTTTTAAAATAAAATAAATCCAAGCTATAGCAGGGGTTTTTGTTTGTTTTTTAAATCTACTTATTAAAAGAGCTGCAGGACTTAAGGGTTTCTATCTCCCTCCTTTGTCTGGCAAATGGGAAAGGAGGGTTTGCATAAGCACAAACATGGCTGCTAGTTGTGCACATCAATGGAAAAAAAGCATTACAGCGTAAATCTCAAACAATTTATTAAATCAATGCACATTTCAAAAGTCATTACATCAAGAACAGTCACACCTTGGTTCTCGAACGGCTTATTCGGCGAACAAATCGGCTCCTGGACGCCGAATTTGTTCCGGTTTGCAAACGTTTTTCAGAAGCCGAATGTCCGACACAGCTTCCGCTTGAGGGCAGGAAGCTCCTGCGGCTAATTGGAAACTGCGCCTTGGTTTTCGAACAGTTTTGGGAGTCAAATGGACTTCCGGAACGGGTTACATTTGAGAACCAAGGTTCCACTGTATAATGAAACTAGCTAGCCAGAAGCAAAAAGCTCAGGAAAAAAAAGTTTTGAAGAGAGATTTGACAATACAGAGTGAAGGGGCAGCCCACATACGTTATAGAAGATGACTCCGAGTACACAGAGAAGAAATTGGAAATGGATGTCGCAATAAAGAATAAGAAACACCCCGAGGAGCAAGGGGTGCACAATTTTGCCCGCCAACTGCTAAACCTACGGAGGACATCCCACACTGCAAGTTGAATCCATCTTGGCACGTTTCCTGAACGCAAAGGTTTTCAGCCCCACGTAGATTCCCCGGGGACCCCTTCCCAATTCTGCTCACCTGGTCCCACTCCTCCTCAGAATCCACCTTCTTCTCCAAGAATTCAGCCATCCCCAGACCCATTTTGTGGCAGCTGTCGGCAATCACATCCCGGTACACCTTTGCCAGGTTGCGGAACTCCAAGGAGATCTAAGGCGATAATCCCAAGTGACAGGAGGAAACGAAATGAGCCAATTCAAAACAAGGGTAAGGATGAAGTTTCTGCATTCAAGGGAAACGGAACTATACTCCTCTTTCTAGGGCCAAAGTGTAACCAGTTTGACAAAGGGTAACCAGTTTGACAGTAGGCACAGGTCTACTCAGAAGTCAAGTCCTACCCAGTTCAGTATTTGACTACAACTGTCATCACTCACTAGGACTGATGGGAACTGGAGTCTATAATATCTAGGGCCACAGTCTCCCTCGCCCCTTGGTTCAGGACCAGATTATTGTCCAGCCACAGCTTTAAGGGTGCATTTGATGTCATAACTTTTTCAAGACACCAATCGTCAAATCCTGCCTTCGCACTTATAGGGAACCAGCAGCCTTGTCTCTGACATTGCTCAGAAATTCTAAAATAAACCAAAATGTCACTGCGGTTTTGAAAGCAGTGGTTAAAATCAGGTCAGTTGTGAAAGATCCAGCTCGCCATCTTGATGGGACCCAACTAGAAGAATGGCAAACCAAGCCGATGGACTATGCCAAAATGGCAAAATTGACTGGAAAACTCAGGAATCAAGAGGATAAAAACTTTACAAAAGAATGGGGGGGAATTATAAGCTATTTAAAAGACTACTGCAAGTAGATGGAAACACTGGAAGGATTTTGATTTCACTTGTAGTGCAACAATCACCATGGAAAATATGGATTGATATAATAAGAGTATGGAAGAAGATGCAGTTTTAATTGATTAAAATGGGACTTCAGGGAAGGGGGAAGAAGTCCTGCGATTCGGAGGAATCTCTGTATATGGTTATGTTTTTGAATTTTTTTTCTAATTTCACATTGTAAAATCAAATAAAAATGATTTTTTAAAAAACAAAATTTGCACATCTCAAAATGGTACCCAACTGCATCCAAACACACGACAAAAACCTGCTCTTCATTCTCAGGAACTGTCATGCAAAAATTTAGTTACCCTGTTTCTCATATTTTAAGACATACCCATAAAATAAGCCATAGCAGGATTTTTAAGCATTCAAGGAATATAAGCCATACCCCGAAAATAAGACATAGTGATAGGCGCAGCAGCAATGCCGGCCGCGGCAGGAGGAGGAGGAAAAAAATAAGACATCCCTTGAAAATAAGCCATAGTGTGTTTTTTTGAGGAAAAAATAAATATAAGATGTGTCTTATAATATGAGAAACACGGTATTTCTCAAGAGGCGTCCAAATACTTAACGATCAGGTGAGCAACTTCCTAGAACGTACAGTAGTTAGACCAGTCTAAGATCTGTGTTTATCCCTTGAAGACCGAAGCATCCTTGGAGGCAGTTAATTGAATTTGGGGGTTAAACTGTTGTTTTTCTCTCCCCCCCCCCAACCACCTTCAAAGTGCTGCTAAACCCCCTTGAGAAGAGATGGCTCAGAAAGAGACCATCATACAACCAATGTCCTATCTGCTGCCAGCAAGCGCCCATTTTGCAGATACCAAGAGCCATAGCAAACTGGCCATGTCAGGATTTGCACGGCAAACTTAAAAAGACCGCACGAACGCGAGACTGACTGGCCAAATTGCTCACCGTCGGGAAGTCTTCCAAAACTTGCTTGTCCTTCTCGTTGCTGTCCATGTATTTCCAGTCCGGCTGATACAGGTAGGAGTGGAAGTTGTGGAGCATGGGGACCTTGGTTTCCACGTTGATCGTCATGTCGTCCTCGATCGTGTCCATGGCTCGGAGCACCAGGTAGAAGATGCACACGGCATGACTGAGGATGAGGAGGAAAGAGGTCTGAGCTGAAGGACTCTCCTAGCACAGAGGGTGGAGCACCCACCTTACAAGCAGGTGGCTTCCCAGCTTCGATCCCTGGCATCTCCAGAAAAGGCTGGGAAAGTCCTGCTTGAAACCTGGGAGAGCTAATAGAATAATAAAATTGGAAGTGACCCTAAGGGTCATCTAGTCCAACCCCCTGCTGCCAGTCAATGTGGGCAGAACTGAGTTGGATGGACTGGTGGTCTGACTCAGTAAAGGGCAGCTTCCTATGTCTCCATAGGCCCTAAAGAGGAGAGATGATGTTATTTAGGGCTGCCTCTGAGGCGGCTTGGTAGCCATCCTTCCACCCCCAAACAGAATGCTCTACTCTGACCGGCAGCAGCTCTCTCCTACCACCTGGCCCTTTCTACCTGGAGATCCTGGGGATGGAACCTGGCTTCTTCTGCACACAAAACAGGTGCCCGGACAATGGAGCGAGGTCCCTTCTCCCCAAAGCATGTGCTACCAAGATGTTACTCCTCCCCACAAACCAAGCTCCAGATTAGCCTCCTGGTGCAACTCAAGAGTGCCAGCATCAACCTTGCAGAACCTAAGGAGAGCTGCATCAGCCCAGGGGCCCATCTAGTCTGGGCATCCTGTCCTCACCTTGGCCAGCCACGGGAAGCCCGACAACAGGATCCAAGAGACTATCATGGCTGCAGCTTGCCACCCATTTGCAGTTTCCACAACTGGAATTCTGCATCAGACAGCCTCTGACTGTGGAGGCAGTGCACAGGGCTGGGTGATATCTGGGTTACAACATCATGATCTAGAACCAGCTAAACATCATAATATACTGATAAATCACCATGTCTGAAATAAGGATGGAGCTATGTAGAGGCGTTGGCTGGCTTCACGGTTTGCCCTGTATTGTGACTTTTGCCGGGACCTGCTCTTGCGATTCGCTACCGCCCTGCAGGAGGCAGGGGAGAGCTGTGAGCTGGCAGAGAAAACAGAGGCTGCAGGAACCGAGAGAAGCATTGGATGGCTTCATGGTTTTCCCCACAGGGTGATTTTTGCACACACACATCATTATTCGCAATACAGTGGTAGCTTGGTTCTCAAACTTAATCCGTTCCGGGAGTCCGACTCCCGAAACTGTTGGAAAACGAAAGTGCAGCTTCCGATTGGTTGCAGGAGCTTCCTGCACTCAAGAGGAAGCTGCGCCGGACGTGCGACTTCTGTAAAACGCTTGCAAACCGGAACACTTACCTCCGGGTTTGCAGCGTTCGGGAGCCGATTTGTTCGGGAGGCAAGCCGTTCGAGTACCAAGCTGTTCAAGTACCAAGGTACCACTGTGTATTGCCAGGTCAATAACTGATATCACGATATGTGCTTTGAACAGGTTTGGGACAATATCTTATCTTATTTAACTTTCCAAAATTCAGTCCAGTTCTTTGCTATTATGATTACAGATCAGCCCCCCTTTCCTGGATGAGAGACTTCATTTTGATATATCTAACTGCACCAGCTTCTTAAATGGGCAGCAAGACTGGGTCACCCTCTACAGTCTGGCTGAAGCAATTTGCAGAAAACCTCCTGCATTTTTTTACCCCATGCAGACACACACACACCCCACTATGTATAGGGAACGGAGTCATTGCCTGCACTTCGCCTTTCATTCTTTCTCAGAGGCGGCTGAATTAAAGTTAATTGCTCTGGAGCAAACCCACGTTTACCCATAAAACAGGGCGGAGGAGGCCTGTTTGCGGTGATGCAAAGGGCAGCTCAGAGAATATCTTACTTGGTAAACTGTGAAAGACAGGCCCAGTGCAACTAACAGCAAACGTTCAAAATTCAAATAGACAAAATGCAGAGCATGTCAGTGAATTCCAAGAGGTCCAAAGCCAATAATTTAACAGAATAAATTCAATATTTACAGCAACAAAAAAGCAATCTAGATTTCAGTAGGGGCTAGACTGCATGCACCTGGTTCCCATATCCTTACCCCAGAGGAGACTGGCACTGCATCAGCAAAAGACAAATGTGAGAACAGGATGCTGGACTAGGTGAGCCGTTGGCTTATTGAGCAGGCTGTTCGTACGCTCTTAAAAAAAGTTGATGCTGGAAGTCTGAGAATTGCACCAGGAGGCTTAGCCAGATGCAGTTCCTTCCTGGACTTGTGTTTTCACTGCCTCCTAATAAATGGACCTCAGGTCTTTTTAAGTTGATGGAAGTTGCCAAACCACGATGTTCTCTTGATTTCACAAGCCAACCCAAAACTTTGTTTGGGGGAGGAGCTGTCTGGTCAGCAAGCAGAGCACATGCTCTAGGACCTCCCACCATGCTAAGGGCATTCCTGTTTGGCTTGCAGAAGGACCCAGGCACAACACCCACCATCTCCTGGGGAGAGCCATTGCTGCTCCGAGCTGACAGCCTTGGGCAGTCCATGGAGGAAACAGCCCAACCAGGCGGAGGCTGCCTTACACAGAACCACAGAGCTGGAACGAACCCCTAAGGGCCATCTAGTCCAACCCCCTGCAACGCAGGAACTGCAATGACAAAACCTCTACTTAAACATTTAATAAAAAATAAAAACCTCTGTCCGTTTTATACATTTCCAAGTGTCTCTGGATTTACAGAAACAGTCCCTGTTTCATATTTGATCCCAGAATGTCCCGGTTTTCCTTAGCATGTCCCTATTTTCATCAGAGAAATGTTGGAGGGTATTACAAGCCAGCCTTTCTGAACCTTGTGCCCCCGGAAGCGTTTGGGACTCTCAGCTCCCCAGCCAGCATGTTCAGCACCTGGGGGCTGATGGGAGTTGTAGTCTAGCAAGAGGTCGCCAGATTGCAGGAAAACCATTCCACGCTTTGCAGCGCTGAAACTTCCAGGCTCCAGCCCCGCAGGCGGTGCCAAGCGAAGCACAGGAGCACAGCTTATTCTTTCGCGATCAGTCGAAGCGTACTGCCTGGCACAGGACTTCGATTCGGATTTCACTCCTCCCCGCCCACCACCCTCCTCCAGGGGGAGGGGAAACAACCACTTAACTTGCAACCAAAACAAAACCCGTGGGCGCGCACCGTTAACCCTTTCCTTGCCAGACCAACGCAGTTAACCCTTTCCAAGCCTATCCTTAACCAGCGTGCAAACTTGCCCGCCCCTCACTCCGTGCGCCCCGCACCCGCCCTGGGAACTCACCGCAGCTCCCCGTCGAGGGCTTGGATGACGGCGGCGAAGCTCCGGCTGGTCTGGTTCAAATACTGGTAGCAGCGGCGGAGGCTGTCGCTGAGAGAGTCCTGCAACAAGAGCACAGAGGGCGGCGGCGCGCTCAGGAAACGGGTCCCCCGGGAAGCCAGCGGCGGCGGAGCCTGGGGCTGCTGGAGGCGGTGCGGGCCGGACGCCGAGCGCACCCGTCCCCCGGCCCAGCAGCAGCTGCTGCAGCCGCCGCCGCCCGGCCCCGATCCTCCTGCTGTTCCTCCAGCACGGGACGGGGAACGGGCCAAGGTGCGCTGGAAAAGGGAGGCTGCGGCTTTGGAGGGGCCGCTGGCCATGGAGAGGGAACGAGGGGCGCGCCCGGGCTCACGGCTCAGCAGCGCGGCCCCCGCCTGGCCCCGTGCCATGGGCGCGGGGGAAAGGATCCGGGGCGCGCGCAGCCAGAGGGGAAGCGGACACACCCACCGCCCCTTCCCTCGGCGGGGAGGGAAGGCAGCCGAGGCCGGCCCGCCTCCTTCTCTCCCCGAGTCGAGTCGCGCCGCGCCGCGCCTGGCCGCCTTAACCCCTGGCGCTCCCTGCAGGCTTTTTGCAAAATCGCCCTGGGCGAACAAACTCCAGCTTTTCCTTTCCTCCTTCTCTCTCTTCATTCAAGGGGAATGAGATTCCCCCACCCCACCCCACGAAAGCGCAGCGGGATCCACAGCGCGATCCTGGGCGTTTTTAAATTGCCATCTCATTTCTCGCTGCATTCCTTTTCCGCAATAGCCGGAGGTTCCTCTCCTGCTCCCAGCGTTATTCTGGCAACACACCCCTGCGAGGTGGGTCAGGCTCCGAGTGACGGGAGGCGCGGGGCGGACTTGAACCCGGATCTCACGCGGTCAGGGTCCTAATCCGACGCCTTAACCACTAAACAGCACTTGGCTTTACTGAACGGCACGGCTTTTATTATTTCGATTGTTACTTGCTAAACTTCTATACTGCCCTTCCTCTGAGGATCAGGGGCCAGTTTTCAATATTTTAAAAAAACACAAAAATACATAACGATCTTCCCCCACACCCCTGCCCAATTTAAAACGTCCTAGTTTGCTTAATTAGCCAAAGGCCTGGGAGGAGAAGTATGGTTTTACCTGGTGCATTAGGTATATATTGGTGTATGTGGCTAATAACAAAAACAGCCTTATAAAACTTAAACTGAATATCGCCTTTTATCCAAATAGTAGCCTGGCTTAGTTGTTATGTGCAGAAATAATTTAATAACATTAAAAAAACCAAAACCATTTGTGTCTTTACTGAGAAGCAAGTCCCTCTGAGCTTCCTGGCACTTAATGTCCTGGGGCTTAAGTCCCCTGCTGGCTTTTCCTACTTGCCAAGTTAGCGCCAGAGCTGTTCAGCTATGCTCTCTTCAGAGTCAACATGCCTACTGTTGCACTTTAGATGTTGGCGTCTCATGAACCCAGTGTTGGGGGGACTCGGGGAGGAAATCTGTGATTTGGGCCTTCAACTCCCATCAGTGTGCGTGCACACACAAATACACACACCACCAGCAGTGATCAGGGATGACGAGAGAGGTAGCCAAACAAATACCTAGTGGAGAGGATTCAGTAGGACTGGCATCTGCACCCTGGGGGCGTTCCCGGGCTCCATTGCCTCTCCCCATATGAACTGCCCTGGACCCTGCAATCATCATCTGAACCCCTTTTCTTTGTGTGCCTCCTCCATGAGATCTGGAGGGTGGCAACACAAGAATGGGCCTTTTCTGTGGTGGCTCCCCGCTTGTGGGATGCTCTCCTCAGGGAAGTTCACCCAGCACCTTCATTGCATATCTTTAGGTGCCAGGGGAAAACATTCCTCTTCTCCCAAGCCTTTGGCTAATTAAACCATCTACGGCCTTTAAAGAGGGGAGGGGGCTGTTATTATTTGTTACTATTTTTGTATTTTTATGTTCTAAACCACCCAGTGATCCTCAGATGAAGGAAGCTCCCTTACCAACTGTCTGGCAGCAGTGGCTGGGTCCAGAAGGTCACACTAACAGAGTTTTAAATTTCCTACAAGATCCCAGAGTACCCGATGTGGCGTCACCTTGGAGCACTGTGGGAAAAGGACATGATGGTGGCTCCTCGGTCTCAGCTGCTCTCACAAGGATGCATAGACTGGCAAGTTGCCAGGGAACCCTGCAGACACAGAGCCAGCCCTGGGACTCAGCCAGACCTTGGCAGGCTAACTTTTCATTTTCGTGGAATCAGAAAGAATTAGCAGCAGGAGGGAACCCTGGGAGACCAGGGTTCAAATAGCCACTCAGCCATGGAGCTCACTGCGTGACCTTGGGCCAGTCACTGCCTCTCAGCCTAACCTACATTGCAGGGTTGTTGTGGAGATTAAATGGGGAAGGGGAGAACCGCATTAAGCTCCTTGGAGGAAAAAAGCTTCAGTAAAAATGCAAGAAATAAGTGCAGCAGATAGATAATAAATAAAGATGACCACGAAGATTTTACTTAATTGCCTTTCATTTTCAAAGATTTCTTGGAGAATTTGGGGCAATGTGGAAAAGCAATGAGGCGAGGGAGTTGTGCAGGAAAGGTTGGATCCCACCTCAGTGCACCTGGCATCCAAAGTACCCCCCAACCAGCTGCTTCTACAAGAAGAAATTTGTATCAAGTGCTCCAAAACAGCAGTTCCAGCATAGTGCGATTTGGCCCAAGATCCTGCTGGAGATATTTGGTGGAGGGAAAGGGCTTTTCGCTTTAAAGAAGAGAGAAAGGAAGAAAACAGAACAAAACCATATGTCCAGAGGACAGGCAAGTTCACTGCACATATAAAGTCATCATAACAAAATATAATTGATACCTTTCATAAAATCTGACAGGCAGCAATTCATAATTAAGGTGTAAGAGTGCTTTGTCATATCATGAGCCAATAGTGATGGTCCAATTTAAGACCTGTCTGACACTGTAATTTCACAATATAGAATTTTATTTGATTGCTATAAACTAATATTTTTTTCCAATTATTTCTTGTCTGTCTTTGTTCTTGCCTCTCCTGCTCCAAATCCTGCATGTCTGACATTAGATTGTGGACTTTGGGAAACAGTATGAATCCATTGTCTCTGGCTAAACGGCTGCAATTAATAGACTAATGTATTTTGATGTGTGTTGGAAGCTGCCCAGAGTGGCGGGGGAGACCCGGCCAGATGGGCGGGGTATAAATATTATTATTATTATTATTATTATTATTATTAAAGACATGTATTAAATATGTCTGAAAATAATTTACAAATTTCAGAGCCTCTCCAGCCCGCCCGCCCCCTTCTGAAACCATGATTTCTTCTCTCACTTCCTTGTCAAGGTAGAAGAATGGAACAGGGAAAAACAGAAGGGAAAAGAGAAAATAAGACATACACCCCATACAACAACTCCTCATCTCCATCTTTTTCTATTCCCCATCTACTTTATCTATTAGAAATGTTTTTATTCAGCTTTTCTGCCTGAACGTGAGCGATTCAAGGAGAGTCACAACCAATCCAATAAAAAAGCATGCCAAGCAGATGTTTTCGCCACTGAGCTACAGCCCTTACCAAACGATGTTTGGGCAGCACCACTAAATAGAACTTCAATTTTCAGAGGCAGAGTATCACTTAATACGCCAGTTGCTGGGGGATGGGGGAAACGTGGGAATGCAATTTCCTTAATGCCTTGATGGTGGGCTTCATGGAAGTGTCTGTCTGTCCGCTATGAGGTCCTTTGGCCCTATGAGGTCCTCTGGCCACTGGGAGCAACAAGATGCTAAACCACCAGAGACTGGCAGCTGCCCTCCAGAGCTTCAGACAGGGGAACATTTCCAGTCCTGCTTAAGAGACAGTGAGCATCGACCCTGGAACCTTCAGGCACACTAACCACCGAGCTAAGGGCCTTCTTAGCCAGTGATGACAAGCAAATGAAAAACCAGGGAACGAGACAACCCATTCTTTCCCCACCCATTCAACACAGTGCACTGTCGCTCCCTCACCTGGTCCATCTTGGGCAGCACCGTCTTGTAGCCTCCCATCTTAAACCTCACCAGGTTGTAGAGCTCCTCTGGGTGGCCCAGCCATTTCTTGAACAGCTCCATCAGCTTCCAGTCTCACCTGTCAATTTGTGGGTTTGCAGAGCGATGAGATTTAATGAGGACCTGCCCTGCCCAGCCTTCTCCCCAAATCCCTATTTTTTTCTCTCTACCCTGCGGAACCCGATTTCCTTTTCTATTTTAATTTTTCTTTCCTCTCCCACTCCCAATTTCTTACTCCTCCTCCTCCTCCACCTGGCTCCATTCACCTACTCTCACCTTTTCTTTCCTTTTAACCCACTCTTCTTCCCACCCACCTGACTTCCCATTCCCATTCCCTCCCTCTCCCTCCCTCCCTATCATCCTGCTCTGTTGCTCTTTCCCAGCTGCCTTAATTCTCCCCTTCTTAATTCCTGCTTTACCTTACTTGGAGGTTTCTAGTCCCTATGAGGTCTTCCCCTCCCCTCCCTCCATACGATCCCACTGTTTCCCTCCTTCCCACCCACCCTATCTGCTGCCTTAATTCACCCCTTCTATATCCCCCAGCCCACCTTTACCATCTCACTGGAGGGTTTCTAGTCCCTATTAGGTCCTCCCCAGCCCCTTCCTACTTCCTCCATATGATCCTGGTCTGGTTTCCTCCTCCCCGCCTGCTTTAAATCACCCCCTCTCTGTCCCCCTACCCTTGCCCTCATTGGAGGGTTTCTAGTCCCTATGTGGTCCCACCTACCTACCTACCTACCTGTGACCCCACCCTTTCCCTCCTTCCCACTCACCCCCGCCTTATTTCACTCCATCTGCCCACCCTTACCCTTTCCTTGGGAGGGTTTCTAGTCCCTATGAGGTCCTCTCCTTTGAGCCCGGTCTGTGTTCTTCTTCCTCCTCCTGCCCAGCTGCTTTCACTCGCCCCTTCTTCTTCCGCCCTCCCTGGAAGGTTTCTAGTCCCTATGAGTCGCCGGCGCCTCCTCTGCCGAGATGCCCGGACAGCATCTCCTCCGCCCCCCTCCCCTCCTGTGCCCTCAACGGCCGTCCCCTAGCAGCAGCCAATCCGCGGGCGCCGCACCCGGCTCGGAGGGCGGATAGGCAGCCCGGAGGCCGCGCGGCGCTGGCGCCAGGGCCGCGTCGCCCAATGAGGCCGTCGCGGGGGCTGGCGTGACGGCCGCTCGGCGCCTCCGGATTGGCTCGGAGGCGGCATGGGTGAAAATGGGGCGGGGCGGGGCTCCGCAAGCAGCCGGGTTCCTTAAAGGGGCCGCGCGCACGCCCGCTCTTGCGCCGCCGCCGCCGCCGCCTCTTCCTCCTCCTCCCATCACCCTTCCTTGCAAAGGTTGCGTGCGACCCCCAGGCACACACACACAAACACAAAGACAATGGTGCAATATATCTAGAGGCGATGGTACAATGGGAAACGTGACGTGTGTTCACAAACAGCCAGGAATATTTGTCTTATCTGCAATCTAAATCTCGCCCCCGTTTCGTGGGTACCTGATAATTAAGCTGGCTGCGCTACTGCATATGCGACATTGCAATGATCACCATTGTGAAAGGGGGATTATATAATGTGCAATGCTGAGAGGATGCAATGTTATAGGGTGGCACATGTTTTACGTCCAGGGGACGTAAACTCCACCCTGCATATAATTGATAACATGAAGTTCCAGACTTGACCTGGTTCTTGGGGGTAAAAGCGTCAATGGTTTTTTAGCAGGTGTCAGGAAGTTTACTTTTTGAAATATGGCAACCCTAGGGGCTGTCCCCTTCAAATATTTGATTGGAGGCCCCTAGGAGTTGGCTCCTATCTGGATGGCCTTGCAGCAGATTCCCTGGTGGCCCCCTGTAATGCGGAGCTAACCAGGACTATCAGCTGCCTGGGTCCAAAGTCCTCCCTGTTCGCATGGAGCCCAGATGGCCCCCTGATTTCCCCGGCCGGAGCTGAGGGTGATGAAACAATTGCTGAGATGGCTGGAGTGCTGGAGGCGAAAAACTCGCTCTGAAGCAGACAGAACACGGGTTAGAGCTCAACATGGAGCCTGCCAAGTGGTGACAGTGACTGTGAAGAGGACTTTCTTTGTCCACTCTATTGCATCTGCAGAAAACAGTCCCAGGAGACTCTTTCAGATGGTTCATAGTCTTAGCAGAACCACCTTTGCCATCGGGATCTGGGGAGGACCCCAAGATCTCCTGCAATGATTTTGCAAAGTTTATTTGCAGATAAAGTGGCTCAGATTCGGAAAGAGGTAGACTCCACCATGGGCCACGGCCGGAGAGTGCTGGAGTTCTGCCTAGTCAAGTTGCATGGGATCAATTCCAACCTGTTACCTCCGAGGATGTGGACAGGCTGCTTGGACGAGTGAAACCAACCGCCTGTCTCCTTGATCCTTGCCCATCCTGACTCATAAAAACAAGCCAGGCAAGGCTGGGCAATGGGCTTTGTGGGGTAGTGAATGCTTCCCTCTGTGAAGGACGCCCAGACACCTTTATTAAACCAGTTCTTAAGAAAACCATTTTTGGACCTGGCCATCATGGCCAACTATTGCCTAGGCTCAAATCTTCCGTTCCAGGGCCGGGTGAATGAGCAGATGGTTGCTGAACAATTCCAGGCTGAGAGAGAGGAGTCTTGTTGTCTTGCAGCCCAGGACCTCAAGCACTCTGCCCAGGCTTGTGCCTCGGGGAGGTCACATCAGTGCAGCTAATGCAACAGTTTCACTTCACCCCCAGCAGTGTACTCCATTGTCTCTTGGATGCCAACAAGAGTACCCATTCCGGCTGGGGCTGATGGGAGTTGTAACCTATTTTCCATTTAAGGGGAGGCTGCTATGCTTCTTCCGGTAGGATTAACAGCAGCCAGCACTGCAAGCAGAGCTGGCTATACTCAATCCCCTCTTAGCCAGCAGATAAAGGGGAAAGGGTCCCTTCTGCCTCTGCCTGAGAGTCCTGCACTTTGGACACACATTTTCTTATTCACTGCCTACTGGACCTGCTGGGTTACATTTTTTTGCATCATAGATAAATGCTTGCAAGCTTGCAACACCCCGGTTTCAACAGGGTTACTATTATTTACCTCTTCTAATCGCCAAAGTAGGTTGCCAGTTTTCTGCCCGCAAAGCAGCCTGGCCTCTTCATATTTAACAGATGGGTGGTGATAGTATTATATTATTATTTAAAAAGGAAAAATAGTGTACACAACGGGATCGGTAAGAACTGAAGCTACAACTGCGGAGTCAAGTTAAAGGTCTGTTCTACGACAAGAGCACATTGGGTTGCTGCAACTAACTTTTACTCATAGTGTTCCTATTGCTATTAATAGCCCTAAGATAATTGTGGCCACTAACTTCAATTAGTCTGCTCTGAGAAAAAGTTACCGGTAAGGTAAGTGCAACTTCAGTCTTCAAAGAGAGCACAGAACAAGCCGTTCAGTTCCAGGGAGTTTCCTAAATTTCAAACTTGCTGAGCTCCTCTTGCAGATAAAAAGATTATGCAAGCGTCTTTCGAAAACCTCTCTCTTCTTTTTCTAAATATTGGGACCTCAAGACCGCCATTTGAGTGGCTGGGGGAACCCAGCCAGATTATTTCTAAATAATAAATTATTATTATTATTTGCGGATTTTTCTTTTTCAAAAAAGAAACAAACAGGGAATATGCCCTCAAGACAGAGAAAAACTAGAACCCTGGCAATAAAAGAGAGTGCAAACAAATTGTTCCTGCTTTTGACATTTAAAAAGTCTTTATAGTGATTAGCATCTGCCCCGCAGGGCACACTACAACAAAGAACTAAACACAGATTGTGTTCTTAGGAGCAGTGATATTTTTCTAGAAGGTGCCGGAGCTCACCGTGAACTTCTCCTTCATTCTCTTAGAATGGTAATGGTGCCCACCTGAGAGGGTCAGCTCTGGCTAAAAGAAGACCTGCCCAGAAGTGAACATAATGTTGCATGGCACCCCAATCCCCAAGCGGTGCAAGATTCTAGGGGTTCCAGATGCTCAGCTTTGTTACCAGTGGGATCTTTATGACATAAGGTAAAGGTAAAGGACGCCTGAACGGTTAATTCCAGTCAAAGGCGACTACGGGGTTGCTGCGTGTGACGAAAGTCCTATACTTTCCGTCTTTATTGTACAACCTGCTTCTCAGATTGTGCAAGGCTTTAATGGGGATGTCCTGAGGTAAAGTTCACCTCCCACTATCCCAGTTATTCTCCACCTGAGGAAGCTTTGTGTCACCCTCAAACCAGTCTCCCTCTTCCTCCTCCTCTCGGTGCACTCCAGGGACAACAAACTCTCCTTCCTGCCTTAGATAAGGGGTTTTGTCCTTCTAATGAGTATCCTCACCAGATGAGCAATAGATACCTCTGCTGGAAAGATCACACAGACAATGGTACAGATGGAACTTTAATTTAACATTTAATGTCTTATGAACTTAATGGTTGCATTCAAGGTTCATGTGTACAAGCATGTGGTTTCAATGGAACTGTTCTTGTTAAACATATAACTTCAAACCTCACCAATTCCTCACCTAACACTACTCTATAAACCTACAGTGGTGCCTCGCTTAACGAATGCCCTGCTTAACGAAATTTCTGCTTAACAAAAGGTTTTTTCTAGCGGAGGTTGCCTCGCTAGACAAATTCGTTTTACGAAACATTCATCTAGCAAATCGCGGTTTCCCATAGGAATGCATTGAAATTCAATTAATGCGTTCCTATGGGCAAAAAAAATTTCAATTTTTTTTCAATGCATTCCTATGGGATTCGCTAGACGAATTTTTCATTATAAGAAAAGACCCATGGAACGAATTAAATTCGTCTAGCGAGGCACCACTGTATTCCACCCTCACCCAAGCTCACACTCTCCTGCTTCATCTCCCTCTCTCTCCCCAACTGTCAACTGTCACTAACTGCCGTTTTCTCCTCATAGAATGTTCGTAACCCCGTCCCCACAATCATGTGATGTAACTCAGGGTAGGAGATGCATTAACCCTTATACTTCCAGGCTGTGACCAAATATATCATCCTAGGGTTATTTCGTTACACGGCGCTATTCTCGCTTTCAGGCCGAGGGAGCTGGCGTTTGTCCACAGATAGTTTTCTGGGTCACGTGGCCAGCAGGACTATACTGCTACTGGCACACGGAGGACCGTGATGAGAGCCAGAGCACATGGAAACGCCGTCTACCTTCCCGCCGGTACCTATTTATCTACTTGCACTGGCGTGCTTTCGAACTGCTAGGTTGGCAGGAGCTGGGAAAGAGCAACGATTTGAACCGCCGATCTTCCAGTCAGCAAGCCCATATATGGTTTATATACCCATATATGCAACCTGAGCCTACAATGGAAGGGTTTCACAGCCCCAACATCCCAAAAGGGTCTTGCTTCTCCTGTAGCCACTGCCTTGGATACAAACAGACATCAAGGATTGCCCTCCTCCTCTCTTTCTCCTCTCTTCTTGCTTTCCTTCTCAGTGACATCACTCCTCCCCTCTCCAAACCCTGGCTTTTATCGAATCCAGAGATTACAAAACCCTGGCCGCCCACACAAGACAACATTGATGCAAGCCACCCCAGTGCAAAATTTGAGGTGTTCCAAGCATTCACCCTAGGGACATGGGTGGTGCTGTGGTCTAAACCACAGAGCCTAGGGCTTGCCGATCGGAAGGTCGGCGGTTTAAATCCCTGCGACAGGGTGAGCTCCCGTTGCTCGGTAAACGGCGTTTCCGTGCGCTGCTCTGGTTCGACAGAAGCGGCTTTGTCATGCTGGCCACATGACCTGGAAGCTGTACGCTGGCTCCCTCGGCCTTTAAAGCGAGATGAGTGCCACAACCCCAGAGTCGTCCACGACTGGACCTAATGGTCAGGGGTCCCTTTACCTTTAAGCATTCACCCTAGGGTTAGGTGTCCTTAGAATGAGACTGGTGTCTTTAGGATCCATGGTTCATTTACGCATTTATTGATTTATTTTGTTAAGAATCTAACAGTGAGCTAAAGAAAATAATAATAATAATACATAAAGACATTTTAAAAGCCAGAGGGAAACAACAATAACCATATGATCTGTTCTCCCCCCCAATAATAATAATAATACTTTATTAATTATAGCCCACCCGTCTGGCTCGTACTGAAGTCTCATATCGAATATAACTGACCTGTAGAAAGGACTTTATGATATGAAAGTAGAGGCGATGTATGTACTTCTGTAACCCAGGAAAAACTCTAATAAAAACAATTGGGAAAAACAACGACAATATGATCTATCATGGATGCTTTAGATGAGATTCCTGCATCACAGGGGGTTGCGCCAGGTGCCCCTTAGGGTTCCTTCCAGCTTTAGCATTCTATGTTTCTATGATTCTCTATGACAACAAAATATAATTAAGATTACAAAACTATATAACATATATGTACATGGATGAACTTATTGTTTCCCTCAAATAGACATCGATGCACGAGTCACGATGGTTTCAATAAATACATTCATTAAATTTGTCCATGCGTAATCTTTCTCCGAAAGCAATCCGTTCTTGGGTTGCAAGAATTCCCATGTCATCTATCCATCAGTCAAAAGAGATCATCTTTTTGTCCTTCCAATGTATCAGTATCAATCATTTTGCAGATGTACGGGGCGTGTAGACTGCTTATACAACTACAAAACTCTCTTAAGTGGTCTGTGTCATCCATTTTTGACTTTGCAACCTCCTGGGCAGATCTCGTTGCAACAAGAACTTCCTCCCTGCTTTGCCTAGGTTGAATAGGACATCTTGAGCTCTCTCTCACACACAAACCCAACCACCAACATTCTTCTTTCTAAGAACAAAGTTCGACAAACCCAAGCCCTTGGTTTTCCCCCAGGTAGCTCAAGCCTTCAGCATTTCCTTACATCCTGATACAATCACAAAATCCCAAATTCTTCAAACCATTCAACCTTTCCCTGGGCAACAAGTTCTGCTCCATACATCACAAGGTCTTCCTTCTTATGTTACACCGGGGTTAGTTGGCCCACAGTCCCTAGACCAGGGGTTCCCAACAAAATTTTCTCGAGGACCCCTCATCAAGCCGCTATTGTGACAAGGACCCCCATTAATTCCTAATCCTAAAATTAAAAAGTGAGAGCCAAATTAAGAGTCTTTTTATATTTTATATTTATACGTTTTTTATACTTACGATTTAGGTTCAATGGACACTGACAAGATCGGTTCGAGAGTCACTGACTTACTTGCTTGAACATCAAATGCATTATCTTCCTCTTCATCTGTAGGCCTTTGTCGTTTTAATGAACCACTTTTTAACCAACGGTCCATTTTTAACTACGCAAACTCTAGCTTCCGCGAAAAACAACGCTTTGTTTACAAACACTACTGTTTTGCAAAGAGGCAGCGCGCGCCAGGGAGGAGGGAGGGGAATGGAGAAGACAGGGTACCTGCGCAGTAGCGTACAAATGAAGCCGACGCGCGCAAATCATCTTGGGGAGGTGAGCGTTAGTAGAATGCGCGCGCTGCCTCTTTGCAAAACAGTAGTGTTTGTAAAGCGCCACCTAACGGCATACAGCAGAACTACTGCCTCTATCTAATTCTAGTTTTGCGCTAGACTCTGCTCATGCAGGAAGCGGCCAAAACAAAAAATCTGTTATCATACGAAATATATTTAATATATTTTTTATTCTAATAGCATCTTGCGGACCCCTCTGGCATAGCTCGCAGACCCCTGGGGGTCCGCGGACCACCTGTTGGGAACCACTGCCCTAGACATTGGGCGGCTTTAAGAATTTAGTGTCTATATATAGATATATATATGAATTTCTAGCCATGTTTCTTCCTCCTACCCACTTTTTATCCATTTTGGGGGTATTTGTGAGTGAGAGAGCAAGGTGTGTGGTGATGATCATAGAATCATAGAGTTGGAAGAGACCACAAGGGCCATCCAGTCCAACCCCCTGCCAAGCAGGAAACACCATCAAAGCATTCTCGACAGATGGCTGTCAAGTCTCTGCTTAAAGACCTCCAAAGAAGGAGACTCCACCACACTCCTTGGTAGCAAATTCCACTGCTGAACAGCTCTTACTGTCAGGAAGTCCTTCCTAATGTTTAGGTGGAATCATTTTTCTTGTAGTTTGAATCCATTGCTCCGTGTCTGCTTCTCTGGAGCAGCAGAAAACAACCTTTCACCCTCCTCTATATGACATCCTTTTATATATTTGAACATGGCTATCATATCACCCCTTAACCTTCTCTTCTCCAGGCTAAACATACCCAACTCCCTAAGCTGTTCCTCATAGGGCATCGTTTCCAGGCCTTTGACCATTTTGGTCGCCCTCCTCTGGACACGTTCCAGCTTGTCTGTATCCTTCTTGAACTGTGGTGCTCAGAACTGGACACAGTACTCCAGGTGAGGTCTGACCAGAGCAGAATACAGTGGTACTACTACTTCCCTTGATCTAGACCAGTGATGGGCAACCTTTTGAGCTTGGTGTGTCAAAATTCGCCCCAAAACTGAGCATAACTCGGGTGGTGTGTCACTTCGAGAAAAAAACACCATAATTTCACGATATTTATAGTTTAAATAACAAAAATGTATAATTGTAATATATAACGGTATTTAATAAACCAAAAACTAATTATTTAACCAAACCAAACCAAAAAACCCCTTATTTATCACAAAGTGCCCAGAGTTGTTCAGCTTTTTGGGGGGAGCTGCTGACTAAAGTTTTGGAGGGGTTTTTTGGGGGGGTGCAAAAGTTGCTTTGCTTTTTTGGGGGGGTGCCCCAGAGCTGCTGCGCTTTTTTGGGGGGAGGGAAGAGAACAGAAATAAATGACGAATAATACTTTCAAAGCACCAAAAAAAACCACAGCAATGAACGGGTTAAAAAACGAAGGCTGTTACACCCAATCATAGTCTGCTATAGCGCCAGAAAAAAAGCAGCACAGAAAGGGTTAAAAAACCAACAACAACAACAACAACAGCACGAATGGGCTGATGGGGCGCGTGCCAGCAGTGAGGGCTCTGTGTGTCACGTCTGACACGCGTGTCATAGGTTCGCCATCACTGATCTAGACGCTATACTCCTATTGATGCAGCCCAGATGATGATGATGATGATTTAAATCTGTAGCCCCCCATACCCGCAGGTCTCAGGGCGGCTCACAAGGTAAAATCACAATTTAAAAATGCCAAATACACAATCCAGATAAAAACAAGAGCAACCCAATTATTCCCCCATCCCCAACACATTTTAAAAGGACATTGAATGTCAGTCAACCAAAGGCCTGGTTAAAGAGGAACCTCCCCCCCCCCCCCCTGCCTCCACCACTTAAAGGTGTATAATGAAGGCGCCAGGCAAACTTCCTTGGGGAGAGCATCCCACAAATGGGGAGAAACATATATGTGCATTGCAGGGGGTTGGACTAGATGATCCTTGGGGTCCCTTTCCAACTCTACAATTCTCTGTTTCTACAATTTTGTTCTGTGAAACCAGCATGCCCACCCGCACGAAATGTCTCCCTTCTCCTAGGGTTTCGTTTGGTCTGCTGATTGAGGATGAGGAATAAGGTTGTCTCTGCACTGTGAACTCACATCAGGGTATATTATGATGATGGTGATGTTGATTATTATTATTATTATTATTATTATTTAAAAATAATAGTATGTCAAGGAGATAATAATTGCACAACTTTTAGAAGACACCTGAAGGCAGCCTTCTATCAGGAGGTTTTTAATGCTTGATGTTTTTATTATGTTTTTAGATATGCTGTAAGCCGGCCAGAGTGGTGGGGTATAATAAATAATAATAATAATAATTATTATTATTATTAATAATAATAATCCTATATAATAATGTGCAAGTGTCTCTGCGTCCAGTCCCTGTGTCCCTGTTCCGTGCTACTGCGCATGTGCCCCACGGACACAGGGATTGGACACAGAGACTGGACACACACGTGCGCTCCCCCCCGCCTACCGTTTCCCTTGCAGTCCTCAGAAGAATCGTGGCCTTCTCCTGGGCGGCCGCTGCCCAGCTGGGCTCAGCGGAGCGCCCGGACGAAGTGGCGGCCGTGGGAGGGGCCAATCGGCCCCCCCACACGCCGCCAGCACCGAAACAGGCCGAATGTTCTAGCGCCCGTTTATTTAACGGGCTGAATGACACTAGTAATAATAATAATAAATGCCACTTGAAAGGCCATAGCTTCCCCTCAAACGAGCCTGAGAACTGAGAACTCTTTTAACGCAGAGCATTAGCCACAGCCCCCTGACCCCTGGAAGAAACACGCACGAGAAACATTTCCTTTGAGGAACAAATAAAACTTTAATACAGAAACCAGGAACTTCTCAACATCTATATGGGACTCTCATTCTCCAAAGCGGCAGAATGCTAAACATCTGCTGTCTATTGTAGCCTTGGCTGCTACACTAACTAAAAAATCTGTCTTTAAGACTGAGAAACTCAGAGTTCAACAGCTGTGTTCATTTTTTTTGAACCCAACATCTTTCATTTAACCAATTTGGTCTGGCTCAAGGTCTGCAGCCTTTTCTCAGGAAGATCCTGCCTGCTTTTTTCAGCACTGGTTGAAAAACCGGAAAGCTGAAATCCAACCCTAAAATTTTGCAAAGCCAGTTTTAATCCTATACAGAGCAGAACCCAAGTTCTTGTGCCCGTTTGAATACTACTACCGATACAAACCCTTAGGAACGAAACATTCGTGCCTAATAATGCAATGAGAATTGTGGGGCGGATGGGGAGGACAGAAAGGGCTTGGCACAACAAGGCAAGCAGGACTCAAGACAGCGACGTCGCCAGGGATGGCGATGGCAGAAATGGCCTCCTGCTTGGCAAGCCCTCCTCGTCTTGGAAGTGACATTTGCAGACCCCGCAACTAGTTGACACTGCACTGCAGGTCTCTATGCCCCACCATCACCCAAGTGGGGACTGGGGACATGAACGCCACAATACAATGAGGACTAGCCGCTTGGTAAGTACTCGTCAGTATTAAAACCAGGGTGGAAATGGTTGGGGTTAAGGTGGCATCTCCGTAGCAATTGTGGGCATGTGCCCACCCTGCCCTCTCTTCAAATTTTAGCATCCTAGCACAATCCAACCGGGGGGGCAGAGAGGCTTAACCCTTCAGCTGCCGCGAGTAGAAAGGTCCTCAACCTCTTCCTGAGCAACTTGAGGCTGGCACTGCGGACACCACCAGGTAAGTCTTTTCAGTCCATCCGGGGGACCAAAGGCTTCTTTCCTCACCTGGTGCCCTTCAGGGCATGTCTCTTTCTGGTAGATCTTCCAGTGTTGCCTCCCTCTCTGCTGCTTCTTGAGGAACCACTCCGAGGTGAAGCGAACAGCATGGTCAAGCAGGGATCTGAGTTCCGGGAGGGGCAGGAGGGATCCGAGGGAGAGTGGGTTGATCTTCGCTAGGTACAGGGCCTCGTTCTTAATGATGTTCCCTGGGATGAAATGTTAAAAACAGGGTATTTAACACCATCAAAACTTGCTAAAATGTATGTAGGACAAGTGTTGGAAATGTAAAGAAAAGGAAGGTATATTTTACCATATGTGGTGGACAGAAGAAGAAGAAGAGGAGGAGGAGGAGGAGAAGGAGGAGGAGGAGGAGGAGGAGTAGTTTGGATTTGATATCCCGTTTTATCACTACCCGAAGGAGTCTCAAAGCAGCTAACATTCTCCTTTCCCTTCCTCCCCCACAACAAACACTCTGTGAGGTGAGTGAGGCTGAGAGACTTCAGAGAAGTGTGACTAGCCCAAGGTCACCCAGCAGCTGCATATGGAGGAGCGGGGAAGCGAACCCGGTTCCCCAGATTACGAGTCTACCGCTCTTTTTTTTTATAACTATTTATTAAATTTTCCAATTAAACACATTTAAAACAATATACAAAACAAACAAACAAACAAACATTCAAAATACATACATCACTCTTTTAACAATTCTCATTACTCATTACAAAATACTCCGCCGAGTTTGACTTCCCTCCCTCCCCTCAATAGGTTTTCTAATCCGCTCTTATCTCGCAGTTCCTTTATATCTAGTCTTTAAAGTCAATTCGTAGGATTTATTTCAAGCCTGCAAGTGTCTTTAAACCTCTACAATTCTTTTCCATATAATCCACAAATTTACTCCAATCCCTTAGAAACCTTGTCTCCCTCTGGTTTCGAATCCTGCTAGTCAGTCTCGCTAATTCTGCATATTCAATCATCTTTGTCTGCCAGTCTCCGATTGTCGGTAAGTCCTGGGTCTTCCATTTTTGGGCCAATAATGTCCTTGCCGCGGTTGTCGCATACAAAAATAAGGTATTATCCTCCTTGGTTATCTCTTGACCTATCATTCCTAACAAAAAGGCTTCCGGTCTCTTGGGAAAGGTATACTTAAAAATCTTTTTCAGTTCATTATATATCATTTCCCAATAGCCTTTAACCTTTTCACATTTCCACCACATATGATAAAAGTCCCCTTCCTTTTCATTGCATTTCCAGCACATTCTATTACTCATTCTATACATTTTTGCTAATTTCACCGGGGTCAAATGCCATCTATACATCATCTTCTAAACATTCTCTTTCAAAGCAGTACATGCTGTGAATTTTATTGTTTGGTTCCATAGTTTCAACCACGCATCGTATTCAATATTATGCCCAAAATCCTTAGCCCATTTTATCATTACCTCTTTCGTCAATTCATCTTTAGTATACCATTCTAACAGCAAATTGTACATTTTGGACAACAGTTTTATTCTGCCCCCTAGCAACTCTATTTGGAATTTGGACCTTCTCTCCTCAAAACCAGTTTTTTTGTCTTTTACAAATATATCATTGATTTGATGATATTGCAGCCAGCTCGTCAGGCGAGTCTACCGCTCTTAACCACTACACCACACTGGCTCTCAGGTAAAGAAGTAAAGGCTTTCTGGGAAATGATATATAATGAGTTAAAGAAAATGTTTAAAAACACTTTTGTTAAAAAAAAATCCAGAAGCCTTTCCACTGGGTATAGTAGGCGAAGAGATACCCCCAAAAGATTAATAATAATAATAATAATAATAATAATAATAATAATAATAATAATAATAATAAATTTATACCCCGCCCACTCTGGGCAGCTTCCAACAAAGTTTAAAATATAATGATTTATCTAATATTAAAAGCTTCCCTAAACAGGGCTGTCTTCAGCTGTCTTCTGAAAGTCTGATAGTTCTTTATTTCCTTGACATCTGGTGGGAGGGCGTTCCACAGGACAGGTGCCACCACCGAGTAGGCCCTCTGCCTGGTTCCCTGTAACCTCACTTCTTGCAGGGACAGAACTGCCAGAAGACCCTCGGAGCTGGACTTCAGTGTCTGGGCAGAGTGATGGGGGTGGAGACGCTCCTTCAAGTATACTGCGCAAGGCCATTTAGGGCTTTAAAGGTCAGCACCAACACTTTGAATTGTGCTCGGAAACGTACTGGGAGCCAATGTAGGTCTTTCAGGACCAGTGTTATATGGTCTTGCCGACCATGCCCAGTCACCAGTCTGCCTGCCATATTCTGGATTAGTTGTAGTTTCCAGGTCGCCTTCAAAGGTAGCCCCATGTAAAGCACATTGCAGTAGTCCAAACGAGAGATAACTAGAGCACATACGGTATAAGCCTTCTTCAACAACTTCCCATCCTCTTCTATAACCTCTTTTTGGAATCTGGAGGTTGTATAATGGAACCCTTTCCTTTTGTCTTCCTTGTACATTTCATTTAGTTGTCTGTAATGTAACCAACTCTGAACACACTCTTTTATTTCATCATACTCTTTTAATTTCAATTTACCTTCCTGGTCACTCAGTAATTCTCTGTATGTAGGCCACTTTTCCTTTTTGCCAAGCAGTTTAAGCAATGAAGCTTCAATTAGTGATAACCACCAGGGCGTTTTTTGCTCTATTAGGTCTCTATATCTTTCTCACACCCTCATTAATGATCTCCTATTTACCAGTATGTGATTATAAAATCCTTTATGCACCTTTCCTTCCCCATACCAAAGATATGCATGCTACCCGTATCTGTTGTCATGAACTTCCAAATCTAAAGCTTCCTCCTTTTCCACTTTTATCCAGTCCCTAAGCCATACTAAACATGCTGCCTCATAGTACAATTTAAGGTCTGGGAGAGCAAAGCCTCCTCTTTCTTTTGTATCTGTAAGTATCTTATGTTTAATCCTTGGCCTTTTGCCCTCCCAGACAAACTAGGAAATTTCCCTTTGCCATCTTTTGAGGCCATCATCCTTAACCATTATTGGGACTGTCTGGAAAAGAAAGAGCATTTTTGGTAGCACATTCATTTTAATCACCGCAATTCTTCCTAGTTAGGAAAGATTCATTCTGCTGCATATTTCTAAATTTCTTTAGCCAAATTCCCATATATTTAACCTTTTTGTGGATTTCTATCTCAATGCTTTCCTCTAAGTCTTTTTTCTCTTCTTCTTTTAAAATTTTTACTAATAATTTAGTTTTAGTTTTATTTAACTTATATCCTGCTACTTCCCCAAATTTTTGATCTTTTACTATTACCAAGGGGAGAGATGTTTTTGGATCTTCTACCGTAATTACCAAGCCATCAGCTAATGCTTTTAGTTTAAATTCATTTTTTTTTCAGTTTTTATAACTATTATCCCTTTGTCTATACATATATTCCTTGCAAGTACTTTCAGAACCAAGATGAACAACAGCGGTGATAATGGACATCCTTGCTTGGTTCCTTTTTGTATTTTACATTCATTCGTTATCACAAGTTATTACAATTAATTTTGCATTCTGTTCCAAATATATTGCTTGTATTCCTTTTAAAAATTTATGTCCACAATTAATTTCTTCCAACAGTTTTTTCATCAAATCCCAAGATACATTGTCAAAAGCTGTTTCGGCATCTATAAACATCATTGCTGCTTTTTTCATTTTTTACTTCCAGATATTTGATCACATTTAAAATGTTTCTTATATTATCTTTCATTTGTCTACCTGGTAAAAATCCTGCCTGGTCTTGATGTATATAGTCACCTAAAATTTTATTCAATCTTGTCAGGGGGTTGTTGCGGCTACTCCTGAATAAAGACGCTCCATTCCATTCTGTCTTTTAAGGGTTTTATTGTGCATACTATTTACAGTGCAGAGGTAGCAGAAAACATGACCTCCTAGTCACTCGCAGAATTCGGCAATGGCGCCCGTCTGCTTTGGGGCCAGCATAATAGCTTGGGCACCCCGAAACACCGCCCTCTCACCCTGCGTTTGGGTGCTCACCTCAATTCGGGCGCCGGAAGCGGCTGCGCTCCCTCCTCCAGCTGTGGGCTAGTGCGGTGCAGGGGCTCTGATACATTCCGCTTCCCTCCTCATTCCCCCCGCCTGACCCGCTGCTACCGCTCTCGCTGGGCGAAGTGCTGGTCAGGATGACAGGGGGAGGCTCCCTGTAGGGAGTCCCCCTGACAAATCTATTTGCTAAAATGTTTGCAAATAGTTTGTAATCATTCTTTAGTAATGAAATCTATATATATATAAATGTAAAAATTGTGAAATTCCGTTCGACACTTTTCTCCGTAACCGCTTGACCGATCATCCTGAAATTTTGACACAACGATCCAGGCCACTCCTAGAGCGTTGTTGGGGGCAAAAATCCCTCAAATCGCACACCTGCCCAGGTGCAGACCTGCTTTTCCACCAAGTCAAACAGCGCCCTCAAGTGGCGTAGTACCCTCCTCCACCCCCTCCCTTCCTGAGAAATCTAAGCCACACCCACAAACCAAATGACATCATCATCAACCAAGCAACTGAAATACACCAAGGCAGCCATTTTACCTAGGCCTTTGTTTTAGGCCCCTGACAGGCTGCCAGGCCTCCACTAGGCCCAGGGAGGGGGATAACCCACAGCAACACACTTGGGGGCACGGCAAGGGGTTTTACTTTACCATTTAGCACCACTACCCCACCAAAGAACCAACATTGCCAAGTGGAGGTCGGGGCCTGCCTGGGGGGGGGGGGGTTGCCACAGACCGCAGCACGGCCTTCGATTTATGTAGGCCCCTGCACGGCAAGGGGTTTTTACTTTACAATTTACCACCACTACCCCCAAAAAATCCACAAGACAAAAATAAATATGACTTATTTTATGGGTATGTCTTATTTTAGGAGAAACAGCTGATTGTAAGCCCCTGTGTCTTTTTCTTTAAAAAAAAAAACAACCATTCACTTTCTCTCCCCAGTTTAAGTCCTCAGATATTTGCAGTGCACCCCCCCCCATTTACAATTCCCTACCTTCCCCTTGCCACTTCCTGGGTTTTTTTATGGAACTGAACAACTCGGGTACTTCAAAATGCACCTTCTGTTGGCAGGCCCTTGCAGGGCCACACAGAGGCCCGGCCCAGGTAGATAAGATAATGTGTCCCTGTTTTTAACCCATTTGTTACTTTTTTCATTTTACTGAATATGCTGACCGAGGCCCGCTTTGGATTCGGAGGCCCGCACCAAGTGGCCCATATGATCCCCCTCCTTCTGTCTGGGCCTGTCTGTTGCTACAGGGCTGTGGGGCTTCGCTATTTGCCCCCCCCCCTCCCCGGGTTGGGATTCTTTAAGTAGTTCTCTGGGTCCCAGGGCACATCATCACCCCCGATCCTTAATCTAAACATATAGAAATGTTCAATATGCGTGTGCAGGGGCCAATGTATGGAGATACAGGGGGGAGGGGACAACAGAGGGCTGAGACAAAAGTAAATACTGGGAAATGGAACCCAGAAACTGACAGCTCCTTCTCCAAGGATGGGGGCCAATGTAGGAAGATACCAGGGGTAGGGGCCAACACTCCCCAGGAACAACAGAGGGTTCAGACAAAAGTGCATGCTGGGAAATAGAACCCAGAACCTAACAGTTCCTTTTCGAGGGTGGGGGCCAAGATATGGAGATACAGGGGGGAGGGGCCAACACTCTCCAGGGACAACAGAGGGAAGGGTATCCTACGGAAACACGGGATGAGCCGGGGTGGAGGGAAGAGGGGCAGGATACGTCATGGATCATGACAGGGGGGGGAATCACAGGAAAGAACCACAGCAACGCATGGCCGGGTCAGCTAGTAGGTCTATAATTTTTAATTTGCATTAGGTCCGAATCTTGTTTTGGAATCACTGTTATGTAAGCTTCCTTCCATGTTCCTGGGATTTCACTTGTTTTTAAAATCTCATTCATCACATCCTTCAATGGATTCACTAATTGTTCACTAAATTTTTTATAATATTTTGCCGTTAATCCATCTGTACCTGGTGACCTGCCATTTTTTGTCCAGCTGATTGCATTTAAAAGTTCCTGGCCTAATATATGGGTATTTAGAATAGTTAAATGTTCTTTTATTCTTGGCAGATTACTGTTTTTTATATAGTCCTCTATTTTGGCACTTTTTTCCTTCCCTTTCTTATACAACTCTGAGAAGTATTTCACAAATGCTCCTCTTATCTCCTTCGTTTTATCTGTAATTTTCCCATTTATATTAATTTATTTATAAAATTTCTTTGTTCACTTTTTAACAATTGCCATGCTAATAATTTCCCTGATTTGCATGTTCAAAATATTTCTGCTTCACTCTTTTTATTTTGCAACTAATCTCTTCATTAATTATCATAGTGTATTGAGTTTGCAATGTCCTGATTGCTTGTTTAACTATTTCTTTGTTGCAAAATAAAAAAATTCCTTCAGTAGCACCTTAAAGACCAACTAAGTTTATATTTTGGTATGAGCTTTCATGTGCATGCACACTTCTTCAGATACACGAAAGCTCATACCAAAATATAAACTTAGTTGGTCTTTAAGGTGCTACTGAAGGAATTTTTTTATTTTGCTTCGACTCAGACCAACACGGCTACCTACCTGTAACTATTTCTTTGTTGGCTTTTTTTGGCAGTTCCTTCTCCTTTTTCATTACAGTCATACCTCGGTTTAAATACGCCTCAGTTTGAGTATTTTCAGTTTAAGTACTCCGCGGACCTGTCTGGAATGGATTAATCCACTTTCCATTACTTTCAATGGGAAAGATCGCTTCAGGTTAAGTACGCTTCAGGTTAAGTACGGACTTCCAAAACCAATTACACTCATACCTCGGGTTAAGTACACTTCAGGTTGAGTACTCCGCGGACCCGTCTGGAACAGATTAATCCACTTTCCATTACTTTCAATGGGAAAGTTTGCTTCGGGTTAAGTACGCTTCAGGTTAAGTACAGACTTCCGGAACCAATTGTGTTTGTAAACCAAGGTACCACTGTATTTCATCCAAAATTTGTGAACTGTTTTCGGAAGCCAAACGTGCTCTGTTTTGAGTGTTATGCTTCCGATTTGAATGTCACACTTCCGTTTTGAAATGTGGTCTGCCTGTTTTTGCTATTTATTTTGCGTTTTTCTTTTTGCCATGCTTTCGGTTTTGTTTTTGTGACTGTGTTTAACCCAGTTCGGCTACTGATCGATTGATTGTGTGACTGCAGTACATTGTGTGACTGCAGTACATTGTTGATTGCTTTCATGTTATGGATCAATGTTCTCATTAGATAGCAAAAATCATGTTAAATTGAATTTTAGGGGTTGTTATTAAAAGTCTGGAACGGATTAATACATTTTGCATTACTTTCTATGGGAAAGCGCGCCTTGGTTTTGGAATGCTTTGGTTTTGGAACGGATTAAGTTTGAGAACCAAGGTACCACTGTACTGGGAACAAAACTAAAGAGATACAACCCAATACATACCAAGCCCTGAGAAATATCTTTGGTCCAGGAGGGTGTGGCACACAGGTACAGCTTTGCACAGGGCCCCCAAAGCGTGTTCCTGATCAAACTCCAAGCTCAGGATGTCAGTAGCCGGCTCAGCGGTAGGAGAAGAACAGCTATGGATCCGGCAGTTATAAAAGACAAGGAAGCCCCCTCCATCAAAATGCAGAACAAGCCTGAAAGTTGAACGAAGAATATATTACTGTTTTAGAACAGGGGTGGGGAACCATTTTGGTCTCTATGATCCAGAGTCTCATTGTGATCCGGCAAAATCTGAGAAGCAGGGGCCACCTGTATGTCAATCAAATGGTGTCAGATGATTGACAGGTGGGTGGCTCCACTCATCTTTCCAAATACCACGGGCAGGGTCTCCAAGCATCAGGCAGACATTCGGCTGTTGGTAGCCTGCCATGGCTTCAAAGTCCTTCTACTGTTTGCAAAGGGGTTTTAAGACAATTAACCTGTGCCCCCATGGACAGCTGTGAGTCCAAAATGTCTTCCAGGCTGCGCACCTGGTTCTTCACCTGGTCCGAACAGGAAGCTGCCTGGGCCTATTTTTTTATGGCATCTGTACAGCATAGTAATTATCAAATTCGTACCTGGGAACTGGATCTTTCCAGTCCCCTCTTTTATTAGCCTTGTTGGCCCTTGCAAACTCATTGGCACGGATGCTCCCATAGAGCCAAAAGTGGAAGCGTAGCCATTTCCAAGGGGGTCCGGCAGCGTCGTCCATAAATGATGGCAAATCAGCTTCGTGCTCCTCCTGCAGGGGGCCCCACGGACCCCCAGAGTCGGCCTTGCCTCCTTCCCAACTCTGGAGAATGGCACTGCCTCTGCCAAGGCCTATCCCTTGGCTGCTTGACCCGGGTTCGGAAGGTTCTGTAGAGGAGCTCTCGCTTCTGGCCGCTGCTTCCTGAACTCCACCAAAAGCCAGGAACAAATTCTTCCCATGGACCTGAAAAAAATCAGGGATATCAGAAGGCATCGTTTTCTGTTCCATACTGTATTCATCATAGAGATGTAAAATTTCCAGAGTTCATAGAATCTAGAGTTGTGTACACCTATTGGAAAAGTTAAAGGACCCCTGGATGGTTAAATCCAGTCAAAGGCGACTATGGGGTTGCAGCACTCATCTCCACTTTCAGGCCAAGGGAGCCGGCATTTGTCCACAGACAGTTTTCCGGGTCATGTGGCCAGCATGACTAAACCGCTACTGGCGCATAGAGGACCGTGAGGAGTGCCAGAGCGCACAGAAACGCTGTTTACCTTCCCACAGCACCGGTACCTATTTACAGTGGTACCTCGGTTTAAGTACACAATTGGTTCCGGAAGTCTGTACTTAACCTGAAGCGTACTTAACCTGAAGCGAACTTTCCCATTGAAAGTAATGGAAAGTAGATTAATCCATTCCAGAGAGGTCCGCAGAGTACTAAAACTGAAAGTACTCAAACCGAAGTGTACTTAAACTGAGGTATGACTGTATCTACTTGTGCTCACATGCTTTCGAACTGCTAGGTTGGCAGGAGCTGGGACAGAGCAACGGGAGCTCACCCCATCACGGGGATTCAAACCACTGACCTTCCGATCAGCAAGCCCAAGAGGCTCAGTGGTTTAGACCACAGCGCCACCAACTGGAAAACAACAAAGCCGGTGGACCTGATGGGATACCTGCCGAAGTCTTCAGAATGAACTCACATAACAACTTCCGAAGCTCATCGAAAAAATCTGGGAGAGAGGCACATTGCTCTCTGATGCGCTCTCCCCAACCCGCTGCTTGCTAACTCTGAAAGGTCATCCCTAAAACACTAGCATTAGCTTGTAAACTAACTTCTCGGTTGAGGGAGAAACCCCACTCATTTGCAAAGGAGATTGGCATTTGAGCCTTTGTTGTGCTAGCATATCATTGCCAAACAGGCTATCATAGAACCATAGAATTGTAAGAGCTGGAAGGGACCCCGAGGGTCATCTAGTCCAACTCCCTGCAACGCAGGAATCTTTTGCCCAAGGTGGCGCTCGAACCCATGACTCTAACAGTGATGGCCAAACTTGGCCCCCCAGCTGTTTTGGGACTACAATTCCCATCACCCCTGACCACTGGTCCTGTTAGCTAGGGATGCTGGGAGTTGTAGTCCCAAAACAGCTGGAGGGCCATGTTTGGCCATCACTGATAAAGAGATTAATGCTGTACCAGCTGAGCTGCCAGTAGCTCCCTGCAAGGAAACTGGTCTGTTAATTAGCTGTTAATACATCACTGAAAGCATCATCTTGGGCTTGGCCTAATTAAAACTTAACACAGCACATGCTAATTTCAGAGGATTTAGAAACGCCTAACACAAATGTCCAGGTTTAGTTTAGTAGCTGTTGACATGCCCAACAGCTTAAAAACACATCGGGTTTGTTGACCTAGTTTTAATCCTCCAAGCATTAATTAAATTCTAGCACCCACTTGGTCCCAGAAATTTATGTCAAGTCTAGTGCCCACCAACTTACAGCAATATTATTCTTAATGCTGTAAAAATTCAAATGAAATGCAGAGACGAGGAAAAAATACACAAAGTATTTGGGGGAGCCAAATGGGTGCGAGACTCACCTTAGTGTCCTGCAGCACCAGCCCCTTGAGATCATCCGGGTTCATCTGCTTCGTGCTTCCCCCTACTTTGGTCACGGCCTGCCCCACAAATGAGGAGCACCGAAGCTGGAACCGCTTCACAGTTGGGCCCTCAGGCATCGCTGCAGGAGAGGAAGAAAGTCCCTGAAGCTGAAAGGGGCCAAGTTAAGCTGTAGTGCGAGGGGAACTTTGGGGAAGGATTAAGCCTTGGTTCTTGCCCTGCGTAGTTTAAAGAAATGTGTGCTTGGTTCTCCTTTAAAGAGAAACATTTCCCTTTTGGTTCCCAACGTGAATGTATAGACAGTATAGGGTTAAATGATAAATCCACTACAGCTGGGATAATTTGGGTCCTGGGTTGTAAAAGAGCAGTGAATTGTAATTAGTCTGTTGGTCCGGGATGTACGGTATGTAATCTCTCTCTTTTTGGGGGTGGTGGTGGTTCATAATACTTTATTAAACAAATATTGATTTATACAGTTATTGCATCAAACTGACTACATAAAGATAAAATAATTAACATACCATTGACTTCCCGTCATCATCCGCTGTGTGTCTACTTTAGTTTTCCAATGTACAGACCTTACTCATCATATTTTTATTTTTTATTTTGTACATATTATTTCTAGTCATACCTACTTGTCTAGATCTTATTACAAACCAATCATCAGTCCATAACTGCCAAGAAGAGTCCATCGTTGTTATCGCTTTCTTGTAAATAGTTCTTAAATTTTTCCCATTTTTTAATAAATCGTTGTTTTGAGGTTCCCCTTAAATTTTCAGTTAACTGAGCCATTTCCAAAAATTGTGGCAGCTTTACCTGCCACTCTCCTATTGAGGGGGTTTTGTCCCCTTTCCAATTAGCGGCTACCAACAATCGAGCTGCCGCCGTGGCATATAGAAATATGCAATTTACTGGGAGATCTTTCCCCACAATTCCAAGGAGAAATGCCTCCGGTTTTTTTACAAAAGTGATTTTTGAAAATCTTTTTCAGTTCCTCATATACTTTGTTCCAAAAAATTTTTATCTTACAACATACCCACCACATATGAATCAAATCTCCTCTTGCCTCCCCGCACCTCCAACAGACATCTGCGATATTTTGGTACATTTTAGATAGCTTGGAGGGCATTAGATGCCACCGGTACATCATTTTATACATATTTTCCTTGATTGTATAGGACATCGTAAATTTCATATTACATTTCCACAAAGCCTCCCACTCCTCCATCATTATTGTATGGCCAAAGTCTTGGGCCCATTTAATCATGACTTCTTTCACTTCTTCATCTTGGACTTCCTATTCTAGAAGTAGATGGTACATTTTGGAAATGATCTTACTATTATTATTCAGCAAATCCCTTTCTAATCTAGACGGCTCTGTATTAAAACCTTTCTTTTTATCCTCTTTATAGACTTCATTTAGTTGGTGATAATCTAACCAGCTGACTAATTCGTTTGTAATCTCTTCGTATTTCTTTATTTCCGTTTGTTCGTTATTCCATTTCAGCAGTGATCTATAGGTTACCCATTTTTCTTTGTTGTTGTTTTTCCTTACGGCTTTGGCCTCTACTGGTGAAATCCAGAGAGGAGTTTTGGGCTCCAATAGGTTCTTATATTTCTCCCACACCTTGTAGAGAGATCCTCTTATTATATGGTTTAAAAAACCCCTATGTGCTTTAATTTTGTCGTAGTACAGATAAGCATGCCATCCGAACCTTATATCAAATCCTTCTAAATCAAGTAGGCTTGATCTCTGAAGCACAAACCAATCTTTTAACCAAGTCATACAGGCCGCTTCATAATATAGCTTCAGATCGGGCAATCCAAATCCTCCCCTTTCTTTGATGTCAATTAATAGCTTATGCTTGATTCTCGGCCTCGCTCCTCGCCAAATAAATTTGGAAATTTCTCTCTGCCATTCTTTTATACACCCAGTATTGCGTATTATGGGAATATTTTGAAATAAAAACATACACTCATCTTTATAACCGAAATTCGCCCCAGAAATGATAATTTTAATTTGTTCCAGATCACCAAATTTCTTTTAATTTCTTCCCATGTCTTTATATAATTATCCTGATATAAATTAATATTTTTCGAGGTTAACCAAATTCCTAAATACCCGTATATTCCGGCGTATAAGACGACTGGGCGTATAAGACGACCCCCAACTTTTCCAGTTAAAATATAGAGTTTGGGATATACTCACTGTATAAGAAATACGACCCAGCGTATAAGACGACCCCTGACTTTTGAGAAGATTTTCCTGGGTTAAAAAGTAGTCTTATACGCAGGAATATACTGTACTTAATTTTTGAGGAAAATTTTATTTGAGTTAAGCGTTCAATTTCTGATTTTTCTTCCGTAGATAGGTTTTTGGCCAAGATTTTTGTTTTCGTATTGTTTAATTTAAATCCCGCCACCTTTCCAAATTTGTTAATAATTTCTAATACCTTAATTATACTTTCTTTTGGATTCTCCGTCGTGATCATAAGATCATCGGCATATGCCCGTAATTTGTATACTCTGCTACCGAGTGTGACCCCTTTTACCTCTCTCTCCTCCCTGATTTTATTATTTAATATTTCCATCACTAAGATGAAAATCAAGGGGGAGAGGGGGCAGCCCTGTCTGGTGCGTACGGTATGTAATCTCAGACCTTGGAAATAGGGAGGGATTCATACCCCAGGGCGTTTGTGAATTAACATTCTCACAGCTGTATTTTATTGTTTTGATATGTGGAAATAGGAGCTAGGTCTTTAATCATTGGATCTTGACTGATTAAAGAATCCCTTCAATTGGTTTAAGATCGCAATACCTCCGTGGGGTTAATGAGGATATATACTTGGAGTCTAGAGGTGCAAATTGCTCTCCTTTGGCAACCTTTGTTGATGCTAACATCTTTCCTTGAGAAGATTGTGGGAATTAGGTCAGAGTGTTCGCCATGCCCTTTGCTGGAGTGACTTTTGATTTAATCTTAAGATTGAACTTTTATGTGTGAGTACATTAGATAGTGATGTTCCCAGAAGACTACCCCAGATATCTGGAAAGTTGATGTGGTGTCGTGTCTCAACCCCCTTTAAGTTTACCACTTTTTAAAAGTTGATCTTAACCGTTGTCATTCTTTTCGCAAGCCACTTTGGTTGTTGTTGAGTTTTTAAAAACCAATTAAGCGGTGAAGCTCGCGCGGCTGACAACGCCAAGGTTGCAGGTTCGATCCCCTTATGGGACAGCTGCATATTCCTGCATTGGACTAGATCAGGCATCCCCAAACTGCGGCCCTCCAGATGTTTTGGCCTACAACTCCCATGATCCCTAGCTAACAGGACCAGTGGTCGGGGGGGGGGGGGAAATGGGAATTGTAGTCCAAAACATCTGGAGGGCCGAAGTTTGGGGATGCCTGGACTAGATGATCCTCAGGGTCCCTTCCAACACTACAGTTCTATGATTCTATCACCTCCTCAGATTTCGTAATCAAGCGCTGGCATGGATAGTACGTCCGGAAAGCTTCCAAGTCCAACACTTGTACCCTACATGTTCACACCCCTCTACGACTGCAGGCGTCAGTAAGCACACACACACACCCGCGAACACAATACTTTGCCGATGGAAGCCGTGCACACGTGCACCCCGCGTGTCAAGAGTCACCACGCGCATTAAGGGCAAATGAACATGTGAACGCTCCGCCTACTCAGCCAACCTGGTTTCTCTCTGGCTCTCTCTCTCTTTTAGGCTTCTGCGCTCTGATCATGGCATTTTTTGGGGGAGGAATCCGGACTCTGTACCTTTCCAGGGATGAGAAACTCCTTTCGCACTTTCTCAAAGCAGCTGCTCCGGCAGACCCACTCAGCAGAGCGCCGAAGTGCGCGTCTCCGGAGCAATCGATGTCCCCCTCCCCGCCCCACCTCTTTTGGGCCCCGCTCTCTCCTTGCCGCTGTGCATGGATGATGTCTCTCTGAGCAGATGATTTCTCCCAAAATGCCACTCAGAGGTCAGGACAAGTCCCTTCAGGGTTGTTGCCCTCTTTGTTTCCAAAAAACAAAACAAAAAACAACTCTTTAGCACTTTGGGCTTTGTGCCTCTGAGCACTCACAGAGCGTTCCTCTCCCCCGCTCCGCGTGGGAGAAAGGTGCTTTTAAAAATACCCAAGGTCCAAGGGATTCTGAGCATTTTTCTTTTTTTAGGAAAAGAACTTTTAAGGGAATGTGATGGGAGAGGGTTTTCTGAACATGTGCAGAGTGCAAAACAACCAAAACTGCCCACCCCTTTTGTCTGCCTTCCTCTCATTTACAACCTCCTATTCTGGAAGTTTTGGCCAGACCATAAAAATTGTCCCTTGGAGAATCTTCGATTCATGCCCCCTACCCGCCCGGCTCACCTGCTCTCCACAAGCTCACCTTCTGCGTTCCTTCAACTGGTTCATTTCTAAAACAGGAATGGGGGAACCTCAGACCTGGTGGCCAAATGTGGCCCCTAGCTCCCTCCTATCTGGCCCTAAGGACACTCCCCTAGCTATATACCCCTTCCCAAGCCGCAGCCCTCATTGGGCCTGGCCATTCCCTCCTCAAATTCTGTTGTGTGACCAGCTGGAATGTAGCCTATTGCACATAGGAAAGTCGAATATGTTGCCCCGCCCACTTTGGCATCTGGCCCCGCCCACCACTGTTCTGCGGCCCCTGGGAAGTTTCCAGGAGGGAATGCGGCCCCTGTATTGTATGATGAGAGGCAATGTGGTGTAGTAGTTAAGACCTGGGAGATAGGGGTTCCAATCCTCACTTAGCCATGAAGCTGGCTGGGTGACCTCAGGCCACTCGCTGTTGCTCAGCCTAACCTCACTGGGTTGTTGTGAAGATAAAATGGGGAGATGGAAAACCATACATGGTATGATACCTTAAGCTCATTGGCGGAGAGGTGGGTTGTAAATGCAATAAATTAAATAACCGGAGGGGTGTGTGTCATATGAATCATGCAAAACAACATAAATGATGTACCTATGCTGAACTTCTGTAATTCACCCTTCTGCAATTCAGTTTCTCTTGGTGCAAAATTTGAGTTTTCACCCTGCAGAATGTTAGTTTGAAACCATACCATGTCCTGCTTAGCTTTACACATGTGCTAGCAGTTTTATTGCTCCATTACGAGGGAGTTTTGTTGCTTTCTGGTGTGTGCGCATGCGCAGAACTGGCAAGCCGGATTTTTTTGCATCCTCAATCGCTGCAGCGAAGAGATTTTGAGAAGCGAAAGGACGAAGGAGGAAGACTTTCTCGATTTGGAAATGAATGCTTGTCCATTTATTTCCGTTCATTCTAACAGGTGAAGTCAGTATGCAGATCGGTAGTCATATTGCATCATAATATAGAGAGAGATTCACACGTATATATTATAACTTTAAATAATCTTAAACTTGTTCGGGCTCCTGCCTCGCCATCGACCATTCAAGCAAGCATCTTCTTGGAACAGCACCTTTCCACAGACACTTATCATGCTAAAAATACATGGATTGTTTTTTTTTTATTATTATTATTATTAAAGAAATAGTATGAATGTCACTTAAGGTTACCAACCAGTTTTTTGGCCCGAAGATGCTGGTCATTTCCCCTAGCTAGCCTAACCATCCAGGGCTGCCAACTAGGGTGAACTACGTTCAAAGTAGTTCAACTTACAGTTCAAAGTAGTTCAACTTGAGGTGGTCAACCTTGTTTCTGGACTCCAGCACTTCCACCAAAGGTGGGGGCTCACACAATCAAATGCTTCAAACTCTCTGCACATAGAAAAGTAGCATGTCAGGGAGAAATATCCCGCCCCAGCCCTCTCCCTGATAAACTAGTTTTCTAATTGCAGGGGGGGTGTCTTGTTAACTTATTTATTTACAGCATGGTGGAAGTCTTGCCTAATACAACCTCCCTCCTGCAGCCTGGCGTGGTAAAGGCACAGGTCTGCATCCTCAGCTAAGCTCCAGGATGGCTCACCTAGAACACATCAAAATTTGGCTGTCACTTCTTTTGTAAAATAAAATACTTGGAAGTTCAACAGGTGGAGCGTTTCTTGGCACAGAGTGATGAAAACAACGGAGAGGGTCACTTCCCCTTTCGACATTTCTCCAGAGCTCTGCAGCCTACCTGGTTACCTGAGCTTCCTGATTTATTTTTAAGAAAAGCACAATGGGAAGTGTCACAGATTCATAGAACTGTAGAGTTGGAAGAGATCCGAAGGGTCATCTAGTCCACCCCCATGCAATGCCTTACTTATGACATCTACCCCAGGCACTAATTGAAGCATAGAAAACTGGGGAAGCCAGCTGGAGATCAGGGTGCCTGCTGATTTTGTTTTTAAGGGAAGTCCTCCCCTTTACTTTTTTTAAAATCCACATGGATTTGTTTAAAAGTTAATAAAATTTCATGCAAAAAAAAAACCAACAAAAAAGAGCAGTTGCAGAATAGAGGGTACCTAACCTTCTTGTGCAAATGAGAAAGCCAAGTTGAGAATGCCATGAGGTTTAGGGAAATACGTACAGGCAAACAGCAAGGCTGAAAAATGCAGTACACTCTTTTGCAGAAGGAAATAAACTCCCCGCAAACCCCTCAGTCACCCTGAGAGTAAGGTATGCACAGCAAAAAGCCACAAGAATTTCACACCTTTCATAATTTCAGAAAGCAATTTCTTTTCCCCGTAAACTGATGGATGGCACCTCCCTCTGGGGATGCATCAGGTCCCTGCCTGTCTTTTGCCTCCTCTCCAGGAGGAGAAGCCACCCCTCTCCCCAGACCAGCTGTCAGAGCAAGGACAATTCCTGCACCCCATAATAAGCCTCCGGAAATGGCTGGAGCTGGAACACAGGATAAATTTTCAGTGCATATTTTGAGTAACGTACTATATTAAAAAGAAAAGGAAAAAACATCCCTGTAGGATGAAACGTGCGTGCCAATTCCGTCTCCGCAGATCTCGGCATGCTCCACCTATGTGCAAAAGGAGGGTCCCTTAGTCAGAGAAGCATCTGAATGATACAAAAGATGATTTTTTAAAAAATGAAAATGCGGCCAAACCCTGGCACTGTCCCCTGGGTTTTGTAACCAACGTGCTCAACTCGAATTAATGCATGGAGGGATTAAGACCATAGTGTATGCTGTCCTACAAGGTTTGACTAGGTCACCTCTGCTCACATTCAAAGGGCTACCAAATCTTTGTTCTCCCACTTTCCACCACATGTGTATCATGTAAACCCTTCCGGTAAGGAATCTACGAGGCTTAAGCAAGCCATCTTTGTGTTTTTATACAATTAATTTAGGAACTTTCACCACATTTAGGAACTTTCACCACCATCTCATATTAAGATCAGTTCCAATCTTAAATTTTGCTGCCCGTGTTTTCTGACTGATGTATGGAAAAGCACATGAATCTGACCTTTGAAGAGTTTGTAAGTAAACCATTTTTGACTTGCCAAATGTGTGGTCCTTTTCTATGCTAAGGGAATCGGGAGACTTTGGAAGCAACTTAGAAGCGGATATTTTAAAGGCTCCATTTCCACGCTTGACTTTGCTGCATGCTTTTGTGATTTTAAATTTCTGCTGGGGCTCTCTCACGAAAGAGTACTTGCCCCAAACCTGGAGCAGGCATCCAGGGAATTCTCCTTTCATTTTACTGTATCTATATTTTATTGTTTTCTTTTAACCAAAAGACAACATACCAAGAGGTTTATAAATCTTAATTCCATTCCAAAAAGTCTTAATTCCATTCCAAAAATGACAACCAATGTTCTGCTGGACATTTGGGTTGAGGTGTAGAGGTTTCAAACCCGAAAACCTGGGGAAGGGCTAAGTTTTTAGATGTGGTTTGAAGGTTGGTCTTCCCATTTTTGTTACATGGTGCTTGCACATGTAAATAATTTGCAGCCTCCCCAGCTGCTACAGTTCCTGGAATGTTTAGCAGGGAAGAAGTTATAGCATGAGTTCTTCTTATGAGCATCCTCGCACGTGTGACAGCCACAGAGGCTGCAAAGGCTATTTTTTTCACGTTGCAGGGAAGGAACAACAGCCCTCAGCAATGTAAATTATTAAACTTAATAATGCCCAAGATCTGGCCCTCACAAATGCCTACCATGGCAGAAAGACTACTGTATCTTTCAGGAAAGGAGAATGAGCTGCATTAAACTGCCACAAAGGGTTTGGCAGAGATTTTACAAAAGCTGCGATGTGTTTTAATTAATGTTCATTTGGTGGCAGAAGGGGGTCAGGTGTCTTGGGGCTCCCTAGCACCTGAAATATTGGAGGAAAATGTAAGTGGGCCCTTTATGAAATGCATGGACATTAGGCAAAAAGCATAGGTCTGCCTTCTAAGAACGTTCCTGCAAGAAAGCCCCTTGCCACCATGTCATCGTTTCAGCGCTGGGCACCAGCAGATCCAACTTGTGGCTTGCTAACCAAACGCTGCCTCCAGATTGACGGGAGCGCCACTGAGGAAGAACGCCAGCCAGGGTTCGGCTGGGCGAGTCGCACAAGGTTTGCGGCCTCAGTTAAACGTCCAAACCGTGGCCCCAGACAAAAGTTCTCTTCAAGGCAGAACTGAAGGCTATAACTGGAAAGGTGTTTATGTCCATCTAGATTAGTATTGTCTGATGGGCAGCAGCTCTCTAGGGCAGCATTTGCCAAGGTGGTGCCCTCCAGCGGCTGATGGGAGTTGTAGTCCAAAGACGTTGATCCAGGGACTCTCATATCTCCTCTACCACTTGCCATCCGATTCAGGTAACTAGCCATGCCGGGGATCAAATCTTCTGTACACAAAATGCGCCCTCCATGACTGAAACACTTTAATCTAAAGATTGAGCTGACCCATCTTCTCCATCAATTGATTACAGTCTGGAGCCTGTGAGATTTGCAAAGGAGGGCCAAATCGAACAAGGTCAAGTGTAAAATGCACCGAAAAGCTTTGAGGATTAAGCTTAATAAAGCCATTCTGTTTGCTTTCAGATAGGCAAGACTGGGCTTGCTTTGGTTTAAATCGGCTCAAGAGCTTTATAGCTCCTTGATGTTTGCAGGAGTGGGAATGTTAAACAGCAGCTTTGCAATATTGTTTTTAAACAGGCCAGGATTAGTGTTGGTTAAATGACGGTAATTGTTGTGTCCCAACAAAGCTGATCACCGATCAAGCGAGCTGCTGTTTAAGGACTGCGCCACCTGTGACCCACATTCCACCTCTTCCTTTCAAAAAAGCAAGAGCGTTTTGTGTGAGAATGAAAGAGATTTTAATCTGGGGAGTCCATTGCATGCAGAAGGGCCAAGGTTCGATCAAAGGGAAGTAATAGTCCCACTCTATTCTGCCTTGGTCAGACCACACCTGGAATACTGTGTCCAATTCTGGGCACCACAATTTAAGAAGGATATTGACATGCTGGAAGGTGCGCAGAGGAGGGCGACCAAGATGATCAAGGGTCTGGAAACCATACCTTATGAGGAACGGTTGAAGGAGCTGGGTATGTTTAGCCTGGAAAAGAGGAGACGGAGATAGGAGAGCATAGCTGTCAACTTTCGGATTTGAAAATAAGGGATCAGCAGCCTCACCTGTCCCGGGGACAGTCTACAGTATATCTAACAATCCAGGATAGCAGTGGGAAACGGCGCTGGAATAAGGAAATTTCCAGCAAAAAAAAGGGAAGGTTGACAGCTGTGGCTTGGAATAAGGGAGTTTCCTGCAAAAAAGGGAGGGTTGACAGCTATGTATGAGAGCCACCTTCAAATATTTAAAGAGCTGTCACATGGAAGAGGGAACAAGCTTGTTTTCTCCTGCTCTGGAGGGTAGGACTCAGGCCAATGGCTTCAAGTTAGATTAGAAGAAAGGAGATTCCGACTAAACATTCGGAACCTTTCTGGCAGTCAGAGCTGTTTAGCAGTGGAACAGATTCCCACAAGAGGTGGTGGACTCTCCTTCCTTGGAGGTTTTTAAGCAGAGGTTGGATGACCATCTGTCATGGGTACTTTAGCTGTGATTCCTGCATTGCAGGGGGTTGGACTAGATGACCCTTGGGTCCCTTCCACCTCTAAGATTCTATGAATCCCCAGCATCTCCAGATAGGGCTGGTCGAGACCCCAGTCTGCAGATCCTGGAGATAGCTGCTGCCAGTCCGTGTCAACAGTACTGAGACAGATGGAGCAGCCGCCTGACTCAGGTAGCTTCCTGTGTTCCTAAGGGCGGTAGGAAGTCCCTCTTTCGGATCCATTCCTGGTGGGAACCCTGGCACAGCTGCTTTGAAAATAATAAAAATAAGTTTTATTGATAGCAATGGGTATGGAGAGGAGGAAGAGGAGGAGGCATAATCCAGATGTCAGAAAAGCAATTAAATTAACACTGGCACAGTGCAGGCAGTTGCAAAACTGCTGGATGCAAGAGATTCCTCTGGCAAGAGTCACTAGCCGTGGTATCCAGAACCCGGCAACTCTGTTCCACGCTTTTCAAAACAGCTCTCGTGTCTTTTCCCAGACCCTGAAGTCTTTCACTTAGTGTTTATCTGTGGCATTTGCTGCACAAGGCAGCTCCTTTTCCATCCTGGCTTATTATGGGATTGCAGTCCTCCATTCAGGGAAGGAGAAAACCCAAAATAAATCTTAAGTATTCATTCAGCGTTGCAGTCATCGGCGACCGTAACCCGAGTGTCCTGACCAGCAACAAGGGTTCTTTTGCGTTGTGGGTGGGTACGTTTTGACAATCGAACGGGGGACATGGAGGGATAACACCCCAACTAGTCCCTCGTGAGTCTGCTCACCCCTCGTTTCAAAGAATCGACTGCTGGTATCCAAGTGGGCAAATATCACCACTGAGAGGAGCCAGATCTGTCCATGGGGGTTGCCAGCCGCTGACCGCCCCCCCATCACTCGTAAGTATTGGGGTATTGTTTGGTCCACATATTCTCTCTTCTCCTCTTGCACAATTCATGTCCATCGCTTTGCTTTTTCAAGACTCGATCATTCAGCTGTGTGGAAAAAACCTGGTTGCCTTTCCAGGGACATTGGGCAAGGTGAAAGATCCGTCAGAGGGGATAGATTTGTGGACAGCTCGGCGGCATAATCTTGCAGTTATCTGGCCTTTGGGTATTTCAATGAGGATCAGATGTCTGGAAAACCCATCCACACAGCCAAAGCCTGCCCCCGGGAATCATCTTGGAAATGATCACCATTCCTGCATTGCAGGGGGTTGGACTAGATGATCCTTTGGGGTCCCTGCCAACTCTAAAATTCTCTTGGTTCTATGATTCTATATTCCAGGGAATGCCAGTGCAAAGGAATCTTTTCTCCTCCTGTTGGGCCAGAGCGGGGAATTTTAATAGATAGCAAAAGGCAACAAGAGTGCTGTCGAAGACTGCAGGGCCAGATTTGGGCAAGTGTATACATACTTTTAACTGGAGTTTCTGTCAGTTTCCCTGAAGGCATTCGAAGCTCTGAAGCAACTGAAGACCTCGTTCGTTCCAAGCGTGGCGGCAACTTCACAGAAGCGTTTTCAAAGCAAGCCTCCAAACAAAACCTTTCGATAGCACAATCTGGAATGGTTGTGTACACAGATCACCTCCAAAGCATATTTGTTCCCCTCAAAGAATTCTGGGCATGGTAGTTCGCCAAAGGTTGCTGGGAATCCCGACTCTGTGAGGGATGAACCACAGCACCCAGAATCCTTCGCGAGAAAGAATGCGCCTCGGAGAGGCTTTCGAGGGACGGCGTGTGCCCGGCCCTCGGATCGGGATCTACAGCCCTCAGGAAATTGGCTGACGAAAGCAAGCAAAAGAAAACAAAGGCATGTCTGATGGTGGGAAGATGCCTTCGTATCCCGAGCCTGAAGCTGCAGGGCAGAGATTGTTATGCCGTGATAATGTCTCCATGGCTTTCGCCCAGGACCAGACTGTTCCAGGAGTCTTGCTTGGAGCTGGGCTGCGGAGACTGGCTCATAGCTGCCGGGTAGCTTTGTGGGGAAAGTTTGAGGCTCGGCATGGCAGAGTGAAGAGCAGGTCCATGTCCAGACATGGCAGAGACTGAGAATGCCTGATTTTTTTGGGGGGGGGGCATGGAGACAGAATGGAGATAGATAGAGAAACAGATTATCAATGGAAGTAATTAACAGCAGCAACTCACAATTATACAAAATAATACGCTTAATACAGATTAATTATACCCTAGTGCAGTGTTTCTCAACCAGTGTGCCTCCAGATGTTTTGGGACTACAACTCCCATCATTCCTGACCACTGGTCTTGCTAGCTAGGGATGATGGGAGTTGTAGTCCCAAAACATCTGGAAGCACACTGGTTGAGAAACACTGCCCTAGTGCATGGGTTGGCACCGGCAACCATTTCAGGGCTGAGGGCCGCATTCCTGCCAGGAATTGCTCCTGTCCTCTCAGTAATGTTTTTGTAAGTGTTTTTGTAAGGACCCAGGTGGCGCTGTGGGTTAAACCACAGAGCCTAAGGCTTGCTGATCAGAAGGTTGGCGGTTCGAATCCCTGCAACGGGGTGAGCTCCCGTTGTTGAGTCCCTGCTCCTGCCAACCCAGCAGTTCGAAAGCACGTCAAAGTGCAAGTAGATAAATAGGGACCGCTCCAGCGGGAAGGTAAATGGCGTTTCCGTGCGCTGCTCTGGTTCGCCAGAAGCGGCTTAGTCATGCTGTCCACATGACCCGGAAGCTGTCTGCGGACAAACGACGGCTCCCTTGGCCTATAGAGTGAGATGAGCGCCGCAACCCCAGAGTCGGACACGACTGGACCTGATGGTCAGGGGCCCCTTTACCTTTACGTAAGGCATTCGGGGGAGATGCCCTAATGGCTACAAGATACTGACCCCTTTGCCAAACGTAGAAGATGATCCGGGGGGATGGGTGCATATTAAAAATGGAAAGCGTAATGCTGGTGGTCAACAAAAGAGGTTCAAAGACTGTCTCAAGGCAAATCTTTAAAAATGTAGTATAAACACCAACAATTGGGAAACACTGGCCTGCGAGCGCTCCAGTTGGAGAACAGCCTTTACCAAAGGTGTCCTGGGCTTCGAAGACAATTGAACTCAGGATGCAAGGGAGAAACGTGCTAAGAGGAAGGCACGCTTGGCAAATCCACACCGTGATCAACTCCCACCTGGAAACCAATGTCCCCACTGGAAGGACGTGTGGATCCAGAATTGGCCTCCACAGTCACTTACGGACCCATTGTTAAAACCGTGTTTATGGAGGACAATCTTACTCGGCCACGAGTGGTCGCCAAAGAAGAAGAAATATTTTAAAAAGCATATCCTGCAATTCTGAGGTCTTAGCCCTGCTCAAACCTCCATCTCATGGCTGCAGTGAGGATAAAAACAGGGGGTGCTTTGCGCTCTGGAGGAAGGACGGCATATGGTACCAATTGATTAAACTGAGAGGGGCTCATGTCGATGTTTAAAGCCCTGTGTTCAGTCCTTGATGACGTCTAGCTAACGGCTTGCTTTCTCCTGCTCCGAGGGGAGGAACCGAACCACTGGGTTCAAATGACAAGAAGTTCAACTAAACATCAGGAATGATTTTCTGGGGGTAGGAGCTGTTCGAAAGTGGAACTGACTCCCTCGGAAGGTGGTGGGCTTGCCTCCATTGAGGGCTTTTAAACAAATCTTGGGTGGCCAGTGGCGGATTTACGAATAAGCTAAACAAGCTATAGCTTAGGGCAGGCATCCCCAAACTTCGGCCCTCCAGATGTTTTGGACTAAAATTCCCATCTTCCCCGACCACTGGACCTGTTAGCTAGGGATCGTGGGAGTTGTAGGCCAAAACATCTGGAGGGCCACAATTTGGGGGGTACCTGGCTTAGGGCCCCACTCTCTTGGGGGGCCCCCAAAAAAATTAAAGGAAAAAAAACCCTGAATGTACATTCCCAAAATATAAGATAAAACCGACACACAGCAGCAAACACTGGTTTGCTCATTTCTATATATAGTGTGCCTACGTTCTGCATGTGCAAATGGCTTTAGATACCTATTAAGTCCATAAATTACCACGTAGCATATATTCAACATCAACACAAAAAACGGCGACAATTTGTTGTTGACAAAGGACAGCTGGACATATAAAGGGCCCCATTACCGTCAGTAGCGTAGGGCCACATCAAAGCTATATCCGGCCCTGCAAGTGGCCATCCATCAGGGACTCTTTAGGTACAATTCCTGCATTGCAGGGGGTTGAACCCGCAGGGTCCCCTCTAATTCTACAGTTCTACGATTCTATAATTGCCCCACGAGTTGGGCCCACAATCTTTTCCTTTTGCCCCGTTCCTCCTGTGGTGTTTCGTTCCTTCCTCCCTTACCTGTGGAATGGGCGCCGTATGCCCATAATGAGAGGAGATCCCTGGTTCCATTTTGATGGGGCGCATTTCTTCCACGGCAGTTGTGGTGGTTGTCGTGCTGGTGCAGGGAGCAGAGCTGATGGAAGAGGGAAGGCTGTCGCTACTGGCAGTCCCTGGGCATGGCGGAAGAGAAGGGAGAAGACAACAATGTGTTAAACTAGGTCTGTCTTGAAACTGTGCCAGATTTTGTTGTGGTCAATTTTTTCATCATGGGGGGGGGGGCTTCCGTTTTTTTTTTTTGCAAAGATAACAAACTGGGCATCGGGTGGATCTCCCTTGGGCTTTTAGCATTGCAGCTCAAGTCCTCTGGAATCAGCTGAAATTACATAAATTGCAACGTCGTGATGTAGAATGGGAAGGGACCCCAAGGGTCATCCAGTCCAACCCCCTGTAATTCAGGAATCTCAGCTAAAACATCCATGGCAGGTGACCATCGAACCTCTGCTTAAAAACCTCCAAGGAAGGAGAGTCCACAACCTCCCGAGGGAGATCGTTCCATTGTCAAACTTTAAGAATTAACAGTTCGAACTGTTTTCGTTTAAGAAGGCTTTCCCTGAGGCATTTATGGAATATTAATTGTGTGGCGCAATGGGGTTTTGCTGTTAACCAGAAGGTTGGTGGTTCAAATTTTCTGTTTTACAATTTAGAATACTTATTTAAACATCCTTAAAATATCAATGACTTCCCTTCTTCTCTTTCCATGATTCATTTTGCATGCCATGCATCCCTGCATATTTCACATAAACCGCTCAGTATTACGTTATTACATCCATCAAAACTTATTTACACGGTTGAATTTATCTAAATGCTACCAACCTTTTACAAGTGTCCACAATTCACCCCCCCATATATTCAATAAACATTTTCCAATCTTGTCTAAACGTATGTTCTTCTTGTTGATGTTTAGAAGACATCTGAAGGCAGCCCTGTTTAGCGAAGTTTTTAATGGCAGATGTTTTAATGTATTTTTTAATCATTTGTTGGAAGCCACCCAGAGTGGCTGGGGAAACCCAGCCAGATGGGCAGGGTATAAATAATAAATTATTATTATTATTATTATTATTATTATTATTATTATTATTATTATTATTATTATGAGTCGGCAAGTTGCACCACATTCCATCAGCTTAAATTGCCATTCTTCTTTAGTTGGGACTAAAATTCTATGGTTCTATGATCTGTACAAATTGTTTCATTATTTCTGACTTGGGTTGTGAAGCGGTACAAGCAATGGGGCAGTCACCTGTTGGCGCCTTGGATTTGTTTAAATTCTTTGGTTTCCGCTTCCTGGTCTGGATCCCTTCCTTCCGCATTGCTAAAGGCCTCGGGACCTAAGAAGAGAGCAACCTTTTAGAGCATGCACAAAAACCCAGAAACATTAACCCCTCTCAATATTGCAACAGTCCATGGCCAACGGGAGCGGGACTGCAAATCCAGGAATTGAGGCAGAACTGTTTCGGAGCAGGTTTTCATCTCACCGCAAGGAAGACAATCTAAGAGCGTCTGAACATAAGAAGTGCCTGCAGGATCCGGCCAAGGGCTCATCTAAGTCCAGCATCCTTTTCCCACAGGAGCAAAACCACATCCCTGTGGGAAACCCACAATCAGGATTCGAGCACAAGAGCCTTTTCTCCTCCTGTGGTTTACAAGCAACTGGTATTCAGAAGCATTGCTGCTTCAAACTGTGGAGGGCAGAGCATGGTCGCCGGGTCTAGTAGCCATCAACAGCCCCCTCCCCTGTGAATTTTGTCTAATCCCCTTTCAAAAATGGTTGGTGGCCATCGCTGCCTCCTGTGGCAGGGAGTTCCACAGTTTAAACTATGCACTGATTGAATAAGTGTTTTCTTTCCGTTTTATGGTTGAACAAAATTAAATAGTTCCACAGAAACATGTCACACCACAGAGAAAAGCCAAGCACGGACAGTAGTTCCATGGTGCAGTGTACACTACATATTCCATGTTCCAGAGAGACTGCAAGATGTATGATCTTCTTTGGTGTGTGTTGCTCTTACCTCTTGGAGGGAAGGGTGAGAAAATAAATGGAAGGACTGAACAAAATTAAAAAGTTCCCCAACGCGCGGGAAAAGCCAAGCAGGGAGAGCATTTTCAGACACTACATATTCCATGCTCCAGAGAGACTGCAAAATGAATGCTCTGCTTTGGCACATTGTCCTTACCCCGTGGAGCTTCATGTATAAACCGCAGGCGTTACAGACCGGCTCGCCTTCTGCATTCCGGCGCCACAGCGTGGTCGTAGTGGTATGGCAATTGGCGCATGAGAGTCCGATCCGACGGGAAGCCGACTGTGGGAACAAGGGTCGGAAGCGAGAACAAATGGCTGTTAACTCACCAGTGGCCTTGGGCAAACCATTCTTATTTCAGAATACCTGCAGAGGCTGCAGAGGCTGGGTTCCTGCTGTGGTCACCTCTAGATCTCACACAACCCCTGTTCTAAAACAGCTACGTCAGCTGCCAGTTTGATTCTGGGCTCAATTCAAGATGCTCACGGTTTGGGTTCAAAGCCCGAAACGACTCGGGCCCTAAGCATCTGAGAGACCGGCTCCTTTCCTACAGATCCCCTCAGGTATTAAGATCCACAGAGGGCCCCCCCTTGGTCGTTCCTTCACCCTCAGAAGCTCAGCCAGACTGGCCTCGGACAGGGCCTTCCCTGCAGCGGCCCCTAAGTTGTGGAATTCCCTGCCCACAGAGGTGCCTCTGGCTTCTTCACTACACAGCTTTTGCAAATGCCGAAGATGCAACCTGGATAGCTCAGTTGGTTAGAGCGTGGTGCTGATAATGGCAAGGTTGCAGGTTCGATCCCCTTACAGGACAACTGCATATTAATGCATTGCAGGGGGTTGGACTAAATGATCCTCAGGGTCCCTTCTACCCTGACCTTTGACATCTGATACATGCGTTTTCAGGGCCCACCCTATTCCTGCAATCCCTTTTTTAAATCCTGAATTTTAAAGTGCTCTAACCTGGGAGCTGCTGGAGGGCAGGTAATAAATTAAAGAATGGCGATGATACGTTTAAACCATGGTTTCCAAACTTTGGGGGGCCAACACCCTCTTGGTTCCTAAAACTCCTCCCCGGTGCCCCTTCCCTTACAAAAGGCGTTATTCAGAATGTCAGTTTGCATGACCCACTAACAAAGCAATAAAACTCAACGCAGTAACCCATCAGTTCCGCCAAAATCCAATGAAAACTAGTTTAATTAGTTCAACAAAACTGATGAACTTGATCCAAGGATGTTCAGAGTATGATAGTCATTCACATCTCCAGCAACCGCCTTCTGTCTTTTTTACTTTACTTTTTACTGTCTTCAAGCATCTTAGCGCCTCCTAGGTAATCCCACCGCCACTAGGGGGAGCGATAGCCCACTTTGGAAACCTTTGTGTTAAAAATAAAATGAGCAATGACGCAATATCATAAACTATGGAATGGAAATTTCTAATTGGCCGCCAGCAACTGAGATCGCGCTTCCGGGCCGAGTTCAGAGATGGCATCCTAGGTTAGCGCAGGTGTTTTCTTACCAGCCTCCTCTGGGGTTTGATCAGCGGTCGGTTAATGCCGTTTATCTTGTGGTAGAGACCGCAAGCATTGCACAGGTAATGGCCGGTGCCGTCTCTTCGCCACAGCGGGGTGGACATCGCTCCGCAGTTGACGCATTCCCGGCCTTCGGAGTAATCATCATAAAAATCTGCAGGTAGCAAGAGGAAGGGGGAGAGAAAGAGGATGCAAGAGTTGGTCTCGCAGAATCATAGAGTTGTGGCATTGCAAGGAACCCCCTGCAATGCAGGAATCACAGTGAAAGTATTCCTGACAGGTGGCCATCCAACCTCTGCTTAAAAACTTCCAAGGAGTCTACCACCTCCTGAGGGAGACGGTTCCACTGTCAAACAGTTCTTACTGTCAGAAAGCTTTTTCTGATGTTAAGTCGGAATCTGCTTTCTTGTAAAGTGGTACCTTGTTTCTCAAACTTAATCCGTTCCGGAAGTCCATTCCAAAACCAAAGCGTCCAAAACCAAGGCGCACTTTCCCATAGGTAGTAATGCAAAATGCATTAATCCATTCCAGACTTTTAAAAACATCCCCAAAAACAGCAATTCAACATGAATTTTACTATCTAACTATCCATAAAATGAAAGCAATAAACAATGTACTGCAGTCACACAATCAATCGATCAGTAGCTGAACTGGGTTACACACAGTCACAAAAGCAAAACCGAAAGAGTGGCAAAAACAAAAACACAAAATAAATAGCAAAAACAGGCAGATCTCAGCATAAATACTCAAAACGGAAGTGTAACACTCAAAACAAAGCACATTCGGCTTCTGAAAAAAAGTTTGCAAACCAGAACGCTTACTTCCACGTTTGCAGTGTTTGGGTTCCAAGTTGTTTGAGTACCAAGGCGTTTGAGAACCAAGGTATCACTGTAATTTGAAGCAACTGGTTCGAGCCATACCCTCCAGAGCAGGAAGAAAACAAGCTTGCTCCATCTTCCATGGGACAGCCCTTAAGATATTTGAAGATGGCTATCCTATCTCTTCTCAGTCTCCTCTTCTCCAGGCTAAACATTCACAGATCCCTCAACTGTTCCTCATAAGGCTTATTCTGGAGATGGATTTCCAATTCAGGCAATATGCAGAATCATAGGCAAATCTGAGCTGATTGACCCTCCTGCCCTGAGGCTAAGCAAGGTAAGTGCATATAGCTCCAGGAAGGAAGATTCAAAGGGATTTCAGTTCTTGATTTCACTTTTTGATTTAAAAAATCTATAAGCCACCTTTCTGGACCAGGTACACCCTAGACAGTGACCAAAATATAGGACGGGACAGAATTACCATAATCAAGGACAAAAGTGGTAAGGACCTAACAGAAGCAGAAGACATCAAGAAGAGGTGGCAAGAATACACAGAGGAATTATACCAGAAAGATATGGAGGTCTCATACACCCCAGGTAGTGTGGTTGCTGACCTTGAGCCAGACATCTTGGAGAGTGAAGTCAAATGGGCCTTAGAAAGCATTGCTAATAACAAGGCCAGTGGAAGTGATGATATTCCAGCTGAACTATTTAAAATTTTAAAAGATGATGCTGTTAAGGTGCTACACCCAATATGCCAGCAAGTTTGGAAAACTCAGCAATGGCCAGAGGATTGGAGAAGATCAGTCTACATCCCAATTCCAAAGAAGGGCAGTGCCAAAGAATGCTGCAACTACCGCACAATTGCGCTCATTTCACACGCTAGCAAGGTTATGCTTAAAATTCTACAAGGCAGGCTTAGGCAGTATGTGGACCGAGAACTCCCAGAAGTGCAAGCTGGATTTCGAAAGGGCAGAGGAACCAGAGACCAAATAGCAAACATGCGCTGGATTATGGAGAAAGCTAGAGAGTTCCAGAAAAACGTCTACTTCTGCTTCATTGACTATGCAAAAGCCTTTGACTGTGTCGACCACAGCAAACTATGGCAAGTTCTTAAAGAAATGGGAGTGCCTGATCACCTCATCTGTCTCCTGAGAAATCTCTATGTGGGACAAGAAGCTACAGTTAGAACTGGATATGGAACAACTGATTGGTTCAAAATTGGGAAAGGAGTACGACAAGGTTGTATATTGTCTCCCTGCTTATTTAACTTATATGCAGAATTCATCATGCGAAAGGCTGGACTAGATGAATCCCAAGCCGGAATTAAGATTGCCGGAAGAAATATCAACAACCTCAGATATGCAGATGACACAACCTTGATGGCAGAAAGCGAGGAGGAATTAAAGAACCTTTTAATGAGGGTGAAAGAGGAGAGCGCAAAATATGGTCTGAAGCTCAACATCAAAAAAACCAAGATCATGGCCACTGGTCCCATCACCTCCTGGCAAATAGAAGGGGAAGAAATGGAGGCAGTGAGAGATTTTACTTTCTTGGGCTCCTTGATCACTGCAGATGGTGACAGCAGTCACGAAATTAAAAGACGCCTGCTTCTTGGGAGAAAAGCAATGACAAACCTAGACAGCATCTTAAAAAGCAGAGACATCACTTTGCCGACAAAGGTCCGTATAGTTAAAGCTATGGTTTTCCCAGTAGTGATGTATGGAAGTGAGAGCTGGACCATAAAGAAGGCTGATCGTCGAAGAATTGATGCTTTTGAATTATGGTGCTGGAGGAGACTCTTGAGAGTCCCATGGACTGCTAGAAGATAAAACCTATCCATTCTTAAGGAAATCAGCCCTGAGTGCTCCCTGGAAGGACAGATCGTGAAGCTGAGGCTCCAATACTTTGGCCACCTCATGAGAAGAGAAGAATCCTTGGAAAAGACCCTGATGTTGGGAAAGATTGAGGGCACTAGGAGAAGGGGACGACAGAGGACAAGATGGCTGGACAGTGTTCTCGAAGCTACGAACATGAGTTTGACCAAACTGCGGGAGGCAGTGCAAGACAGGAGTGCCTGGCGTGCTATGGTCCATGGGGTCACGAAGAGTCGGACACGACTAAACGACTAAACAACAACAACAATCCTATCTCTTCTCAGTCTCCTCTTCTCCAGGCTAAACATTCACAGATCCCTCAACTGTTCCTCATAAGGCTTATTCTGGAGATGGATTTCCAATTCAGGCAATATGCAGAATCATAGGCAAATCTGAGCTGATTGACCCTCCTGCCCTGAGGCTAAGCAAGGTAAGTGCATATAGCTCCAGGAAGGAAGATTCAAAGGGATTTCAGTTCTTGATTTCACTTTTTGATTTAAAAAATCTATAAGCCACCTTTCTGGACCAGGTACACCCTAGACAGTGACCAAAATATAGGACGGGACAGAATTACGATACATGTATATTTAAAAATGCAACTATAATAAAACTGTATTGATATATACAGGAAGGTATTCTAAGGGCTGAGTGCGACACAAGACCTGTTCCTACATTGTATGGAATGGATCTCCTGATAAGATGACAGATGCAGGAGCGCAGCTGGGTACAAAATGAGATAACTTTCAAAAAAGTGAAAATCCGTCGAGTTTTTGTTGAGATTTTTTTGGGAAAAATTGTTGAGCTTTTCTTGGGGGCTCGGGTGGGCAAAGTTGTTGCCTTTTTTTTTTGCAGCATCTCCCCCCAAAATGAAGTTTCACCAATTTATTTTGAAAATCGCCCCCCAAAATCGACACTTCCAGTATGGACTGCCACACACATGCCTGGGTTTTCTCAGGCATTTTAGTCACTTTTCAAAAATTCCACCTGAATGCCATTTCCGACGGGCAAATCCCAGCTACGTCCAGGAAACTCTGAATGTATATGGCAGCCTTATCTTAGGTATCCTGTACAGGACTTCTTTGTATAGAATCACCAGCACAAATTAACTTTGCCTGCTTGCTAATGGTGCAGCCACTAGGGGGAAGCATCACCCCAATCTACCGTAGGCTGGAAGAATGGACAGGGCAAGTTTCATAGAGAATCAGAATTGTCAAGTTGGCACCGACCCCAAGGATCACCTAGCCCAGTGGTGGCAAACCTATGGCACATGTGCCAGAGAGGGCACTCAGAATCCTCTCTATGGGCTTGCACGCCATCGCCCCAACAGTGCCATAGCTTCTGTGCTGGGAGTAAGGGGGGGGAGGCACATCCACAACCTGTGACAGAGGCACATCCACAACCCACAGCGTTCATATCCCGCAGCGCTGCGTCTGCGCAAGCGCGTGACGCAATTGGGTGCTTCTGTGCATAGCATGATTTGGCGCTTCTGCGCATGCGCAAGCGGCAAAACCCGGAAGTAACTCTTTCCAGTACTTCCAGGTTTCCCAAGGTACGCGACCTGAAAACCCGTAACCCGAGGTACCACTGTATGTGACCTCTGAGCCACACAGATCTTTAGATGACACCTGAAGGCAGCCCAGTAAAGGGAAGGGGCTTTTTTTTAATGCTTAATGTTTTATTATGTTTTTTATATATGTGGGAAGCTGCCCAGAGTGGCTGGAGCAACCCAGTCACATGGGTGCAGTGCCGGAATTACGTATAAGCTAAACAAGCTATAGCTTAGGGACCCCCAAAAAATTGAAGGAAAAAACACTAGATGTACATATATTGGGTGCCTACATTCTGCATGGACTGCTTGCATGGCAACATGTGCAAATGACTTGAGATACCTATTAGGTCCATGAATTACCATATAGCATATCTTCAACACAAAAAAGTGACAATTTGTTGTTGACAAAGGACAGCTGGACATATCAAGGGCCCCATTACCTTCAGTAGCTTAGGGCCTCATCAAACCTAAATCCAGCCCTGGATGGGTGGGGATAATGATAGAATAAAAGGTAAAGGTAAAGGGGCCCCTGACCATTAGGTCCAGTCGTGACCGACTCTGGGGTTGCGCGCTCATCTCGCATTATTGGCCGAGGGAGCCGGCGTACAGCTTCCAGGTCATGTGGCCAGCATGACAAAGCCACTTCTGGCGAACCAGAGCAGCACATGGAAACGCCGTTTACCTTCCCGCTGTAGCGGTTCCTATTTATCTACTTGCACTTTGACGTGCTTTCGAACTGCTAGGTTGGCAGGAGCTGGGACCAAGCAATGGGAGCTCACCCCGTCACAGGGATTCGAACCGCCGACCTTGTGATCAGCAAGCCCTAGGCTCAGTGGTTTAACCACAGCGCCACCTGGGTCCCGTTAATGATAGAATAGGACATCCCTATTTTCATCAGAGAAATGTTGGAGGGTATGCTCTTCTTATGTTCTTAGGAAATAATCCTAAGCGATGCCCCTGCCATCTGATATACTCCGGATTTATATGCGGCCCAGGATTTATAACCACGCGGTAACAGAGGGCTGTTTGTGCTGCACACTGCAATTCTTAGGCCGAGCATGCACAACATCCAGGCCCAAGCTGATAAGCAGCGCATGCCTTCTTTTCTTTGGAAGAAATTCAGCCTCAGTCCTGTGCCAGACAGAAGCTGGAATCACTTGCGAGGGGCGGGAGGGAACTGGCTGTGGAGCAGAACAGTTTAAAAATAACAGCTGCAGGCCTTGAAGGCTGTAATGCATCAAATCCCGCCCTGCTAAGTGTGCTGTTGGAAAGGACACACTCTCCTTTCCAAGATGGTGCAAAGCAGAAGTTGAGGTCCACCAAACCAAATGTTGGCTCAGCCCCATCCAAGAGCCAGCCAGCCCCATCTTGCCCAGCATCCTGCTTTCACAGCAACCAGCCAGATGTCTTTGGGAAGCAGGACCTGAGCACAAGAGCACTCTCCTAGGTCTGCCATATGTCCAGACATAAACAGAAGACATACAGTATAATATGTGCATGGATTCACAAACAAATAAGAAACAAATAAATGTTCCATGAACAGGAATGGTAGGAGTGGTAAGTCACTGTCAGAGATCACAGAATGGAAGGCAGAATGCCTTTGCACAGTCAATATCCTACAAACGTGAGAGGATGGGTGTTCCAAAAGTCGAAACAGGGTGCTCCAAGCACAGCAGCAGACAGTACAGTTCTTCCAGGATAAGGAACTGTTTCAATGATAAATCTTCAACAGCAAATTAATAATCACCAAAGGTACATCAAATGGCCATGATGGATCAGCTTTCACTAAAAAGTGTAGCACACTTTTTAGTGATAGCTGATCCATGGCCACGTGCTGTCTGCTGTTCAGAATGTTCTGTTTTGCAACACAGGGGATTTTCTTTGGTGTATATGTCCAGACATAGCTGGGATTTGTCTGTCACAAATAGCATCCAGGCATCAATCGCATATACAGTGGTACCTCTGGTTGCGAACGGGATCTGTTCCAGAGGCCGCATCCTGAAGCACCGAATCTATGCACACGTGTGATGCAATTCAACGCTTCTGCGCATGCGCAAATCACGATTTTAGTGCTTCTGCGCATGCACGTGCGCCGAACCCGGAAGTAACCCGTTCCGGGACTTCCGGGTTTGGCGCACGACGCAACCTAAAAAGATGTAACCTGCAGCGGACGTAACATGAGGTATGACTGTATTGGTAAAACATCTGGGAAAACCTGGGTGTATGGCAACTCATGTCGGAAGTGTTCCTTTTTATCCCCCCCCCAAATAGCTCAAAAACTCAATTTTGAATGGCACTATTTGAACGGCAATGCTGTTCAAAAAATTTTTTGGGGGGGCGGCCCCTACAGGGACCTCGGTCCCCAGGAGTTGACTTTAGGTAAGGATTCTTTTCATGACACAGGACTCAGGTGGTTGTTGTTGTTTAGTCGTTTAGTCGTGTCCGACTCTTTGTGACCCCATGGACCATAGCACGCCAGGCACTCCTGTCTTGCACTGCCTCCCGCAGTTTGGTCAAACTCATGTTCGTAGCTTCGAGAACACTGTCCAACCATCTCGTCCTCTGCCGTCCCCTTCTCCTAGTGCCCTCAATCTTTCCCAACATCAGGGTCTTTTCCAAGGATTCTTCTCTTCTCATGAGGTGGCCAAAGTATTGGAGCCTCAGCTTCACGATCTGTCCTTCCAGGGAGCACTCAGAGCTGATTTCCTTAAGAATGGATAGGTTTGATTTTCTTGCAGTCCATGGGACTCTCAAGAGTCTCCTCCAGCACCATAATTCAAAAGCATCAATTCTTCGGCGATCAGCCTTCTTTATGGTCCAGCTCTCACTTCCATACATCACAAAGACAACAGGACTCAGGTACATGGGTCAATTAGAAAGTTAAAAAATGCATTATAAAAATGTGACGCCATAGGGCGCCGTAGAGCAGCAGTCCACCGCCAACGATAAACTGCATTTTATAGTTTTTTTCTATAGTGTTTTTCATAACATTGCAGATCCAGCCACAGTGCAAGACCCCTCAGCTGCTTCTTGCAATATTAAAAGAGGAGGAGCCGCAGAGGCCATTGGACTCAGAAGCCTGTTCTCTGTGCCAAGAGCAGCAGGCAAAGGCATCTCAATTTATGGCTTTCAGCTTCTGGCACCGGCTCTAAATCCTGTCATTATGAGGCCTCTTGACACCGATTCTTTCCCGTGGGTGTCCCAACAACTTGGAAAGGAAATGCTTATTCAAGGCAGCAAAGGGTCTGGAGGGCTCCTGCCCAGCAACAGAACAATAGCTGCAGTAGGCGATCACGTTCCATTCAGAAAAGATTTATGTTGCTCTTGGAACTTTTTTAAAAAAACCTCTTCCTGTCAGACATATTTCAGGGAATATTCGCTCTCCCTCCGAACGGGAGAGTCAAGACCTTAACACTAGCTTCGTGGACATCCAGGAATGCTGGAAGATTTAGGATAGTTAAAAGAAAGGTCTTCTTCACTCAGCACATAGTTAAATTTTGTCTCTGAAAATTTTTACACACATCACTTGGGAAGACAGGTGAACTAATGCTAGTGTACTGGAAGAAGCAAAGATCACCAGTGTGGGAGCAATGATTCTTTGACATAAACCTCGTTGGACTGGTCATGTTGTTCGGATGCCTGATGATCGTCTTCCAAAGCAACAACTCTATTCTGAACTTAAGAATGGAAAGCGTAATGCTGGTGGTCAACAAAAAGAGGTTTAAGGACTCACAGCAAATCTTTTAAAATGTAGTATAAACACTGACAACTGGGAAGCACTGGCCTGCAAGCGCTCCAATTGGAAAACAGCCTTTACCAACGGTGTCACAGACTTTGAAGAATACTCGAACTCAGGACGCAAGGGAGAAAGGTGCCAAGAAGAAGGCACGCTTGGCAAATCCACACCGTGATCAACTCCTGCCTAGAAACCAATGTCCCCACTGTGGAAGGATGCGTGGATCCAGAATTGGCCACCACAGTCACTTATGGACTCATTGTTAAGACTGTGGAAGACAATCTTAAGTACGAGTGATTGCCAAAGAAGAAACTGTGGAATTCCCTCCCACAGGAGGCAGTGATGGCCACAAATATGGATGGCTTTAAAAGAGGACATGGCTGATCCATTGATGGCTACTAGCCAGGAGGGCTGTTTCCATTGGAAAGAGCACAGTGAAAGCACCTGCTAAAAAATTCCTGCTTAGACAGGCCTACCCAGATGTTTGGAAAGTTGATGCAGGTTTAATAATAATAATAATAATTTTATTATTTTTACCCCACCCATATGACTGGGTTTCCTTAGCCACTCTGGGCAGCTTACAGCATTAGCTTTAATTTGTTTTTTTGTCTTCTCTCTCTCTCTCTCTCTCTCTCTCTCTCTCTATATATATATATATATATATACACACACACACACACACACACACACACACACACACACACACATATATATGAACTAAAGAATTCTAAACCCTGTAAGATCACAATAATTAAATCAACGATAAGCTGAAAATCAGATTAAAAGACACGTCTACATTCTACGTAAGGACATAAGAAGGTGCCTGCTGGATGCGGCCAAAGGCACCTCTCATTCAGCCTCCTGTTCAAAATACTGGAATAAATCATAAAATAGAATCAAAGAGTTGAAGAGTTGGAAGGGGTCCCGAGGGTCATCTAGTCCAACCCCCCTGGAATGCAGGAATTTGTAGCTGTTCCATACAGGGATCGAACCTGAAACCTTGGCTTTATCAGCACCATGCTCTGAGCTATCCATGCCGGAGAAAAAGAAGTAACCACTCTGAGGTCTGTTTGTCTACAATCCAGCGGTAAAACCAAATTTATGAAATGAAAAGCAAACAAATGATACAAGCAGTAAAGCTTTGAAATCACCAGAAATCACTGCTTCCATAAAGTTTTAGTGCCAATGACTTGCAATCATGCTTTGTGTCCAGAATCAAGAGTTTCGCCTTGGCAACCTCAGCCCTGTAATCTTCTAAGGCTGAATGAATCCCACCCGTTCTGTGACGGATTTGTCTTAATTCTCATCACCGCTCACAATTCAGCACTTCATCCTGCAGAGGGCAGTACTGCGCGCAAAGGCAGTGTCGTGCACACACTGCAACCTGGGCGTTGAAAAAATCCTGAGCCTAGCTTTAGAATCATGAGATTTCCACCCACCCCGCTTTCTTTTTGCTTTAAAGAATGCTTTTAAGTTTCAAAGTCAATAAGTTTCACTTAAGCCTGCCTTATTTAGCTTTGTTCGCACAGTCTGGAAAAAGAAAACACATGAAAGCTGACTATCGGTCACGTAATCATAGGACTTAATGGGCCGGGTTGGCCGGGAGGTTGAAGCAGGAGAATAAAGTCTGGAAATGCTGCAGGACAGCATTTCGAACCAGGAGCCCTCGATCCAAATCAATTGCCTATAGGATTTCTGCAAAGCTCTGCAGAGCTACAGGGTGGGGCTGGGATTGTCAGTATGAAGGTTTCAGCGGTTAAAATTTAACTAAGAGCACTCAGCGAAGAGACATCCTCAGCAAGACGGAGCCTTCCTCATTCTGTCCCAGGACCAGCAGTGAGTGAGAGTAGGACCTCAAACCAGAGCTTTCCTTTGATAGCAGCCCAGTCTTGAAGAATCTGGAGCCTTTGTATGTAAAGCAAACAGGATTACTTTTGTGTCGGACTTGCCTTTGATGGACTTATCAGGAATAGTTCACATATTTAGGCCTGTCTGTCACAAGACACCCTCACCACCAATTGTGCGTTTCGGGTGCTCCTACAGAATGTAAGCGCTGGAAGGCAACTTGAAGACTCTTGCCACAAGAGTCCACTATCAGCACCATGAACCCCAAAAATTTGGGATCCTCTCCAAACCTGTGCCAAAGTTTTGCAGTTAAAACACTGCCTGCATGCCCCCCAAAAACCTCTGCAGAACTTTGGCACAGTTTTGGAGAGGATCCCAAATTTTGCTTCCACCATCTGCATACAGTCTGCACATGGCCCACAGCCCTTCAATTCGGAGCACGTCTTAAAAAGAGTTCTGACGAATGTAGAAATAAAATGAAGAAATAATGTTTTTCACCGCTAAGATTAGATCAACACTTCCCAGAAGCTTACAACTGAACGAAAATTCAGCTATCACCCAATTATGGAAAACTTAGCTGATCAATTAATTGATCGTATGGGCAGATGTGTTTTTCTTAAAACAGCAAGAATTTGGTCTTGTATTTGGTCTGAAGCCAAATACATAGGTAAAGGACCCCTGGATGGTTAAGTTTAGTCAAAGGCAACAATGGGGTGCGGTGCCCCTCTCGTTTTCAGGCTGAGAGAGCCAGCGTTTGTCCACAGACAACTTTCTGGGTCGTGGCCAGCAAGACTAAACCACTTCTGGCGCAACGGAGCACCGTGACGGAAACCAGAGCACACAGAAACACAGTTTACCTTCCTGCCACAGTGGAACCTATTTATCTACTTGCACTGGCATGCTTTTGAACTGCTAGGTTCGCAGAAGCTGGGACCGAGCAACAGGAGCTCACTCTGTCATGGGGATTCGAACTGCTGACCTTCCGATCGACAAGCCCAAGGGGCTCAGTGGTTTAGACCACAGCACCACCCACATCCTTAGAACACAAGAAGAGCCCACTGGAACAGTCCAATGGTCCATCTAGTCCAACATCCTTTTCCCACAAGGGCCCCTACATGCCTGTGGGAAACCCACCAGCAGGATTCGAACACAAGAGCCCTTTTTCCTCCTGTGGTTTCCAGGCAACTGGTATTCAGAAGCATTGCTGCCTCCAACTGTGAAGGCAGAGCGCTGCCATCACGGCCAGGAGCTAACAATAGCCCTGTCCTCCATGATTATTGTCTAATCCTCTTTCAAAGCTATCCAGGTTGATGGCCATCACTGCCTCCTGTGGGAGGGAGTTCCACAGTTCAACTCTGTGCTGTGTGAAGAAATAGCTCCTTCTCTGAGTCTTCCAGCCAGGGCCGTCTTAAGCCTATCCAGCGCCATGGTTCAAAGATCCCTCTGGTGCCCCCCCCCCCCGCCATTTCCCAGAGTTGCTGACCTTTGTGCTGCGTGAAGAAGGGCCCTTTCCACTTAGCTCTGTCTTGAATCTCCCAATATTCAGCTTCACGGGATGTCCCCGAGTTCGAGTGTTAGGTGAGAGAGGGAGGAAAACACTTTACCCACTTTCTCCATGATTGCCATGATCGTGTCACTTTTCCTGCGCCTTTTCCCCAAACCAAAAGAGCCCCAAACCTTTCCTCGCAGCGGAGGGGCTCCTCTGGCCCCTTTCCTCCCACCCACTACTATAATTGAAGCAATTTCTCACCGCTGGCGTGGTGGGTGCGTGCACTCTGCACCCCCTCAAGAGGCGCGCACCCCTCGTCCGAAATAGGCTCCTTCCTCCACCATCCTCCTCCGATGCCGCGCGTGGTACCTGTGGGGGCGGAGCGGCCTCGCAGAGCAGGCAGCCACGGACCCCTTTGCACCTGCAGCAGCCCCCAGGCTTGCCTCCCGCTCCCCGTCCTCCGGAGGCAGAACCAGCAGCATCGGCGGCCGCCGCCACCTCCTCCGCCTCCATCCCAACCCCAGCAACAGCGCCCCTTGGTGGCCAGGTGCTCTGGCGCATTGCGCCACCCAGCCCAGGCCTAGAGATGGCCCTGCGTCCAGCCTTCAGCTTCCTTGGATCCCCATGAGCTCTAGCCTAGCTCAGTACTGCTGACACTGACTGGCAGCGGCTCTCCGGGGTTTCCGGAAGGGAACGCTCCCAGGGATTGAACCGGACACCTTCTATATGCAAGGCAGATGCTCTACCACTGAGCCTGTGGCTCTTAGCTCAGCTGGTAGAGCATGAGACTCTTAATCTCAGGGTCATGGGTTTGAACTTCACCTTGGCTGAAAGATTCCTCCTTTGCAGGGGGGCTTGGGCTAGATGACCCTCGTGGTCCATTCCAACTCTACGAGTCTGTGAATTTACTTTCTTTCAATGGAGTTTAAACGGTCAAGCTGTAGCTGCCAACAACCGAGGGACAGAACCCCTGGAAAGATCGCAAAGTGGAAGGATCAGCGAACCCACAGCATCCGCAATCCGCAGCGCCACATCTGTGCATGTGTGGGTTGTGATTCGGTGCTTGTGCAAAGCGCGATTTGGTGCTTCTGCACATGCAAGAGCGGCAAAACCTAGATATAACCCGTTCCGGGACTTCTGGGTTCGCCACGGTGCGCAACCCGAAAACACGCAACCTGAAGAGGCTGTAGCCCGAGGTATGACTGTATTCTCAGAGCCAGCCCTTTAAGGATCAAGGCAAAAAGATCACATCCTGTTGACTTCCTGGGACGGGAAGGAAAAACATTTCCAAGAAAACCATCCCTCCTCTCGCACGGCTTGCCCTTGAACTTTGGCAGCAGCCTTGCTGTGCAGGAAACATGGAAGGAAGAGCAAAATAAGGGGCGTCGTCATGCCAGAGAGCCTGGGCGGGGCTTGCTGAGAAAGTGGGTGGGGCTGAGAAAGGGAGGCATTGGGTAGCCCTGCCCATTTTGAGCAGCCAGCTTTTCTCATGAATAGCAAGGAAGTGAACAGGAGCGCCAAACTGCCCTTGTGTTATAATCCCCAGATTTGCACGGCTGCGTAAGATTAAAGTGTCTTAAACAAGAATGACAGAAACCTGCATTGGGAGCATCAGCCTGCTAAGGGCCGAAGTCCCAAGGCGTTTAGAGCTTTGTAAATGAGAGGTACTTCAGCATATGTTCAACCGTCCCACTCAGGATATGGATGCTGGACTAGATGGGTCCATCCAGCAGGCTCTCCTTATGTTTGTCCGCAAAAGAAGAAAGGAATAAAATGCATGACTCATGCACTTCATCTGGTTCACAACTGGTGCAAGGCTGCACCTATATTAACATTATTATTAATAATAACAACGGCAACATCCATTTTTTTTTTGCAGCAGCAGCTGACAAGTATCTGCAAGGGCCAGTTCCAAACTCTGCAAATACGCTGACCTCCCCGTTAAAATAGCCTGGACCGGAGTTATCAGAAGGAAATAAAACTTTTGGGCTCAATTGATTGGGCTTTTTATCTAAAATAACAGACATTATAAGATAGGGGGAAAGGTTTTCGATAAGGAAGAGAATCAAAGCAGTCTTGAACCCAGATCAGATCGGGGCAGGAGAGAGAGAGAGAGAGAGAGAGAGAGAGAGAGCAGGGCAAGTTCAAACTCCTCCGCCCGCCCGAGCCGATCGATGAAATCCTCGTGGCTCGGGTCATTTGGTTATGTGTGTTCCAAGGGGGTTGGGGGGTGGGAATCCGAACCGCTGCTAAAGTTGGGTGAACTTTGAAACTCCAGCGTTTATTCTGCAATTATCATTAACTTGGTAAGCTGGTCCCTATCGATCAAGTCTCAGAATGGAGGTGCCAAAGTTTGAATGAACTGTTTGTGGAGGAGAGGTGCTGGAGAGAGGAAAGAAAGAAAGCGGGGAGGAAGGGATGAAGAAAGATGGCAAAGGATGAGAGCGAGGGGAAGGAGAGATGGAGCTTTCCAAATGAACATTCCTGAAGAAAGACAGCCCTGATTGGCTGATGTCGCAGAGCGGGACAGGCAGACGGCTGCCATTGGCTGAGCTGCTGATATTGCAGAGGGAAGAAAAAAAGGCAAAAGGGAATAGGAAAGGGGGGGGGAGATGCAGAAGACTTAAAAGGCAGTAGAGTGGTTCAAAAGATGGCATAGACCAGGCATCCCCAAACTGCGGCCCTCCAGATGTTTTGCCCTACAACTCCCATGATCCCTAGCTAACAGGACCAGTGGTCGGGGAAGATGGGAATTGTAGTCCAAAACATCTGGAGGGCCGAAGTTTGGGATGCCTGGCATAGACCATGGTGTAGGTGGAAGATGATGATGGAGAGCACAGATCCAGGATGCTATCTTCTGGGGCTGACTGACTGACCTTCCTTCCTTGAGCATTGAATGAAGTGATGAAGAAGCTTTCAAGCATTACTACTGTGTTACTGTTTACTGTATGGTTTTCCCAGTAGTGATGTATGGAAGTGAGAGCTGGACCATAAAGAAGGCTGATCGCCGAAGAATTGATGCTTTTGAATTATGATGCTGGAGGAGACTCTTGAGAGTCCCATGGACTGCTAGAAGATCAAACCTATCCATTCTTAAGGAAATCAGCCCTGAGTGCTCCCTGGAAGGACAGATCGTGAAGCTGAGGCTCCAATACTTTGGCCACCTCATGAGAAGAGAAGAATCCTTGGAAAAGACCCTGATGTTGGGAAAGATTGAGGGCACTAGGAGAAGGGGATGACAGAGGACAAGATGGTTGGACAGTGTTCTCGAAGCTACGAACATGAGTTTGACCAAACTGCGGGAGGCAGTGCAAGACAGGAGTGCCTGGCGTGCTATGGTCCATGGGGTCACGAAGAGTCGGACACGACTAAACGACTAAACAACAACAATATTATTATTATTATTATTATTATTATTATTATTATTATACAATGAGCTTTGTGTTTGTGTGGGAGTGCTTCTTTTTTCTTCTTTATTTTCTCTCTTCCTTTCTTTTTTATTATTTCGTTCTCTTTAGATATTAGCTTTGTTTGGTTTTAATTGTATAATAATAATAATATTTTATTTATACCCCACCCTCCCCAGTAAAAACCGGGCTCAGGGCGGCTAACACCAATAAAATTACAATAAGACATAAAAGAAAAGAAAACAATTAATTAAAATACAGATTAAAATACAATATTAAAATTTAAAATGCAGCCTCATTTTAAGTAATCCATAAATCCAAACCATGAGGGAAGAAAACACAGGGGTCAGACTAAGTCCAACCCAAAGGCCAGGTGGAACAGCTCTGTCTTGCAGGCCCTGGGGAAAGATGACAAATCCCGCAGGGCCCTGGTCTCCTGTGAAAGAGCATTCCACCAAGTTGGGGCCAATACTGAAAAGGCCCTGGCCCTAGTAGAGGCCAATCTAGGATCTCCAGAATATTGTTTTTTGTGGACCTTAAGGTCCTCCGCGGGACATACCAGGAGAGGCGGTCCCGTAGGTACGAGGGTCCCAGGCCGTATAGGGCTTTAAAGGTCAAAACCAGCACCTTAAACCTGATCCTGTACTCCACCTGGAGCCAGTGCAGCTGGTAAAGCACTGGATGAATGTGATCCCACGGCCGGGACCCCCTAAGGAGCCTCACTGTGGCATTCTGCACCTGCTGGAGTTTCTGGGTCAGCTTCAAGGGCAGCTCCGTGTAGAGCGAGTTACAATAATCAAGCCTGGAGGTGACCATCACATGGATCACTGCGGCTGATCCATGACAGCCTTACATGGATCACTACCGCCGATATATGTTTTGTGTGTGTGTGTGTGTGTGTGTGTGTGTGTGTGTGTTATAAGATTTATTTAGTTTTGATTGTATTATATGTTGAAAACCTTTAATAAAATTGAGTTTTTAAAACCTGATGAACTTGATCCAGTGATAACCAGCTTCTCAAAGTCCTACAATGCTAGACAGCACTCTATAGCTGTTGCAAAAGTAACCCTTGGATTCCTCAGAAGCTGTTCAGGAATTCCAAAATGAGGAGATTGGTTCTCAAGTTGTCGTCGTCGTCCCCCACCCCACCCCGCACCTTGCATTTAAACTGCACTGAACCTGGGACCTTCTTGCATGCAGAGCACTGAGCAGAGATCATTTGCCGCCCCACCTCACCCCTTGCAAACACCCGGTAAATTCCACTGGTTGGCATTCAGCTACGTTTTACTCAGCAAAGGACCCACTGAAATCAATGAACATGACGTGTGCTAGATCTATTAATAGCAGCATTCATACCTAGTTGCACGCCAGCCCTGGGGTCAATGAGTTTGCACAGCAGGCTTTCCAGTGATAAGGCATAATTCTATGAAAGATGCACGCACAATTCTTTCTTTTCCTCTGCCTTCTACTTAATCAAACGCATCTTTGCTTTGCTGGCATAATCTAAACAGATAATAGCGGAACTCAGCTGTTTTTCAAATGCAGAATGCAAGTTCCTCTATCTCTGCTGTACTCGAACATCTGCCACTGTTTTAATCCACCCCTTTCTGCCTCTCACTGTTCCTTCCTTCTCGCTCCCATGCCTTCTTTTTTTGCTCCCTTGCTCCACCCTGACCTCAGCCAAACCTAGGATTGTGACATGATACTACAAAAACCCTCCAATGGAGGTTGCGTGATGACAGCCTTACATTTTTATGCATGGGGAAGAAAGGCCATGTTGCAGATAGCAGGCATTTCCACGCAGCCATTAGCAATGTATATACCGTACAATGGAACCTCGGTTTAGGAACACCTTGGTTTACGAACTTTCGGTTTACGAGCGACACGGACCCATCTGGAACGGGTTAATTCACTTTCCATTACTTTAAATGGGAAAGTTCGCTTCAGTTTATGAACAGACTTCCGGAACCAATTACACCCATGCTTTGAGTTAAGCACGCTTCAAGTACGCGGACCCGTCGGGAACGGATTAATCCACTTTCCATTACTTTCAATGGGAAGGTTCGCTTCAGTTTATGAACGATTCAGTTTAAGTACTCCGCGGACCATCTGGAACAGATTAATCCACTTTCCATTACTTTCAATGGGAAAGTTCACTTCAGTTTATGAACGCTTCAGTTTATGAACAGACTTCCGGAACCAATTGTGTTCATAAACCGAGGTACCAATGTATAGGCCTCTATGATGTATCATATATCGTGTAAAGAAGGAGGAGGAGGAGGAGGAGGAGGAGGAGGAGGAGGAGGAGGAAGAAGAAGAAGAAGAGGAGGAGGAGGAGGAGGAGGAGGAGTTTGGATTTGATATCCCGCTTTATCACTACCCTAAGGAGTCTCAAAGCGGCTAACATTCTCCTTTCCCTTCCTCCCCACAACAAACACTCTGTGAGGTGAGACTTCAGAGAAGTGTGACTAGCCCAAGGTCACCCAGCAGCTGCATGTGGAGGAGCAGAGACACGAGATTAAGAGTCTACCACTCTTAACCACTACACCACACTGGCATAGTGTCCAGATCAAGGGAAGACATCTGAAGGGAGCCCTGTATAGGGAATTTCTTTAATGTTTGATGTTTTATCGTATTTTTAATATTCTATTGGAAGCTGCCCAGAGTGGCTGGGGAAACCCAGCCAGATGGGTGGGGTATTAATATTTTAGAAAGAAAAAGAAAGAAAAAGAGTAGCTTCCCCCATCCCCAGTGGATGCTTTAGCTGAGATTAGACTAGTTGACCCCTGGGGTGCCTTCCAACTCTCATGTACAACAACCTGGAAGCACCACCAGCCCCAGATTCCAGCTGCTCCTCCTCTCCTTGAGAATTAAGGCCTGCTGTGTTAGCCATTAGCAGTTTACATTTAGGATTCCCACCTCCAGGGAAGCTAAACTCAGAAGACTTGGCGCCTGCCTCTTAAATTAGACTGGCACCTTGATCCCAAACATTCACACTGGCTCAACAAACCTCCAGGTCAGGTTTGGTCATCAACACTTGAAGATTGACTGTCCTTATTAGCAAAACACCTTCCATCTCCTGCTGGCTGAAGGCAAAGGGCCATTTAAATGTCAAAAAACGCAAGGAATGCAAGGGATAGAGAACAATTACTGCTCCTTGGTTGCAGAGAAGGCCTCTGTACAGAAAGGGAGCACAGATCTCCTGCAAAATGATGAGATCAATCCCGCTTCCCAAGGAACTCTAGGAGCTGTTGTGCTCTGTCTCCTAACAACGCTCAGTGCCTTTTAAAAACTACAGTTCCCAGGATTCGTTTTGGGGAAACCGTGACTTGTTAAAAGTGGTGTGTTTACATACAATGTAAACCAGGGGATGCAGAACTTGTTTTTTAGCAGAACTCTTTGCCATGCAAATAACCAGACCCTGGTGCAAAAAAAGAGCACTTTGAGTGAAAGAACACTGATTCCACAGAGTGGTTTAACTATCAATCCCTTTTCTCACGGAGCTCTGGGAATCGTAGTTCTTTGGATCCTTCATATTGGGAGACTGAGGGAAGGGGACGAGGCGAGGCTCCCAGGTGAGAGCTGGGCAAGTTCACTCTTCTGTATGTGGCATAAAGATGCAAAAAACTTGATACTTGATACTATTACAGTATACTCCTCTCTCTCTCTCTCTCTCTCTCTCTCTCTCTCTCTCTCTCTCTCTCTCTCTCTCTCTCTCGTTTTTTCCCTTTTCTCTTTTCCAGTTTCTTTCCTATCTTTCTTTTTTTAGATTAGTTTGGCTCTTATTGCATATCAAGTGAAAAACTTTCAATTCAAAAATGATTTTAAAAAATAGATAAATAAAAAGGAAGCGTACCTCTCCAAGGGGAACAGTGGATCTCTTAGCAACTTGTGGCACCCTTAACAAACTACATTTCCCTTGGTTCTTTGAGGGAAGCAAGCCATGGCTGTTTAAAGCGACATGATGCTGCTTTATAAACGAAGATAGGGTTTCGGTTTAGAGTCTGAGAGATGGGATTTGGAAGAAGAAAATGAACCATTTTTACAATTCCGTTCCCGCCATATCCATGCGAGGAGAGTAGTGTTTACTGACTTCTGTGAGCATGCCCCCTTCCATGGGCAGAAATTCATTCATTCACAGAATCGTAGAGTTGGAAGGGACCCCGGGGGTCATCTAGTCCAACCCCCTGCAATGCAGGAATCGCCGCTAAAACATCCATAACAGGTGGCTATCAAACCTACTTAAAAACCTCCTAGGGAGGAGAAAGGTCCACCCCACCCCTTGATCAATGATATCTCCTATGTCAGGCATTGAAAATCCGGCTATGAGGTTCCACCTATTAGCATGCAAGAAATTTTAGGAATATAGGGTCAGACCAAAGGCCTCCTCTATGACTCACAGTGTTCAACCGGATGTCTTGTGCTGCGGTTATTTGACTTTTTAAATAGGAAATTAGGCAGGGGCGCTGCAGAGATTGCCACAGCAAAAGGCATTCCGCTTGCTCAGTTGCCTTAGGAGGTTTTTTTTAAAAAGCACACAAGCAGGGTAAATAGAAAAATGCTTCTCTCCATATGTTCCCTGTTATTTGATTCCCTAAAATCACCCCGGGGTTCTTTTTGCACCTTTCCTTCCCCACAGCTGGTCGATTTTCTCCCTTAATGACCACAACACCTTGAGAGTCAGCCTTGGCTGAGAATTGCAGTGATGCTTGTAAGCACCTCCAAGGGCGTGATTTGTTGTTTTCCTGGAATCATAGAATCACAGAACTGTAGAGTTGCAAAGGGCCAGGAGGGTCATCTAGTCCACCCCCTGCAATGCAGGAATCTTTTGCTCAACGTGGGATTTGAACCCTTGACCCTGAGATTAAAAGTCTTGTGTTCTACTGACTGAGCCACTCTGAACACATATATACACTCTGAACATACAATTCCCATTTGCAGCTGAAATATTCTGGTTGGGTGATGATGATGATAATTTATAACCACACATTTCCACCAGACCAGGACTCATAGAATCATAGAATCATAGAGTTGGAAGAGACCACAAGGGCCATCCAGTCCAACCCCCTGCCAAGCAGGAAACACCATCAAAGCATTCTTGACATATGCCTGTCAAGCCTCTGCTTAAAGACCTCCAAAGAAGGAGACTCCACCACACTCCTTGGTAGCAAATTCCACTGCCGAACAGCTCTTACTGTCAGGAAGTTCTTCCTAATGTTGACTCAAAGTAGCTTACAACACAGATAAAATATAGAAAGGTAAAAACATATAAAAGAAAATTGGTTTGCAAGTAATTTAAAATACTTTACAAATCTATTAAAATACACGTGATAAAAACAGCACAGCACTCTTTGTGCCAGCTGGTGACGCATTGTTCAAGGAAGCCCTCCAGGTCCAGGAGATTAGTTTTGAGCAGGCGTCCCCAAACTTTGGCCCTCCAGATGTTTTGGACTACAATTCCCATCATCCCTGACCACTGGTCCTGTTAGCTAGGGATCATGGGAGTTGTAGTCCCAAAACATCTGGAGGGCCTCAGTTTGGGGGTGCCTGGTTTTGAGTCTTCATTTGGAAGAGAAGTCCTGATGACTTTTAAAAGAACAGATTCTCCAACACTGGCGGGGGGCAGTATGGTGCAGTGGTTAAAAACAAGAAAGTATGACGACTTTATTGAATTGTATTGGTTGCCTTGATGAAATTTTTGTTGTTGCCATTTCCTTCATTTATGTGCTACTGTATTTGATATTATCGTGATTCCTACGTTTGTTGTTTTCAGTGCTACTGTGATTATCATGAGTTGCTTTGAGCTGTCGGAAAAGCGGGATTCAAACATTAAAATCAAATTCAAATCAAATATTTAATTGTATTTTAAATATTTTGTTGGGAGCCGCCCAAGGTGGCTGGGGAAACCCAGCTAGATGGGTGGGGTATAAATAATAAATTATTAATTATATTATCAGAAAGAAAGAAAGAAAGAAAGAAAGAAAGAAAGAAAGAAAGAAAGAAAGAAAGAATGCCCAATTTCACTGTCGGGCAGAGCATGTTGCCCCTGCTCAAGAATGTACAATCGGAGCAATTCCATTGTGCTTATCCCTGCCTCCCCTTCCTCTGTCATTTCCCTTTTGTCAAATTTTGGATTGCAGGTTCCTTGGGGCAGAGACCTGACTTCCCTCCTATTCTCAGCAAAATGCTATGCACGCTGATGCTGTATTGACAACAAGAACCAGCTTAAAAAGAAGCAGCTCTAATACATGGATGTGTGTACTAATGGGCTTTTAAGAAGGGAAACCTGCCCCCGCCCCCCAAAAAGCAAAATCAGGACAAAATAGGAAATGGATTTGAAGCTATTTGAGATCGCCCTCCCAACTGTATTATTCAGTTTATCAATGTACCTGTAATGGGGACCAGCACAGAAATTTGGATTGAATGGGAGATTCACATGTGTCCTTGCAAATATAAGACCTTGAAAAGGTTTATGGACTCACATCATAGGAGGAATTATACCAGAAAGATATGGAGGTCTCGTACACCCCAGGTAGTGTGGTTGCTGACCTTGAGCCAGACATCTTGGAGAGTGAAGTCAAATGGGCCTTAGAAAGCACTGCTAATAACAAGGCCAGTGGAAGTGATGATATTCCAGCTGAACTATTTAAAAATTTTAAAAGATGGTGCTGTTAAGGTGCCACACCCAATAAAGTTTGGAAAACTCAGCAATGGCCAGAGGATTGGAGAAGATCCGTCTACATCCCAATCCCAAAGAAGGGCAGTGCCAAAGAATGCTCCAACTACCACACAATTGCACTCATTTCACACACTAGCAAGGTTATGCTCAAAATTCTACAAGGCAGGCTTAAGCAGTATGTGGACTGAGAACTCCCAGAAGTGCAAGCTGGATTTCGAAGGGGCATAGGAACCAGAGACCAAATAGCAAACATGCGCTGGATTATGGAGAAAGCTTCCAGAAAAACGTCTAAACAACAACAACAAAAAGCCCAAAACATTTTTTTGCAATCTGTCAAGAGTGGTCTCCTTTCATTCTCACCCCGTTTGGCTTGTGTATTTCAAACGCATCTCAGTTTTGAGGGCTGGCAGTGGCATATATTTTTAAAAAGTGCAGGCAATGGCAACATGAACAGGACTTCATTGTTGTTATCTGCAGAGCTGAACCCTCTTCTAGAATAAACTGTTCCCAGCCAAAGAAAGTTCAGAGGTTTCCTTGATTGAAAACAACGCTCAGGCTGGCCCCCTGACCCCTCCCCTCCGAAGCACAGAGAAACATGGAGAGCGCAAGAAATGGATGCAAAACAATGAGGACTAGCTGCTTGCCAAGGATGAGTGTGGGGCTGCGTGTGTTGCAGCGAGTTTCACGTTTCTTTCAGAGGCACAATGTCACACTCCCTGCTTGCTTGTTTATGAATTCATTTACAAAAATTGCTGGTAGCTTTCTCTTTAACCCAAAGCAACTTAGAACCAAGAAGACTAGCGTGCTCTGGTCCATGGTTGCTGTTTTGGGGGTTGTTTTTAAAAGTCTGGAACGGATTAAGTTACTTTAGTTCCGGTGAGAAACTGCAACAGGGAAAGGGGAAAGGAAATTATATGGATAGGCTTCCCTTTTCAAATGTTCCGTGGTAAGTTTTCCTTATTGAATTACCTCCTGCTGCCTTCCAACAACAGAAAATGAGACTTCGGTAACATGCAAATATATTTAAATCCAATCAATTCATCAGGAAATTAATAGGTTAAAAAAGGCAGGTAAAAAAAGGCAGGACTAAATAGGCTTACTTTTTAGTGGTTCTTAATGGTCTTCGCAGCTTCTGAAAGACCATGCATATAAAAATGTATGCTGAATTTTTATGGTGGAATTGGACCAAAAGATATTTTCTCACACGAGACAGAAGAGCAAATCTACTGTTCCTCTAAGTCAAGGCATGCAGTCCCAAGGCTGGCTGAGTTTGTTTGGTCCCTAAGACAGAGAACCCAACAACTGCCTCTCCCTGTGAGTAAAACTGCAAAAATAATAAAATTAAATACCTTTTTGTCTGCTGCCATTTCACGATGCCCCGAACCGGCTGATACTGTGTTTTCATATTTTGTTGGGAGCCGCCCAGAGTGGCTGGGGCATACTAAAATTATTATTATAAATTATTATTACTATTCAGGCAGTCATCTCACCTCGCCAAAATGGCCTTGTATGGGGTGTTTTGAAACGGCAGCAAATGGTTAGTTATTTAATCTCCAACTCCTTGAAAGATTCTATCAAAGGTGTCTCCGGAAAAAATTACTGGTACATATCACTTGGGAAGACAGGCGAACTAATATCAGTGTACTGGAAGAAGCAAAGATCACCAGTATCAAAGCAATGATTCTTCAACATCAACTTCGTTGGACTGGTCATGTTGTGTGGATGCCTGATGATTGTCTTCCAGAGCAACTACAACTATTCAGAACTTAAAAATGGAAAGTGTAATGCTGGTGGTCAACAACAGACGTTTAAAGACTCACTCAAGGCAAATCTAAAAAGATATAGTATGAACACCAACAACTGGTAAACACTGGCCTGTGAGTGCTCCAGTTGGAGAACAGCCTTTACAAAAGGTGTCATGGACTTTGAAGACACTCAAACTCAGGACGCAAGGGAGAAACGTTCTAAGAGGAAGGCACACTTGGCAAATCCTCACCGTGATCAACTCCCGCCCAGAAACCGATGTCCCCACTATGGAAGGATGTGTGGATCCAGAATTGGCCTCCACAGTCACTTACGGACTCACTTTTAAAACCGTGTTTATTGAAGACAATCTTACTCGCCAAAGAGGAAGAAGCAGCAGCTAGACAGACCAACAAACACAGAGATGCAAAGACAGGATAATTTCCAGTTGGCTTGGACGCGCAATTCTGCCTTCAGAGGGTGGGAGGAAGCGGAATGGCTAAGGTGCATCCAATATGGGTTTTCCAATTCTGATTGACACAGGATGCCTTATAGCATTGGCCCATCTAGGGCAGACACTGCCTGGCAACCGTAGGGAGGAATATTTCCTCTTTCTACCTGGAGATGCCCAGGGATGGAACCTGAAATCTTCTGGCAATCCTCTACCGTGGAGCTAAGCCCTTTCCCCACACCTCCTGACACGTGGAGCTAAGCCCTTTCCCCACACCTCCTGACACGTGAGAACCTACAAGAAGTGCAAATTAGTAGCAACTACAGGCTTAAGTTCAAAGCTTAAGTATCTCTGGAGCCTCCCATTTAAAAAGGGAAAGAAACCCAACACCTGCCTTGCTTAAATCCCTGCTAAGGAGAGCAGGCAAATCCAATTGCAAGCAACATCTCCTGCCTACCAGTCAGAGGTTCCTGGAGTTGCTATTTGAATGATGTATAATTACAGAAGAAAGGGAGCCAGGTTTCCCTGGGAGGGAGGGAGGGAGGGAGGGGGGTCCTATTCTCCTTCTCAGCTGGCGCAAGCAAACATTTGCATGTTGCTTTTACAACTCTTGACAGCTCTTTTTTCCAGCACAAGCCAATAAATTGTCCTTGTCACATCAACAAAAGGCCAAGATTGAACTGCAGTGTGTTTGTGTTGCATATTTGGGTGCGCTTGGAAGGGCTGGCCTATCAGGCCTTGCAGCAAAGTACAAAGTCACAGGCATTACCTGCACATTGAAGGCCAGACAAACAGCTGCATCCCAGCAGACTTGGGGCACTCTCTTGGCCCCCCCCCAACAAAATTTAAAAGAAAAAATGGATGTACATTTCCAAAATATAAGATAAAAAACAAATAAAATAAAACATACATACAGCAACAGTGTTTTGTGTTGTGTAGGCTCCTATGATGCAAGTAATGGGCCCCGCCTGCTAGCCTGCTCCCTAAAATATCCCTGGTTTGCTCCTTTCTATATATAGGGTGCCTACGTTCTGCATGGCAACATGGGCAAATGGCTTGAGATACCTATTAGGTCCATCAATTACCATATACTGTAGCATATATTCAACACCCCCCAAAAGTGGCAATTTCTTGTTGACAAAGGACAGCTGGACATATAAAGGGCCCCATTACCTTCAGTAGCTTAGGACCCCATCAAACCTAAATCTGGCCCTGACCCCATCAGAACTGGAACAGAACCTAAATCCTATTGAAATGTTTCTGAGCATTTGCTGTGGAATCATAGAATTGTAGTATAGAGTTGGAAGGGACCACGAGGGTCATCTAGTCCAACCCCCTGCAATGCAGGAATCTTTCGCCCAGCATGGGGTTCAAACCCACAACCCCGAGATTAAGAGTCTTGTGCTCTCCCAACTGCCCCAATACAGCTATTGGCCCACACACTAAGGCTAAGCGGTCTGGAGTGTTTTCATTCGCACCTAGAAATGTAAGGGAAACCCCGTCAGATCACGCCACAGGCTTAACTTCTCCAGCATCCTGTGTAGCTAACCAAATGCCTACAGCAGTGATGGCGAACCTATGACACACGTGTCAGACGTGACACACAGAGCCCTCACTGCTGGCACGCGCCCCATTGGCCCATTCACACTGTTGTTGTCAGGGCCGTCTTGAGCAGATCGCGTGCCCTAGTGCTGAGGGGCAGAGATCGCTCCGCCGCCCGCCCCGCCCTTACAGGGTGCAATTGGTTTCTGTGCGGCTTTGCCGCGCGGCGCCCTCCTTGCCAGGCCGGCGCCCTCCTTGCCAGCCCCGCGCCATGGTGCACTGCGCCACCAGGGGTCTATGAAGAGCCGGCCCTGGTTGTTGTTGGTTCCCCCCCCCATTTGTTCTCCCACTCCTCCTACAGCTTGTCTCCACTAGAGCTTGTCCCCGCTGTTGCTGGTAGCCAGAGATTGGGTTTTTAACCCTTTCTGTGCTGTTTTTTCTGGGCGCTTTGGCAGACTGATTGGGTGTAACAGCGTTCATTTTTAAACCCATTCTGTGCTGGTTTTTTGGTGCTTTGACAGACTATGTCAGTGCTGCGTGTTAGTTTCAGCGAAGGTATTATTCGTCATTTATTTCTGTTCTCTTCCCCCCCCCCCAAAAGCACAGCAGCTTGGGGGCATCCCCCCCCAAAGCAAAGCAACTTTTGCACCCCCCCAAAAAAAACCTCCAAAACTTTGGTTAGCAGCTCCCCCCAAAAAGCTCAACAACTCTGGGCACTTTGTGATAAATAAGAGTTTTTTGGTTTGATTAAATAATTAGTTTTTGGTTCATTAAATACAGTTATATATTACAATTATACCTTTTTGTTATTTAAAATATAAATATTGCGAAATTATGGTTTTTTTCTCGACGTGGCACACCACCCAAGTTATGCTCGTTTTTTTGGCGAATTTTGACACACCAAGCTCAAAAGGTTGCCCATCACTGGCCTACAGAATCCCACAAGCAATAGCCTTCTCCCCACTGGGGATTCCCAGCAAATGACACTCAGGGTCATCGGGCCTCCGACAGTGGACTGGGAACATAGCCATTGTGGCTAGCATCCATGGATAGTCTTATCCTCAAAGATAAAGGACTGACCACACTCAACTACCGTACTGCACCAGCCTGTCTAAACGCTTAGGAACATAAGAAGGGCCTGCTGGATTCGAACACAAGAGCCCTCTCCCCCTCCTCGGGTTTCAAGCAACTGGTTGAGGCAGAGCACAGCAATCATTAAAACCTCTCCTCCGTGAATTTGCCTAATCCTCTTTTAAAGGCACCCAAATTGGTGGCCATCCCTGCCTCCAGTGGGAGGGAGTTCCACAGTTTACTAGACCACAGTGTGGTGAAGTGCTTCCTTTCGCCCGTCCAGCTTCATTGTATGGCTTCTGGTTCTAGTGTTATGAGAGAGGGACAAATACTTTCCTGTGTCCACTTCCTTCATGCCGTGCATGACTTAGAAACTTCTGTCATCATGTCACTTATGAATCACCTTTTCTCTAAATGGAAATGTCCTGTTTGGAATCAGAGCTCTCCACCAAATTCCCTCCGTCCTCTGAAATCTTAAATCTGGGGATATGTGTCTCCTTCCTTGGAGGTTTAAAAGCAAAAGTTGGGTGTCCATCTGTCCTGGATGCTTTAGCTGAGATACCTACATTGCAGAGGGTTGAACTAGGAGACCCTTGAGGGTCGCTTCCAACTTTACAGTTCTGTGATTCTATGATATCATCTGAGAGAGGGACCTCCTTCATTGTGCCACCCACTAATGCAATGTCCCCCTCCCTACCCCTCACCCAGGAAATTTTGCTAGCACCACCTATTATGTTGTTCTGCCATACAGGGAAGAGATATAATATTTACAACATGCCATGTTTTAAGGTGCTGCAAGTTTGTTGCTGCTGCCTGTTTAATTTCGTTTAATTTCGTTACACGTACCTCTCACATTTTCTCCAAGCTACCCAAGGTCTCCCGCTCCCCATTTTACCTTCACAACAACCCTGAGAGGTAGGTTAGGGCTAGGAGTTAGGTAAGTTAGGAACAGCTTGAGGGTCCTCCAGGATAGCGATTGTGGAATCCAACCTTTGTCTCCCAGGTTCAGACACATCAGAACCAGAACCACATCAAAATGCTTAGCTGCTTCTGTCTCCCTAGCTGATTTCACTCCCAATTTCTTCCTTTGCAACTGGATGTTGTGGTGCGCTTGTGTGCGGACTGAATTTCTTGAGCAATCTGGTAACCTTCTTATTGCTAACAAAGTCTCTGGGGATTAGAGCCCTACCTGTCAAATAGTTTTAATTCATGTCAACTAAAGCTCTAAAATTAAAGGAGAGAGGAAAAAATATGGCATCTTTAGCAGCAGATTTAAAAAACCACCCTATGGCCTCAACAAAGTGTTAGCTGCTTCCATCTTTACAGGGACAGAAACCCATCACTTTCCCTTTGTATCCTAAATTAAGCAGGAAGCTTGCAATTCCACCACCCCCCAAGCCTGGAGCTAAAGAATCAGGGCCCCACCCACAGACTGCTGGGTCTTTAGCAGCCTCTAGGCAAGGCATGGTCAAGTTCAGCCCCTCTACATTTAAAAGAACTAACATATGCAAATATATATATTAAAAAATTGAAACCTCATAGCACTGAATCAGGTTTTCCCCAGAACCAACAACTGAAGGAAAGGCATTCTCTCCAAAATCAGCAACATTTGGAGTTTTGTTTTTACTTAGCAATACAGATGGATCCAGACCTTTAAAAAAGAAAGAAGCAGCTCCGTTTATATTTTCTTAAAGTGGAATGTATGATGCTCCCAATTCTTTTCCTAGAGTAGCATTTTTATTACTATTCATGGTTAAGTTAACTCATACTCATGGAAAAGATTTTTTTTTTAAAAAGAAAAATCCTCATTTTCAGAGATAACATCCTTCAAATAACCAAGTAGTAGAATATTCAGAGTTCGCCTAAATGTATGAGCAGGAAATAGCAGTCAGCCGTAAGGATCATGATAGCTAAAAACTGGGGGATGGAGAGTACATGTGAATGCTTCGATAAAAGTTTGGTCTATAGTAAAAATGACTAATTATAAAAGTACCGTACACACATAAATCAACCCAACAAATTCATAGAAAGATGTGCATTCATCGTTATGCTTTGGAACAACACGTTTAGCAGCAAAGCACAACTTTATGCAGCCTTCCATTTCAAAGAATCATAGCGTTGGAAGGGACCCCCGAGGATCATCTAGTCCAACCCCCTGCAATGCAGGAATAAGAAGCTGTCCCTTATGCGGATCAAGCCTGCAACCTTGGTGTTATCAATACCACGCTCTAACCAACACAAACACCGTTAGCGTTTGTGAACAGGTGCTTTCATTTGCTTCATCGCACCTTATTTGTTAGCATCTACGATTTTGCTGTTAAGCATAAAAGTATCATTTCAAAGCGCCCTCTTCTCCAGATAAAATTTTCAGTTCATTAATTGGTTAGATGCCAGTCAGTTCAAAACCAGCACACCCAAAACCTGCTTAGCAATGTTGTTGTTGTTGTTGTTTAGTCGTTTAGTTGTGTCCGACTCTTCGTGACCCCATGGACCATAGCACGCCATGGGGTCACGAAGAGTCGGACACGACTAAATGACTAAACAACAACAACAACAACATTGCTAAGCAGGTTTTGGGTGTGCTGGTTTTGAACTGACCGGCATCTAACCAATTACAGTAGCTTTTTTCTTTCTTTCTTGTTACTAAAGGTAACAGAGAGAGCGGATCTTACCTAGGTTGGGGTGTCTTGCCCCACCTGGGGTCCCCCGATTCTGGAGGTTATGGAGCATGGGGTTGTCGAAAGGCGAGGAAGTCCAAGTGGCCCCCAGCTCTGGGGTCATGTAGCTCGCTGGGTAGGGGCTGGAATAAGATCCACTGAAACTGCGGGCGTATTGTTCCCTGCTGTTGGCCGTGATGCTGAGGGGGTTGCTGTACGTGGCCCCCTCTCTGGAGGTGGTGGTCGGGATGGGGGAGCCGGCGGCGAAGGAGAACCTGGGCGAGACAGACGGGTGCGTTGAGCTGGGGTTATACGAGGCGCTCTCGGCTCCGGGCTGAGTCCAGATGGAGTGGGCGGAGGGGCTGCCTTGCTGCGATGAGGCAGACCCCTGGAGGTAAGGCAGGCTGGGAATCATAGTGCCGACTCTCGTGGTAGGGATGTAGACGGGAGAAGTGGCAGCCGCACCGTGCATGAAGCCACTCGCCCCTTCGTAGGCCTGAGGGCAATGGTTGGCAGCCATGGCTAAGCTCTGGTACATCTCTGGAGGAGCAGGCGAGATCCAAGGGGGTTAAGAGGAAGAGAGAGTCTACCTCCAAAAATCAGGGTAGGAGGTGACAGTGCCGTTTCCAGCCAGGTCCAGGATGAGAGGATAGGGTGGGGAAGCAGTTTTCTGGGTCCTAACAGGAAGATGCACCCTTTTTCTTCAAGGTGTTTCCAGGCATCAGAGCCAGCTGTGGCTTCCGTGGTCTGGCATCCTCCTCTCCCTCCCGGGCCTGGTTCACACCTAGAGAGGAAGAGGAGACAGAATGAGACATGCAGGTAAAGTCTGGGTAGGGGGAAGAGAAAGAGGGAGAGGAAAGTTGGTTCAAAAAGGCTCCCCTCCTTGTTTAAGGCAGGTATAAAAGGTGAGAGACGGTCAGAGGGCACCACCAGTGCAGCCAAACCTTTGTCCCTGGGGGTATGGAGGCTGCTAATTGGACCAAGTCTGGCTGTTTGATCTGAAATCACATCACAGCAGCAGACTGTCCTTTTGGGAAAGGGAGTGAAAATAATAGATTGAAACTGGAGCCTAAAAGGGATGGGGTGGGGTGAAAATGGAAAAAAGTTGTTTTGGGGGGAGCAAAGGTATAAGCAGGTTTGCACAAAGAAAGATGGGAGTAGGATAGGTCCCCCCCCCCTGTACTGTGACATACGTGTATACTTTTCATGGAAGGATAAAATTGTAGAGCTGAGAGGGTACCCGCCCCCCCCCAAGGGTCAACACAGAAATGGGATGTCTGGAAACTGTGCGCATGCTCAGGGATGGGATGGGTTGAAAATGCCACAGGCCACAATTCCTCCCAGGTTCATGACTTCTGTGCATGCTCAGAGGGCGAGGAATGTTCATTACAGAGCTATTCTTTGCAGCCTTAAACAGCACCCCCCCTCCCCGCTTGTCAAAATGCACATTTGTGTACACATCAAAAGGCAACTGTAATAAGTCATGATTTCCTCCTGTGCAGTTAAGATCTGCCAGTTCTGCCCAACCACACAGAGAGGCAAGCAGTACCGTAGGATCCATGTGGGATGTGCGTACTGCAAGGGGGGAGGTGTATAATTGTGCACACAAGAGCCCTGGAACACATGCATGGAACACATGTGTGATCCCCATCTACAATGCATGTACATCTACATGTTCAAAACAGCAGCAGGAAACGCAGGACAGGCTAACTAACATTAATTGCTCGTCCTTCTGTTGCCGCAGGTGAATACGAAGGTGTTGTTTTCCTGTTGTTCTTAACCTTCAAGCCTAACCTTTCCTCCAAGGAATTCAGAGTTCAAATGCCCCTCCTCCATTTCATCCTCACCACAACCCTGCGAGGTGGATGAAACGGAGAGAGCAGTCGTCACCCAGTGAGCTTCATGGCTGTGGGGGATTTGAACCCAGAGTCTCCCCAGCCTAAGTGTAATCACAACTCTAACCACTGTGCCACAGTGTCTCTCCAGGGCCTTTTGGAAGCCAGCCCTGCAACACACAAAAAAACCAGTCCCCTTCAGCAGTCTGCATTTTGCACGCAGGCACCAAGGGAGCAAGGCGACCTCCACTCCCTTCTCAAATGGTCTCCTCAACACATAATGCCTGAAACAGAGAGGACTAGAACCTTTTAAAGGGCAGAAGCACATGGAGTCACTCAAAAGGATTGCATGGACAACCCCTGCTTAGGAGACACAGGAACTAGCAACCTACTTTGAACACAAACGCAATCTGCTTTCCACAAGGCGATGGGCGGGCAACCTTTGGGCATGTGCAAAGTGTCATTCATTCCCTGACTCTCAAGCTCCCCACCCCCACCATCTAAGCACGTGGACTTTGATAGCCTGACTCCCAAGAACTGCAAGATCCCATCCCTGAAACCTCTCTGAAAAGCCTCTCTCCCAAAGAAATGGGTCAGCGTTGATGCCAAAAATCGAGCTCTTCTCAAAAATACACTGAATTCGATTTAAAAATCCTTCCAGTAGCACCTTAGAGACCAACTAAGTTTGTCATAGGTATGAGCTTTCGTGTGCATGCACACTTCCTCAGATACCAGATTTGAATTTAGAGACCGGATTCCCCGCCGCCGTCCCCAGTCTCTCTCTCCTGCCAATCGGCCCCAAAGGAAATTCTCGTGGAAATGAAACATAAACGGAGATTAGGTTTTTTTTTATTTTTATGGATAAGGGTGGCTTCTCTGTTAAATGGGATCACAAGCGGTCTCAGCTCCCCACCCCCCAAAATGTTCCCAGCATGCCCGCTGTTTTTGCGCCAAGGTGAAGCGAACAAACCCTCTCTTTCCAGATTTTCCGGGTTAATACGAATTAACACTCCCCCACTTCCCACTCCTCATTCCCCGTAGGTGAAACCGAATTTAAGCGTCGCGAAGATTCTTCGCCAATCGATCCTCTGCTGCTCAATAACAGCAGAAATGAACGTAAGTGAGGAAAGCTTTTCTCTTTCCTTTTTTAAAAGTAACTTGAAATTAACACAATTACTGTAACACAAGTCTGTCTGTACAGGCCCGCAGCATTTGTTAAAAGTTTTAGCCGTTTCTGTTCCAGATTTATCAAGCAGAAATCGGCTGCCAGCGTTCCTTTAAAAAAAAACACACCACACTTTTTCCTTAAAAAAATAAATCATACCCTTACATTGATTCACTCATGAATCGGATTGATCTAATATATTTTAGCAATCTCCTCCAGAAAATGTTTGTAGAACTAAACTCTTCAAAATAATGAATATTTTCTGACAACGCAGGAGCCAATCTAAATTGCAACGTGCACAAATATAAAATCTGCGGGCAATTACGCACAAAATAATGCGATTTAATGTATAACCTTCAGCATTGCATTGCAGCCTTGAGAAGCGTACAGTTATGATCACACAAAATAGCAAGACCAGCAGGAAATACGGACACGCTCCAGCCAACTTTGAACACTTCAAAACTGAAAGCAGGACTTAAAACTTCCTAGCAAACGAATGTGTGTCCTACTACATTTCTCCCAGCGGGGTTTAAAAAGGTGCTTTTGCAATTTTGAAATTCAATTAACTCCAACCCAGATGTAAATAAAGAGACCCCCTCTTTATATGTAGATGCAAATAGTTGGCATTTTGCAAAGTTTAAATAAAACTTTGCAAAATTTAAAGGTGTGTGTATGGGGAGGGGGGAGAGAATCCAAATAGGATAAGCATACTAGAAATATTTGGAAGGTTTTTTGTTTGTTTTTTAAATCTATCCTTACAGGGTTCCCCCCCCCCCAAATCGTTTTCGTCTCCCCTCTTTTAAGAACGGAATGTTTTTATTACGGTATTACATTTTGCGAAGGAGATTTGAACGTGGGGAATAAGCAGAGGTTTATTCACTCACTTGGCCGTCTGCTTTACTTGGAAATACTGCAAAAGCGATTTACTCGGAACGCAACCCTTTTTACGCGGAAATTACAGTAAAAATAAGAATACTGAATCAGATCCTCTGAATGGCTCCGTCCCACCCTCAAAAGGGGTTTTTTAACTTCCGGGCTTAAAATCAGATATTTGTTGCTTGTTCCCTGCTTTTAAAAAAAGCGATCACAAAAAGAGAGACTGTTTAGGATATAATAATTAACTTTTCTCTTTCTTTCTTTCTTTTTTTTACAAAACAGTGCCTTAGTGGGGAAGAAAGAAATAGTAGCTCTACATTTGAAACCCCACTTTTTTTCAAAAAATGTTTCTTATTGCCGCCCACCCCCCCAAAAAAACCCCTGTTTGAGTAGCGAGAGGGGGGGATCACCTTTTGAACAAGAGTGCCCCTTAAAAAAATGAAAATCCTCCCCGTTAAATGAGAATCTCGATCAGCAAACCTGGGGTTTACAAAGTAGCCAAGGCCGCTTGGAGATTTTATTGCAAACAGTTTAGAAGTTTTATTACACTCGAGCGGCATATAGGTTTTGTTACACAAATCTTTTTTTAAAATAAATAAATATAGTAGCCAGTAGCTAAAAAGAAGGCAAATAAGGAAGACTTTCAGAACAGCAAGGAGACCTATGATAATTTCAGAAGAAGAGTAGCAATAATAATTCATATTACGCACAGTTCATCCCCATCGATTTCTACACGGCATCTATCAATCCATCTGAGATCGGAGGTAAAAGTTTTCACGTTTGACTGAATCAATCCCACTACTACCCTAAGAGGGGAATAACCAGAGGTATAGCAGATTTGCGCAAAAAAGAGAAACTACCGCGAAGGGATTATTTGTAACGATTCGGTAGAAAGATTTAAGAAGTTTTATTTTTCACTTTTCTAAAAAGGGACCCTCGTTGCGTTTCCAATCGCTGATTTCTTCTCTCTCTTTTTAAGCGAAAAGAATGTCTGCTTTGTGGGAAGCAAGGAAATGATATAAAAAGAAAGCGAACGGAGATCTAGGGAGTTGGCGAAGAGAAGAAGGAGCGAGAGAGAGAGAGAGAGAACGAGAAGGGGCGAAATGAAACTGGAAAGGAGAAAGAACGAGAAGGTGGAAGCGGGGGTGGTGGAATCATCGCAGCGCGATCCTAAGCTCGCTTTACTCGCCTCGTTGGGTTCAGCGATCCTCATTCCCGGGGAAACCTGCATGGAGAAGGTTACAGTTTCAGCTGGGAAAGGAAAGGCCGGGTTGGCTGCGGAGAGGGAGAGACAGACAGGAGAAAACCTATATCGGAACCTATCCAAGGGGACAGTGGATCTTGCGTAAAAAGGGAGCGACATTTGTTGCCCTAAGAATCCAGCGTCAAACGAAGCGAAAGACGACCAGATTTTCTCGATCCGCGTACACTTACCCATCAAATATATCCAAAGAGCAGCCTTTCCCTCAAAGAGTTCTGGGCACTGTAGTTTCTCCCTCGCAGGGTGACAATTGCCAGCAGCCCATCCTAAACTACAGAGCCCAGAATTCTTTGAGGGTGAGGAATGCTCTTTGGGCGTCCTTTCACTGCGATTCCTGCGTGGCCGGGGGTGGACTAGATGGCACTTGGCGATCCCTCCCCACTCTACAGGTCTACGGTTCTATAAAGGTCCAGTACGCGCGCGCGCAATATATCTCTGGGAACAGTTGGTGAGGAGAGAAGGGGAAAATCAAGAAAAATGGTGAGAGGTCTGCAAGAGAGACAGAGAAATCCAGCCGACCTGCTTTCCTCCGTCTCCGTTTGCTTGCTCCGAGTCGGGCTCTCTTCCCCGCGAAGCCGGTTCCACTCTGGAGCAGCGCCGAGGCGCAGCCTGCTGTGTCAACGCTCGCGCTCCGGGGGCCAGGGAGCCTTGATCACGCCGGTCACCCCGCTGAGAAAGCCCGCAAGTGGCCCGCGGGAGGCTCCTGGCCCGTCTCTGAAAGCTGCCTGCTTCGGGCGGCCGCAGGAGCAGCACACCTCCCTCCTGCCGGGAGAGAGAGGGAGAAGGAGAGGGAGGGAGGGAGGGAGGGAGAGGCAGGCGTCAGGCGCCTCCGGCCCAGCCCCCCTCGGCCAGGACCTCGACAAGCAGGGCTTCTGCTGACGCTTCCCACCTCTTTCCTCCTCCTCCTCCTCCTCCTCCTCCTTTCCCCCCACTTTCTTGCCTCCTGCCTGTCGACTGGCCTCGCCACACCATAGGAACACACAGGGAGTTGCTTTCCCATGACTCAGAACACTGGTCCAGCCAGCTCAGTAGCGTCAACACGGGCCGGCAGCAGCTCTGCAGGGTTTTCTGGTCGGAGGCCCCCTGTTAGCGTCGCAGCAACGGAACAGCTGACACATTTGCAAAGCTTAAGCAGGGTCTGCTCAGGTTTCATATTGGATGGGGGCACATCGGGTTGAGAGGCCTGCGTTGCAGGGGGTTGGACTAGATGACCGTCGGGGTCCCTTCCAACTCTTAAGATTCCGTGATCCCCAGCCCTGCCTGGAAATGCCATTGGGAACTGAACCTGGGACCCCCTGCTCCTCCACTTTCCCAAAAGATGCCTTTTCGACGTGGGAGTGTATCTGCTGCACAAATGAGCCAAGCTTCATTCCTTTGGGGGGGGGAGGGAAACTCTATGTGTGTGTAGATCAGATAGATATATAGATAGATGATAGACAGACAGACAGACAATAGGGGCAATATTATTATGTAATATAGCACCCTGAACAAGGACAAAATTCCCCCCCCCCTAAATATTACTTATTTTCACAAGAATTCCTTTTGGTACAGTTGCTTTTTTAATGGATATTCTCATTAGTTCCCTGTATAAATAAAGGTCTTCTTGTTGTTGCTGGCACCTGTCTGTCTTGGCAGAGACCATTACAGGAGAGGCATGCTTTGTTGCAGATAGAGGTGTTCCATAGCAGTGTCTGTCCCCCCCACTCGTCTAAGTGCTCATTCCTCTGCTGGTCACTGCTATGGATGTGAGCAACCTCACTGGTCGTCTCCAAGCTTTGCGGCATTCCCACACAGCCAGGCCAGCAAGTCCTTGGGGATCCCGAAATTTTCCATTCTGTGGACATGACCAAGCCAGGATAGATGTCGCTGAGACAGGAGTGGGAACATGCTGCGAATGTGGGCCTCAAAAGGATATTGTGGCGTTGGGAAAGGTTCGGGAAAGGGCAACTGAAATGACCAAGAGGTGGAACTTTCTTTAAGAGATCGCCCAAAGTCGTTGAGCTTTTCTTAGGAGATCAGCCAGAGTTAAGCTGAGCTTTTGGGGGGAACATCTTCAGAACTTGCTTAGCTAGCTTTTTGAGGGAAGGACAGTGCCTGTGCCACCCTGCAGCCCCCCAGGTTGCCCAACGGGCCCTGGGACGCCCTGCGGCCCCCCTGACAGCCTTCAAACCCCCGCAATGCCCACTGTGCCCCTCCCACCATGTCCCTGCCTTTCTATCCTACTGAACTCATGAAAGCTGGATGCTGGGAAATTAAGGACAGATACCGTAAAAGGAACTCCTGCTCTTCATACAGTGCATAGTTAAACTATGGAACTCACTCCTGCAGGAGGCAGTGTTGGTCAGTGTTGGCTTTTATAGAAGACTTGGGCAAATTAATGGGGAAGAGGGCTAGGGATGGCTACTAGCATACGAGTCAACTCCTAGGGGCTGAGGTCCCTCCACCCCCTGCCCCCCCGTAAAAATATTTGAGGGTGCTGGGATCCCCCAAAAGTTGGTGGGTTGGCAAATTAAGGCCCGGGGGCCGGATCTGGCCCAATCGCCTTTTAAATCCGGCCTGCGGATGGTCCGGGAATCAACATGTTTTTACACGAGTAGAATGTGTGCTTTTATTTGAAATGCATCTCTGGGTTATTTGTGGGGCATAGGAATTTGTTCATCCCCCCCCCCCCGCAATATTATCTGCCCCCCCCAAGGTCTTAGGGACAGTGGACCGGCCCCCTGTTGAAAAAGTTTGCTGACCCCTGGTCATTGCCATTCAAATGCTATGTGTTGTGATCGATTATGCCGGGCAGGGTTATTAAATACATACAATTTATAAAGCCTGATTTGCAAACCTGGATCAGACCTTATTTAATCCGGACGGATCCAGGGCCTAATCCACAAAAAAAAATTGAAAGTTTTCAGTGGGGAAGTGAAAGAAAAGAAAGAAGGCAACTAACAAAGAAACCTTGAAATTGTGATCCAATATGATATATGGGTGTGAAAGTAATAGTTATTCCAACAAATGCAAAATTATGAACAAGACATTATACTATTTATAAATGGATTCCAAATATTGTTATATTTATCCATGCACATTCTGCGTCTAAAAGCAATCCATTTGTATGTTGCAAGAGCTGTCATGTCTTCTAGCCATTGGTGGAAGTGGGCCATGGTATTCTTGTAGAATCATAGAGTTGGAAGGGACCTCCAGGGTCATCTAGTCCAACCCCCTGCAATGCTGGAATCTTGCCCCAGCGTGGGGCTCAAACCAACAATACTGAGATTAAAAGTCTCATCTTCCACTGACTAAACTATACATTTCCAATGAATCAGTGTCACTTTTTTTAAAGGGTGGAGGAAGTCCATCTACGTGGACACAAGTCTTCAGAAATCCCATTAACTTGCATTGAGGAACCAAAATAGCTGTAACTTTCTTGTCTTCTTCACTGGGCCATGAGATTTGCAGACTTGCCAGCCTAGCTGCCTACTTGGGGGTTTAGCCCTGCTAACTTGCAGACAGGAGTTTGACATTTTGGCATCTAAAGCAGCATATATAAACTATTTTTTAAAAAAAATGGAGACAGAATGCATTAAGATAGCAACTTTTCATTTTCATTTCTTAAAAAACCCAGTTTATGAAAACCAGCAGTAAGAAAATGATAAATCATTGCTGCCCAGAATCAATGGCTGCTTTTTCCTGTTATCAGTCTTGAAGGGTGCAGAATAATGGATGATGATATCCCTCCCTCCCTCCCTCCTTTTTTTTTAATGCAGCAATATTGCTCTCTTATTACCCTATTAACCTTTAGACCCTTCTGTCTGCCTGACGTATAATCACATGCACAGGTCCATCCAAGGACGACAGAGAACAGCCTCGGGGCACGTGATACCAATCCCTTGCTGAAGCAAAGTGGGGGGCTGCGGGGTCGTGGCCTGGATAAGAGACTGCTGAGGAGTGGAGCCCCATATCTCCACCCCCAATGACTCTGAACTTTGTCTGCTGGGATAGCAAAGATTTGTAGAATTGTAGAGTTGGAAGGGACCCCCCCCCAAGGGTCATCTCATCCAACACCCTGCGATGCAGGAACTTCAACTAAAACACCCATGACAAATGCAAACTCAGTTCTCTGTGTGCTGGTTCCTAAGTAGCCCCAACGGAATCATCCACACAGTGAACACGAGGGAGGGATAAGCAAGCTGGGGAGTGGAACCCCCAAATTTTGCAGGAGGACAACAGAATTAAGTAACTAAGCAGTCCAACAAGGGTTAAGCCATGGGTAGGCAAACTAAGGCCCAGGGGCCGGATCCGGCCCAGTCGCCTTCTAAATCGCTCCCGTGGACAGTCTGGGAATCAGCGTGTTTTTACATGAGTAGAATGTGTCCTTTCATTTAAAATGCATCTCTGGGTTATTTGTGGGGCATAGGAATTCGTTCATTCAATATATATATATAGTCTGGGCCCCCACAAGCTCTGAGGGACGGGTGGAACGGCTCCCTGCTGAAAAAGTTTGCTGACCCTTGGGTTAAGCACTCATTATAGGCGCAGAAGGCACCGACAGACAGTTGGAAGAGGGGAGAATGTAGAAAACCAGGAGTGGGGAGGTGGAATGGAATGGAGTGTCCTGGCTGGAAGGATTTTTTTTATTTTGTTTTTCCTTACCCTGGCATTCTCTTTATATAGTGTTGTAATTGCAACAGTTTGGAGACTGTCTGTCCGGGGTTTTTTTTTTTAGAGATCATATTTATCTACGATGGGCACAACTCATTACACTCAATAGTGATCTGCTGCCTTGGCCTGACCTGGACAAGGGCCCAAATTGGCCCAATTTGGTTTGGGATTTGGCTGAGTCTGGTGCTCAGCCCTTATCAATGGGGTGTGTGTGGAATGGATGGGCAGAAGGAGGGAAGGTCATTCTCTCATTCTCTCTCCAATTTACAGTATATACAGCGGGTGGCGCTGTGGGTTAAACCACAGAGCCTATGGCTTGCCGATCAGAAGGTCGGTGGTTCGATTCCCTGTGACGGGGTGAGCTCCCATTGCTCGGTCCCAGCTCCTGCCAACCCAGCAGTTCAAAAGCACGTCAAAGTGCAAGTAGATAAATAGGTACCGCTACAGCGGGAAGGTAAACGGCGTTTCCGTGCGCTGCTCTGGTTCACCAGAAGCGGTTTTGTCATGCTGGCCACATGACCTGGAAGCTGCACGCCGGCTCCCTCGGCCAAAAATGCGAGATAAGCGCCGCAACCCCAAAGTCGGTCATGACTAGACCAAATGGTCAGGAGTCCCTTTACCTTTACCTTTACAGTACTTTATCAAAAGATCCCAGGGAGATGTACATCATAAGCCCATGCAATGGGCTGGAGAAAGTAAACAGGGTGGAAATGGTTCCTGAACCAACTTTGAAAATCAGAATGGTTTAGGGGAATGGCTATAGCTCCATGGTACAGCTTCTGCTTTGCATGCAAAAGGTTCCAGGTTCAATCCCCGGTGTCTCCAGATAGGCCTGAGAAAAACTTCTTGCCTGAAATCCTGAAGAACTACTGCAAGCCAGTGTAGACAATACTGAGATTGATGGGGTCAGTGGTCTGACTTCCTATACGTGTACCAATAATTTCTAGTTGTTTTTACAATATGTGAAATTTGTGCATAATGCCCGAGGAGCCTGTCTATTGCCACATCAGGCCTAGAACTGTCAGGTCAAGAGCACCTGAGACCTAGGGGCTGGCCCTGGTGATGTCATGGGGTGGGTCTCCAGCATAGCTGTCAAGTTCTCCCTTTTTAAAAGGGAAATTCCCTTATGCTGAATAGGCTTCCTCGCGAGAAAAGGGAAAACTTGACAGCTATGGTCCCCAGTGATTTTATTGGGGGGGGCAGCCCCCGGTGATGTCATTAAAATCACATTAACCATTAGCCACAGGGAGGGTGGAGAGCAGACTCCCAAAAGGGTGTGTGTAATAATTTCCAGCCTGAAACTTGCAATCTGCATGCAGTTTTCTTTTTTTTCCTTTTTTTTGTTAAGGTGCTCTCGCCCAGATTCAAGCCCTCCCACTGCCACCTGGAGGGCAGCAGGCAAGCGGAGACTCCAGGTCAGCCCTGAAGGTCTAGCAATCCTAATCAGGTCCTTCTCAAACAATTCAGATTATCTCCTCTGGGAGGTACCCAAGTCACTTTGTTGCGGGTGGGGGGCGGGTGCCTAGATCCTGGTTCTGATCTACCCATTGACTAAGTCAAAATAATATATAATCCCATCATCATGGCAGAGGCCATCTCTAGACCAAATGACGCCCAAGGCTACTAGCATCTTCAGCTTCATCCCCCCTCCGTTTGTTCAGCGGCTGATGAATACCCTTTATCCCAGTTTATTTTGCAACCGGCACACAATTCTCATGCAGGATTGCTTACAAATCTGTGGAATGGGCTCAAAGGCTGCAGCAGTTTCTTCTAAGTACTGTACTGTAATAATAATGCTTTCTAAAAATAGAATAAGAATGTTAATGCAATGCAATGCCCATCACTGTCTCCCTCTTTACAAGTGAATATGCACTGTTTGCTTCCGCTGTTGAGTGGAAATTGCAGTAAATCGTCTGTGATGGGGAAACCGTAAACTTCTGAGCCCAGCGTAGATTTAGCCTTCCCATAATTCTGGCCCCGATGTTGCTTCATTCTGTACTGCTTTATCATTTATGCATTTCTACAAATCTTCTCAGTAGCTAAAATATAAGGGCCTTTTCTGTGGTGGCCCCTAAGTTGTGGAGCAGCCTCCCCACAGAGGTTCGCCTGGCACCTTCATTGTACAGACACCAGCAAACGCCAAGAATCACCTTTTTACCCTGGCCTTGAGATTAAAATGGTAGAAATAAGGTAGGTCCTAAAAACATGGATGCGTTGACCAAAAAACATTCAAAAACAGGTATTCTTTATTTTATTTTTTACTTTATTTACAACATAGTCCACAACAACTCATACATACATACAAACAAACAATCAAACCCACCACCATTGACAATTTAATTATCAAAATTAAACTCCTATCCCCTTACACACACCAAAAAAATAACATAAAAATAAAAGACTTCCTTTATCCTGTAAATGGCCTCCTTATTTACTTCTTGTATACTGTTTCTTTTATATGTGATTATTACATTTTTTCCTAATTATGACTTTAAAAAACCGCAAAGTCTCCTGTAGAAATTAACCGAAACAAGTCCAGGTGTATATTTTGGGGCAGTGTTTGGTAAAGTATTCTCTGCATTTCCCCCATTCTTTTTGAAATTCTTGTCTAGGCATTTAACAATATTTAACAGGTATTTAAGGGACACAGGTGGTGCTGTGGGTTAAACCACAGAGCCTCCCAGTTGCTCTCTGTCCCAGCTCCTGCAAACCTAGCAGTTCTAAAGCACATCAAAGTGCAAGTAGATAAATAGGTACCGCTCCATGCGCTGCTCTGGTTCGCCAGAAGCGGCTTAGTCATGCTGGCCACATGACCTGGAAGCTGTACGCCAGCTCCCTCGGCCAATAAGAGATGAGCGCCACAACCTTAAAGTCGGTCATGACTGGACCTAACAGCCAGGGGTCCCTTTACCTTTACCAGGCATTTAACAATATTCAAAATGTGATTAAAATCAACGGTAGCAAAAAAGAACTAAAACACACCTGACTTCTACACGCCTGGAGAGGCTTGCCTAAACAAAAAGGTTTTTTGTTGTTGTTGTTTAGTCGTTTAGTCGTGTCCGACTCTTTGTGACCCCATGGACCATAGCACACCAGGCACTCCTGTCTTCCACTGCCTCCCGCAGTTTGGTCAAACTCATGTTCGTAGCTTCGAGAACACTGTCCAACCATCTCGTCCTCTGTCGTCCCCTTCTCCTAGTGCCCTCAATCTTTCCCAACATCAGGGTCTTTTCCCGGGATTCTTCTCTTCTCATGAGGTGGCCAAAGTATTGGAGCCTCAGTCTCAGGATCTGTCCTTCCAGGGAGCACTCAGGGCTGATTTCCTTCAGAATAGATAGGTTTGATCTTCTTGCAGTCCATGGGACTCTCAAGAGTCTCCTCCAGCACCATAATTCAAAAGCATCAATTCTTCGGCGATCAGCCTTCTTTATGGTCCAGCTCTCACTTCCATACATCACTACTGGGAAAACCATAGCTTTAACTATACGGACCTTTGTAGGCAAGGTGATGTCTCTGCTTTTTAAGATGCTGTCTAGGATTGTCATTGCTTTTCTCCCAAGAAAGTGTCCCAAAAGTTTTTAATTATGGAAATTAATGGTTCCCTTCCACACTGCGTGGATGGCACAGTTGGTCACAGTGCGGTGCTGATAATGCTAGGGTTGCAGGTTTGATCCCCGTATGGAACAGCTGCATATTTCTGCATTGCAGGGGGTTGGACTAGATGATCCTCAGGGTCCCTTCCAACTCTACAGCTCTATGATTTAATGCTTTCCTTCATTTTTGGTGTACAAGTATCAGTACAGTATAAAACGCATATACCTAGAAGACCACGATCCACCTAAACAAGTCAGCCAAAAGTAAATCACTCGGCTACAAATAAGATTTACGTAAAAGTAAATTATTTAAGACTGGGGTCTTGAAGCTCATCAGTACTGAAATCAAATGCAAACTCTGATATAGCATGGGCTGCAGATAGGATACCTTCTTTTAGTTTATCTTTGATTTATTTCCTAATCTGAAACTAAACTGACCTGCTGTTTAGTTTATTGTGGGATTGTAAACTGGTCTTACGCTTCTCCACCCCCCTCCAAAAAACTCACCCCTGTTTACAATTGTATTTAAGTGGATTGTTTGAGTTGTATTAACATCTTGGGACCCTCAAGAGTCAGTGAAACCCAATAGGGCTGTGGTTCTCAACCCCCCACCCCCTGCTACAGATTACTTGACAGCTGCTGAGAGTTTTGGAGAACCGCCTAATGACTTTTCCCTGCCTGTTGTAGCAATTGTAATGCGCTGTGCTAGGTGCTGTATGATTTTAAATTGTATTTTAATTCCTTTGTCTCCTATAATGCATTTTATTGTATCACAGTTTGAATTCCATAGAATACAATTCAAGCCGCAAGTGTCCTTCACAGACATGCCCTGGACAACTTCAAGTTCACGGACCACAGTTTGGTAACTCCAGCAGTAAAATTCAGGGCTCTAGGCTGGGCTGCAGCACCCTCCATTACTCCGGGTCAATTGCCACTGCTTGGTCTCAGTTTGCCCTGTCTGTGAAATGGGAACAATTGCATTCTTCATAGGAGAAAGAATCACTATGGTTCTAAAGCACATTCATATCAGAGCTGTGACATTAATCATGGTGCTGCAGAATATGACTTAATGGTGTCTGATTTGGCTCCAGTGCCAACATTTTGCTTTGCAATTCGAAGGGAGAGAATTAAATCCCTTTGTTTTTGTTTTGTTTTTAAATGGTGGTTTCTGCTCTTCCAGGCGGCAGCAATTATTTTCAAGGCGAATATCGAGGCTTGCAGAATACAGTGTTCAACGCAGCGTCTGGAAAAATTGCAGGCGATGATAACGGTGGCCGGCTTCTGTTGTGGATGAAGTTTAGCGGGCGTGTAAAAAAAAAAGAAGAAGGGGGGGGGTAACTACAATCTTTTCGAGATAAACAGGCAGAGAGTAAAGAGTCGGCTGTGAAATTGAGACAGACTCTTAAAAACAGCCAAGAAGAAGTGAGGGAAAGTCTACGATCGTCTGGATGTCTAGCTGTAGGTTGAAGGAGGCAGAGACGAAGGCGCAAAATTACGCACATATACTGTATATTTTTCAGAGCGCGGTGTCGAAATAGCGGCTGAATCTGTTTGAAACGTTGCAATGAGCAAAGGTAATCGACCAGCTTTTCTGACGCTCCAGGAAAATGGGTGAATTTCCTATAAACTGTAAAAAGTAGTCTTTCATTTTCTCCGAAGGGAAGGGAATCTTCCGTCCTCGCGGAACGTTGCTGTAAGAATATAAAACATGCACACACTCTCCGAAATAACAGGATGGCATTTTTGCTTTTAAGGAACCTAACGGCCTGATCCATCCTATATATGCTATTACTCGGAAGTTAACTTCGTTCCACTGAGGATTTCTCGGTAGGGTTACGCTCGGGTTTGCCTGCAGTCGGATTACTCAGAAGTAAGTCCAGTTGATTTCTATGGGGGAGTCCCATGTTTACCCGGGAGTAGGATGCGTTGAAATCAGTGGAACTCCCGAGTAAGGATTTATGCGGTGTGACTGTAGTTTCTTATGGAATATTCAATAAGAAGAGGGTGTTGTTGTTTTTTAAAGAAAGAAATGAAAGAACGCCAACTACATTGAATATGCCAAAACAAAATTCATAAAATCCTTCCAGTAGCACCTTAGACAGCATCTAAGTTTGTTATTGGTATGAGCTTTCGTGTGCATGCAGCGCAGCCTTAATTCTATACATTTTAATAATATATAAACAAACTAGTCTTAATTGCGGAATACTGTAAAAGATACGTGGGGAAAAATAGGTTTTTAAATACATTCGTAAAATAAATTAAATAAATACACAGCCGTAGATATTTCATAAGGAAACCTCTCTTTTATTTATTTATTTATTTATTTATTTATTTATTTATTTATTTATTTATTTATATACCGCCCTATACCCGGAGGTCTCAGCGCGGTTCACAGAACAAAATCAAAATATAAAACCACAACATATATAATCAAAATAAAATCAATAACCAAATAATCCCCGTAAATGCATATTTACCCCCGTAAATTCCGTGAATGCAATGGAAAATAATGGCTATTTCGGTTTTTTATCCCTCCTGTTTAAAATTTGTTCCAAAACTTCCTCGTTATTAATTTGGTTTTATAAGAAAAATGCTTCTTCCTTTAAAGGTAATATTTTTATACAACATGACACACGCACGAAAGACGGAACAGTGTAAAATCTGCAGCGCTGGCGGTTTTGCTGCCTTTTTGCAGAAGAAGAAAAATGAATTTGGACTTCGCCCAGTCTTGTGTAAAGGAGGAGGAAAATCTTACGGGAAAGCTGCGGGAGAGATATACACCACGAATAGGAAGAGACAGAGTTGATTTCTGCTGGGAAAGAAAAGAATCGAAGAAAGTTAAGTAGAGATAAGAAAAAGTGGCAATAAATTGAGAAAGGACAAATTATGAAAAAGAAAGAAAAAGGGGGAAGGAGGCAGACATGAGCCAGACAAACAGCTCGATCCTTTGCACGTTCACTTGGCAGCAAATTTTATTTATTTATTTGTTTATTTGTTTGTTTGTTTATTTCATCATCATCATGCTTCCTGGTATCTAAAAAGGTCTGCAAGCGACTTGCATTTAAAAACATAATCATAAATACATACAGGAAAAGAAGGAAAGTCTTATAAAACATTAACATTTTTATAAGAAAATTAAATGTGTTATACTGTATGGGACTTGCTTTCAAGTAAGATTGCCTCCAGAGAAATTGCCAAGGGGCCAGTCTCATGACTTCTGACTCCCAGTGCAAGCCGTGGGGCTTACTCCCGAGTAAACGTGGCCAAGATGGCGGTGCATGTTCAAGGGGGCGGGAGGGGAAATATAAGCACCTGCTTAAACCTCTCCCGCCGAGATCAGTGGGGCGTTAATCTTAGTAGAGAAATGGCTTTGCAAAATCTGTATGTTTATTTACAGGCGCGTTGATGGTGCTTGCTCTACATTAAAAAAATGAATAATCATGGTAAAAAGGGCGATATGTAAGTCATAAAATACGCTCATTAAAATCAATGGAGTTGTGTAACTTAAGTCCATTGGTTTCAAAAGGTCTACTCTAGTGATGGCCAAACTTGGCCCTCCGGATGTTTTGGGACTACAACTCCCATCATCCCTAGCTAACAGGACCAGTGGTCAGGGATGATGGGAATTGTAGTCCCAAAACAGCTGGAGGGCCAAGTTTGGTCATCACTGGTCTATTCGGAGCATTACTGATATCACCGTATGGCAATTAAAAAAGAATGTCCAGTCTGATGAATTTCCCAACTTCTTTTTGGTTATTTTCGTCAACACTTTAGCAAATCTGATCCTCTGCTATCAGAGAACCAATAGGTCCCGGGGCGGGGTGCAATTGAAACTGCCCCAGTTCGGGGTTCCCGTTCTAAGACTTTGGCACCATCCGCTCCGGTTAGGCGAGCCATCCAAAGTTTTAAGAGCACAGGATCGCATCCATTACAAACCCCGAGAAGGGCTGCGATCCTAAACCCCACTTAGCTGGGAACAAGCCCCATGGAATCCAATAGGATTCGGGGTTAGGGCCGCGCCGCAAATTCACCGGAGAACTCGGCGGGATGGCCTCGCCCAGTCAGTATGCATGATAGGATTGCAGCTTTCGACAATCCAGTTATTTTGGATTTTCGGCTGCCTAGGACCGCGGGTGGGTGTCACAGATCAAAGCAACGTTTGCAGAGCGGCCGGTTTTCCAAGGCCGCTCGATCCGGTGGGGAGGAATTAAATGCGCAGCTTCTCAGAAATAGGGGGGGGGGCGCAAATCCCTCAGGAGCGCACGCAGAAATTCTCTTGCACGACCGCCAAGCAAAGAGTTTAGGATCGCGGTCTTAGGCGCCGCCTAGTCGCCTACAAACACAACACCAATTTAACTGTTAATCCGGATAGGGCCCATCTGCTTCATATTGGGATACTGAGGGGGCTAGGATCCCATTTTCAGCCATTGGGACATAGTGTTAGCTGGTAGATATTTTAAGATTATTGTCATTTTTTTAAAGAAAGAAAGAAAGAAAGAGATCAGGCTCAGTGATCCTCTCCAGGTTTACTTGGGAGTAAGTCCAACTGAAGTTAGTGGGCGGTTATCACTGAGAAAACGTGTATAAGATATGTTTGAGACTTCAGCGCAGTCCTGTCCCATTGAATTCCAGGATAGGTGGGTGTAGAATTGCAACTTTCGCTTTCTAAGAAAAAGGCACAGGATTTGAGGGAGTGTAGGGTTTAATCCGCTGCACACTTTCGTTGGAGGAAAAGGGGCAGGATCCTACTACGGTACTTCCTACGGAGTAAGCACCATTGAACACAATTGGTTTTACTTTGGAATAAACTGTGCAGAGACTCGTTGAGTTTAGTGGGGTTTACTTCTTAGCAAAGAGACACAGGATCAGTTGGGATCCCTTTGTTTGATCTTTCCAAAATCAAATATTTAGCACCAGGCTGTAAAAAAATGTTTATCTGCCCTAATGCATTTGAAGAAACAGACAAACAGATAATTTGGAGCCGCTGCGAGATTTGCTACTTCGTATAACCGTTTATAATGTGAATTAGTGAGTTTGGGGGTATATCCAAATAAAAGAGAGACTTTTCATTTCTTGAAAGTAAATCTGTGCTGTTGTCAATCATTTCAAGTGTTCGGCATCAATAATTATTGCTCTCCACTAATGCAATCCTAAACATATTTACTCAGAAGTACTGTAAGTGATTATGATTGCCTTCAGTAGGAACTTAACGAAGTGTGATTGCAGTCCACCTTTTTATTTGTTAATTACATTTATTAATATTATTTTGATATCCCACATTCCCTGCAAGGAATTCCGCTGGCATATTTGACTTCTCACAACAACCTTGTGAGGTAGTGACTGTCCCAAGGTCACGCAGGGGCTTCATGACCAGAGGAGGGGATTTGAACCCTGGTCTCCCAAGGTCTTAGTCCGACTCTCTGAGTGTAGCCATTACCTCATGGCATGCTGACTCTCATTTTCAAGAAGAAATATCCAAGCAGAACGCCATGGACATAGTTGCTCCCTCCCCACCCCCAATACTCATTTTTTTATTTGTTTGTTGACACTATGCGCAGACCACCTTTCAACAGGGGTTCTCTAATTTGTTTCCAAGACAAATATGCTAAAATCCCGAGTAAATCCTAAACAAATTTACCCAGCAGCCGATTTGCTCCTTGATTTCGGGGGATAATTCCTTGCAGCCTGTACAACGGGTCTGCAAGCACGTCTACTCAGAGAGAAGCCCTGTTAAGCTCAATGGGACTGACTTCAAGGTTGCAAATGAATGCATGCGCCCCATTGGAATTTAGTGGGGCTTTCTCTCCAGAGCAGACAGATCTAGGCTTGCAATGTAAATTAAATCTCCCAATGATGGAGAGGCTTTAATTTTAAACCTCAACTTATGTAATGCATAAATTGTGCAATTAGTGGGGCATTTTTTTTAAAAAAAAGCCAGATCAATCGCCACTCTGTCGACCCCGTATCTTGCTCCAAGCTCTTTCGTTCTTTTGCAGCTTTCCTCCAAGTTAAATGGCCCAGCCACGTTCACACAAGAAACGGAATTAAATCTGAAGCGCACAACAACAGAGTAGCAGCAATGTAGTGCTATAAATAATACTACCGTAGGTGTTTTCCCTTCTCCTCCTCGCCACGTCCCCCTTAAATATTCTCTCGGGGTTCTCTCAACGGACAGATTTGGGGGAGGAAGTAGGCGCACCCAGGGAGGAGAGCGGGCAAAGTTCTCTGGCACACGCAAAAATCCTTGCTGTGACGGAACGAGGCAGCTGGATGCCACCTTATTATTATTGTCTTTTCAAATACATTTGTATTTTTATGCATAAATCTTATTCTCGTGCGTGCATTACGCTCATAGCATAGCTGCCAAGTTTTCCCATTTCTCACGAGGAAGCCTATTCAGCATAAGGGAATTTCCCTTAAAAAAAGGGAGAACTTGGCAGCTATGGCTCATAGATCTCTGTTTGTCTACACCCTGCATTCGGTAGCGTGCATTCGGATTTTCATTTTCGTTTTCCTATGGAGAATCTCAAAGCAGTTTCACAACACGACAAAGGCAGATGTGAAATTACTGCATCTATAGAAACAGTTTTAAAACACTGGCATATTAAAACACACACAATTTTTAGCTCTGGCCAGCTGAGTATCAAACAGGAGAGAGGACTGCGCTCGGGATTGGCTACAGCCCCCGAAACCACTTTTCTTTCAAGAGAAAGCCAATGGGACCACTTCAGAGCGCCTGATCCGAGACTCCGACGCACCTCTTGTTTCTTCTGCCTTGATTTTGAGCTCAGGAGGAGCCCAACTGGGTCGCCCAATGAAGTGGGAAGATGGCAGATTCGGGGCAGGTGATATAAAGCACTCCTTCATTCATCAGAGTTAAGCTATGACGGTCACTGCGGGAGATGGACCAGATTGGACCAAATAAATTCAATTCAGTTCAGTTCAATACAATTCCGCTCACGTCTATGGGCGTAGCCAGGATTTGTTTTTTTTTTGGGGGGGGGAACCTAGTTTACTTAAATATTTTTATTGATTTATTTGATTTCTGGGAGGGGGCAGCTGCCCCTCTGCCCCCCCCAGCTACACCCATGCCCAGCTCCTGCATTTGGTCTTCCCAATAAAGGCACGTGGAACTTGGCCACTGTGAGAACAGGATGCTAGACTAGATGGGCCACGGGCCTGATCCCGTATTGGCCCCATTTTAATACAATTACCCCCATCCTGCATGTTTAGAGATCTGCCTGTACCGCCGCGGATGTTGTAACCCACCACCGTATCGTGGCCTGGTCTGCTTTTATGGGACAATCTCTCCTCTCCACCCCCTGCCCTATTCGCGCCTCTCAGCTCCCTCTCCTGTAAAACGCAAAGATCTGCCTCGTTCCCGCTTTCTGCGCGCGCTCCCATCGCTTCCCGCTCCGTCCTCTTCCGCCCCGTGTAAACGGCGCCTGCTCCGGTTTCCCCTCCTGCGCCGGAGCCAGGCCGCCCTCCCGGGGGGATATTAATGAGGTGTCCGCTGATAGGAAGCGCGCCGGGGTCGCCGGCCTGTCTCTGCCGCTCGGGCGCAGACTCCCAGGCGCTGGCTGGGGGCAGAAGCCAGCGGGCCCCGATCCCCTCGCATCTCTCCGGACTACGGGGAGAGGAGGCGGCGGAAGAGAAGAAGCGCTCTTGCCCAGCGGAGAAGAAGCCAGCCTGCTCTTGGCACGGCTTCATTCCGGACACGTGCCACCATGCAATAACTGTGACGCAGAGCGTGTGCAGAGCGCATTCCTGCTAAGCAGGACGCCGCGGGAGAAACGAAGGCGAGGCTTCTGGGGGAACAGATCCTAAGCACGCTTACTCGAAAGGAAGTCGCTGCAAGACGGTCTGTACTCCCTGCCCCCCCCCCAACAGTATCTGCTTGACCCGCCGGTTCCCCACTGCCTAGTCTAGTGCGTGTGTTTCTGAATGTGTGATTATCTCTCTTATATCTCTCTCTTTGGCGATCACTTCTAGCGGAGTAAGATTGTCTTCTATAAACACAGCTTTGCCAATGAGTCAGTAAGTGACTGTGGAGACCAGTTCTGGATCCACACATCCTTCCACAGTGGGGACATTGGTTTCCAGGCAGGAGTTGATCACAGTGTGGATTTGCCAAGCGTGCCTTCCTCTTAGCACGTTTCTCCCTTGCGTCCTGAGATCGAAGTTTCTTCAAAGCCCATGACACCTTTGGTAAAAGCTGTTCTCCAACTGGAGCGCTCGCAGGCCTGTGTTTCCCAGTTGTCAGTGTTTATACTACATTTTTTAAAGATTTGCCTTGAGACAGTCTTTGAACCTCTTTTCTTGACCATCAGCATTACGCTTTCCATTTTTAAGTTCGGAATAGAGTAGTTGCTTTGGAAGACGATCATCAGGCATCCGCACAACGTGACCAGTCCAACGAAGTTGATGTTGAAGAATCATTGCTTCAACACTGGTGATCTTTGCTTCTTCCAGTACACTGGTTTTAGTTTGCCGGTCTTCCCAAGTAATGTGTAAAAATTTTCAGAGACACCGTTGATGGAAGCATATTCTGCTCTCTTATGAATGCATGCTTGTGTATGCCTATGAACCTATATAGCATAGAATCACAGAACTGCAGATTTGGAAGGCACCCCCTCCCAGGTTCATCTAGTCCAGCCCCCTGCAATGCAGGAATCTAGGATAGCCTATATATAAAGAGCTATAGGGGCCAATAAGATTGCCAGAAAAAATATCAACAACCTCAGATAATGCTGATGACACAACCTTGATGGCGGAAACTGAGGAGGAATTAAAGAACCTTTTAATGAGGGTGAAAGAGGAGAGCACAAAATATGGTCTGAAGCTCAACATCAAAAAAACTAAGATTATGGCCACTGGTCCCATCACCTCCTGGCAAATACTGTAGAAGGGGGGGAAATGGAGGCAGTGAGAGATTTTACTTTCTTGGGCTCCATGATCACTGCAGATGGTGACAGCAGTCATGAAATTAAAAGACACCTGCTTCTTGGGAGAAAAGCAATGACAAACCTAGACAGCATCTTAAAAAGCAGAGACATCATCTTGCCGACAAAGGTCTGTATAGTCAAAGCTATGGTTTTCCCAGTAGTGATGTATGGAAGTGAGGGCTGGACCATAAAGAAGGCTGATCGCCGAAGAATTGATGCTTTTGAATTATGGTGCTGGAGGAGACTCTTGAGAGTCCCATGGACTGCAAGAAGATCAAACCTCTCCATTCTGAAGGAAATCAGGCCTGAGTGCTCCCTGGAAGGACAGATCGTGAAGCTGAGGCTCCAATACTTTGGCCACCTCATGAGAAGAGAAGACTCCCTGGAAAAGACCCTGATGTTGGGAAAGATTGAGGGCACAAGGAGAAGGGGACGACAGAGGATGAGATGGTTGGACAGTGTTCTCGAAGCTACGAACATGAGTCTGACCAAACTGTGGGAGGCAGTGGAAGACAGGAGTGCCTGGCGTGCTCTGGTCCATGGCGTCACGAAGTGTCGGACACGACTAAACAACAACAACAACAACATAGTGGCCAACAGATGTCTAGAGAAACCCCCCACACAGGACTCAAGCACAAGAGCACCCACTGCCCATGTGTGTAGCCAGGATTTATGTTTTTTTTTGGGGGGGGGAAGGCCCACCAGAAATCCTCTGTCTAGCAGATTGCGAAAGAAGCATCTCAACCACAGTTCTTTCCAATTGCTTAGAAAAATCTGTTGAAATCTTTCTACAATTTCTACTTACCGTAAGTATTTTCTTGATTTACTTGGTTTGAGCTGCCCCCCTCCCCAATGCCACTCTCTTCTCCTGTGGCTTCCAACAACTGGTATTCAGAAACACTGGAGTCAGATCAGAGACTTAATGGCTAAGTTAGACACCTAGCAGGCACCGTCCACTCCAACCCACTTCTAAAGCTATCCAGGTTGGTGGTCATTGCTGCCACTTGTGGGAGAGAGTTCCACAGTTTATATTATGTGATGTGTGAATGAGTTTGTTCCAAATGTCGTTGCACCATAGCTTTATGTATCGCCATTACGATATTGGCAGCTTTATATTCAATTCTTTTCCTAATGAAGATATGTAAGCTAGGGGCTGCTGGCAAACCCTGCATGTTTGACGTTTACATTGGCCCTGCCCAGTTTGGCCCCGCCCACCACTGGCATGTGGCCCCTGATAGTTGACTAAGCCTCAAATGTGGCCCCAGGGTGGGTTGAGTTCTGCACGTGCCTAGTTTAATGGGGCTCCCTGCCTCTTAAGTGTGTTATGTATGTTGCTCTGGTAGAAGGCTCCAGTTTTGGATTTTACGCACAGGATTGGCTTCAAGGCTCAGCCCTGGCGTCGGTCAGGCGATAGCGAAGGCAAGAGCACCACTGGGCATCTGCAAAGTTGCTTTCTCTGTCTGGCTGTGTGGCTGTCCAGCAATTTCAGACAGGGAATCTTTCACAGCCCTACCAGAGATGCTCAGGTCTTTCAGCTGGAAGGGGTATATAAACACACACAAGGAAACAAACAAGCAAATACACACTTAAACCTTTCCTTTATTCCATCTCCCTCTTCCGCAATCGCCCACAATGGCTTCTGTGTGCCCAACAAATGGTCTGTCCTAGGTAAAGAAGACATCGTGACTGGGGTCTCTCCTTCGCAACCTCCCCCGGATGAGCTCAGCTTTCCAGGAATTTGGAATATGCTACAGACTGAGATTCCTAAGTGGTTATTGGACCCACCGGGGCTCTGAGCTGCTCTCTGCGCAAGGTCTCTTGTTGCTGGGCTGCTGTTTTGGGGGGTGTAGCAGGAGCCTTGCAAGGACCTGAGCAACCCTTCCCTCTTTTTTAACCCAACGCACAGAAAAGCGAGTACCCTCCTAATCCCATCACATGCTGGCAAGATGCCCACGATAGAAGAAGGCAGAGGGTTGGTGGTAAAGGCAGGGGCAGGCTTAATTTGCAGTGATGCCCCTCCCTCCATCACAACCACCACCATTAATTGCATTCACACCCAACCTTTTTCTCCAAGGAATGTTGAAGTGGCATACATGGTTCTCCCTCATTTGGTTCCTACAGCAACCCTGCAGGGTAGGGCAGGCTGAAAGGTGGTGATTGGCCCAATATCACCTAGAGAGCTTCGCATGGTTGAGTGAGGATTTGAACCCTCGTTTCCCCGGTCCTAGTCGGGCACTCTTAAAGGGGTTGGCAAGGTTTACCTCGCCTGGGCCGGTTCACCCCAGCGGAGATCCCTCTATGGGCCAGATCATGTGCGCCTGTGATTTCCGGTGCTTGCGCCTGCGCAGACACGATTTCTGGCATCTGCCTCTGCGCAGTGGTGGTTTCCGGCGCCGCGGAAGCGACCCCCCTGCTGTGCTGTGCCGGTTTAGAGCAGCGTGTGGGGATTCGCTGAGCAGGTGTCTCAGTTGGGGGGTGGCTTGTGGGCCGGTTAAATGACCCCTGTGGGCCGCTTGTGGCCCATGGGCCTTAGGTTGCCAACCCCTGCTCTAAGCAATGTAGCACACACTGGCTCTCAAATGCAAATTCAGGGCTTGCCTACACTTCTGCTTGTTCTATTCGTAAAAATTACGGGCCTGAGAGGTTTTCTGTGTGTTTGGTGCTTTCTAGATACACTTTTTAAAATTTTGTTTCTCCTGCCGCTTTCCCTAGGAAAATGCACTGTTTACCGCTGATTTGGAACAAACCTCAGTCCAAGGGGAAAAAAAGATTGACATTTCTATCCCAAGGGAAAGAAGTGGCCACACATGGCTCTCTTACTTTAATCCTCACAACAGCCCTGTGAGGTAGGTTGCCCTGAGAAGAGGATGACTGCCCTAAGGTCGCCCCCAGTGAACTTTATGTCTGAGCAGAGATTCGAACCCGGATCCTCCAGACCCTTAGCCTGACACTCTAAAACCACAACTACACCATCCTGGTCATGAAACAAACTCATCTCCTTTCTGCCACATTCAACCCCACAGGATGCTCCATTTCGTGGCAATGTCTGGGTTAGATATCAGAGCACTAAGTAGATGTCTAATCCACGCCTACCTTCCTCCCCCCGCCCCCCCCTTCTCATGGATCTGCATCTCTCCAAGGAGACCTTGAGATGTCTGGCCTTGGTAGAAGAAGGCTGCAAGGGCCTTCAAACCAGATTTGTCTTACTCTCCACTGCCACAGTTCAGCCACCCTTTGTCTAGACAGAATGATTTGCACATTCTACAGTACAAGACCGGGAGGAGGGGAGGGGCTGAATTTTCTCTCTCTCTCTTTGGTTGATTAAATGCAAATCGGGAGACCACCCTACGGGACTGGGACCCTTTGGCTTGTTCAGATAGTCCAAACAAAAGATAAACAATTGATTGCAACAAGCAACCCCACTCCGACACCAATGTCAATAGCACTGAGAGATATCTCTTGAGTTGGTTAGTGACTGGTGCCCTCCTTGAAGTGGTCCCCCTCCCCCTGTTAAAGGAGAGTAAGAAAGGCCACAGGCATCTAATTGATTGTTAAGGTTGTTATACAGATTAGATAACAGGAATCCATCCAAGAGAGTTTATCAAGGGCTTTCTGATAATGGTAGAAGCCCTGGAAGCAGTTTGATGAGATCTAGGGAGATGAGATCTAGGTAACTGAGCCGGGAGATAATGGTTGGAAGGATAATGCATCGTGAGGGTCCAAGCCCCATTCCTAGAGAGGCAATCAGAGAAGCTCATCAGGCCTGCCAGGAAACCCTGGTCTTCTCTTCTCCTTCCTGTCCACCCTACTACTACTACTACTACTTCTTTGGCGATCACTCGTAGCCGGGTAAGATGGTCTTCCATGAACACGGTCTTAACAGTGAGTCCATAAGTGACTGTGGAGGCCAATTCTGGATCCACACATCCTTCCACAGTGGGGACATCGCTTTCCGAGCGGGAGTTGATCATGGTGAGGGTTTGCTAAGCGTGCCTTCCTCTTAGAACATTTCTCCCTTGCGTCCTGAGTTCAAGCATCTTCAAAGCCCACGACACCTTTGGTAAAGGCTGTTCTCCAACTGGAGCACTCGCAGGCCAGTGTTTCCCAGTTGTCAGTGTTTATACTACATTTTTAAAGATTTGCCTTGAGACAGTCTTTAAACCTCTTTTGCTGACCACCAACACTACGCTTTCCATTTTCAAGTTCGGAATAGCGTAGTTTACAACCCCTACAACTTACGCTGGTGCCCCACACTCAAGAGTCAGGGCCGACCCTATCATTGGGCAAGTTGATGCAGCAGATTTGTGAGGTGCATGGATTGTTTAGCTGGGTTATTTTCATGTTCTTACTCCCCAGGGAGGGGAGAAACACTTGTGAAATGTTCGGCTGGAGAACATGAGAAGGCCCTGGCTCCTGAATCAGGCCAAAGGCACATTTAATCCAGTACAGTACTCTGTTCTCACTGGGTCCAACAAGGTGCCTCTGGGAAGTTCTCAAGAAGGACTTGAGTACAACAGCTTTCTGACCACTGCCTTGCAACTGGTATTCAGAAGTAAATTGGATAGTGGAGGCATGTGTGTACCCAAGGGGAGGCAGGGAGGGGCAGCTTCCCTCCACTAAACCAATCAAAATCAATAAATACACATAACTGAGGTTCTGCCCCCCAAATCCTGGCTATGCCCATGAGTGGAGGTAGAACACAGTCATCGTGCCTAGGAATTGACATCTGTCTGTCTCGCGAGACAATGCAGTGTGCCTGTGGGGGCAAAGCTGGAATCTCCTTTCTTTTAATTCAAATCCATTGGTTTGGGACCCACCCTCTGGAGCAGCAGGAAAACAAGTCCTTAGCTAGAGACCCCAAGGATCGAACTTTGGATGTTCTACACAGACCCTCCAAGTGTCCCTATTTTCCAGGGGCAGTCCCAGATTTACAGAAGCCGTCCCAGTTTCTGATTTGATCCCAGAATGCCCCGCTTTTCCTTAGGACTTCCACTGAGCGATGTGGCTCCTCTCGTTCCATTTATCAATGATTGCTGCTTCAGACATATGAGAAGGGATGGGGGTTGGGCGGGGAACATTTACAAGACAAATGATTCTCCTTATCTGCCACACGTTGACGCAGTGGATTATGAGAATGAAAATAAAAATTAAAAGAATCTAATAAACGGGCTTTCTGGTGGACTCCATTTACTTTTCCCCTTTTTGTTTTTTTGCAGAGTCTCCTGGTTTAATTACAGACAAGGTCTGGCCATTTTCACTTTCGACTTCTCCCACATTAGGGAAGAAAAAGAGATAGCCAGAGAGAAGCAGCCATGACTGGGGTTGCAAGAAGAAGAAGAAGAAGAAGAAGAAGAAGAAGAAGAAGAAGAAGAAGAAGAAGAAGAAGAAGAAGAAGAAGAAGAAGAAGAAGAAGAGAAGGAGTTTGGATTTGATATCCCGCTTTATCACTACCCAAAGGAGTCTCAAAGCGGCTAACAATCTCCTTGCAAGAATTGTATGGCCAAAAAAAAAATAGACCATCTACTTCAGGGGTCAGCAACCTTTTCCAGCTGTGGGCTGGTCCACCGTCCTCCAGACCATGTGGTGGGCAGAACTATATTTTGGGGGAAAAATTAAAAATGAACAAAATAAAAAAAATCCTTCCAGTAGCACCTAAGAGAACAACTAAGTTTGTTATTGGTATGAACTTTCATGTGCATGCACACTTCTTCAGATACACTGAAACAGAAGTCACCAGACCCTTATATATAGTGAGAGGGTGGGGAGGGGTATTACTCAGAAGGGTGGTGGGAATGGGTGTGAAAACCCGTTGATGACTGTTAACGACTGTTAGTGTTACAGGAAAAAAGCTAGGGGTGAGATGGCTAAAGATAGCTTTACCCTGTATAATGATATAAGAATCCAATGTCTCTATTCAGACCAGGTCTCTCCATGGTTTTAAGTTTGGTAATAAGTTGCAATGCAGCAACTTCTCTTTCCAGTCTATATCTGAAATTCTTTCGTAATAAGACAGCTACTTTGAGATCTTGTATAGAATGTCCTGGGAGATTGAAATATTCTCCTACTGGTTTTTCTGTCTTGTGATTCTTGATGTCAGATTTATGTCCACTAGGAGAACACTTCAATCTCCCAATACATTCTATACAAGACTTCAAAGTGTGATGTAGTAGTTAGAGTATTGGACAAGGAGCTAGGACACTAAGGTTCACATTCCCACCTGGTCATGAAGCTCATCTGGTTGACCTCACAGGGCTGTTCTGGGGATTAAAGGAGGAGGGACAGAACCCTGTATGCCACTTTGAGCTCCTTGGAGAAAAAGCTAGCATATGCAATAAAGAAATAAATTTGGTGTGGCGTGCTAAAGCAGCTCTCTGGATGGCAGCCACAGCTGAGAACCTTTAGCTAAAGAATTTGCACTGTTTCCTCAAACTGTCCTGGGGAGTTTTGCAGGAGAGGAGAATAATGGAGGGCAAAACATGGAAGTGGTTTTTTTTTTTTAAAAAAAAGATTTACTTAAGAAGTGTGTTGTTTGCATTTGGGGGAACAATGAAAAGCCAGAGAGAAACAGTAATCCCAAGCAAACAGTGACGCCCAGTGTGAAGACAAAGGCACCATTGCCTCTCTTGGCATAGTGACGGGAGAACCTGAGAGTGGCAGGAAGCCTTCTGCTCAACAAATAAGAATGGTGAGCATAGGTCTTGAATCAGAACTGTACTCCCTTTAGCTCAGTACTGTCTACTGACGGAGTACTGGACCAAAGGTGGGGGGACCAAAGGTGGACAGACTACCCCAGAAGGCAGGGGCATAGGAAGATAGGGGCAGTGGGGACGGTCCGCCCTGAGCGGCGGGCTCCGAGGGGTGCCATCGCGGGCGCCCGCCCTGCCCCCAAAACGTGCGCCCCACCCCTGGAACGTGTGTCACACACCCCGGAACGTGCGCTGCGCCCCTACAGGAGGCGTGCCCCACTCTGGAATGTACGTTCCGCCCCTCCGGGAGGTGCGCCCCACCCCCAGAATGGGCCCCCGGTGCCGGAGCATGAAGCTCCGCCACTGCCAGAAGGAGCACAATGTGTCCCCTGCCAGAGGTTGTTCTTCTTCTGTGGCGATCCCTCGTAGCCGAGTAAGATGGTCTTCCATGAACACAGTCTTAACAGTGAGTCCGTAAGAGACTGTGGAGGCCAATTCTGGATCCACACAACCTTCCACACAACCTTCCTAAGTGGGGACATAGGTTTCCGGGCGGGAGTTGATCATGGTGAGCGTTTGCCAAGCGTGCCTTCCTCTTAGCACGTTTCTCCCTTGCGTTCTGAGTTCGAAAGCCCACGACACCTTTGGTAAAGGGTGTTCTCCAACTGGAGCGCTCACAGGCCAGTGTTTCCCAGTTGTCGGTGTTTATACTACTTTTTTTTTATTTGCCTTGAGAGAACCTTTAAGCCTCTTTTGTTGACCACCAGCATTACGCTTTCCATTCTAAGGTTCTGAATAGAGTAGTTGCTTTGGAAGACGATCATCAGGCATCCGCACAACATGACCAGACCAACGAAGTTGATGTTGAAGAATCATTGCTTCAACACTGGTGACCTTTGCTTCTTCCAGTACACTGATACTGTTTCGCCTGTCTTCCCAAGTAATATGTATTTTTCCCCGGAGACACCATTGATGGAATCTTTCAAGGAGTTGGAGATGGTGTTTATACAGTAAGTGGTCCATGTTTCACAAGCATACACTTAGGTTGGTAGTACAATAGCTTTGTATTTTTTTTAAAAAATATTTTTTATTAAGTTTTATAAAAAGAAAAGAATAACTTCCATATAATTATACATTATTATAACACCAATATTCAAAAATTCAGAAATAAAGGAAGAAGAGTTAAAAGAAAAACAACAACATATACATTCCATTTTTTCTCATTTTAGTAAGGGACTTCCCTGAGTCCCCCTTCTAACAGTTCATTGCATATCATTCTTGACAAATTCTATTTCTTATTTTCCAAACCTAATTACAGCATCCTTTTCTCAATTTTACAACTCACTATAATATTCTAACCTATTTTCAATTATATCTCACTTAATTTCTTAACCTGCAACTTCACAATTCTCCTCATACATCAATTCTTCAATATTTTTTTATAATAAATTCTAAATTTCTTCCATTCCTCTTCCACCTTCTCCTCTCCCCGGTCGCGTAGTCTTCCGGTCAGATCAGCAAGTTCCATATAGTCCAGCATCTTCATTTGCCATTCTTCCACTGCAGGTTACAATAGCTTTGTAAGCAAGCATTTTGATTTCCCTGCAAATGTTTTGGTCCTCAAACACTGTGCTTCAATCGGGAGAAAGCTGCACTCGCAGAGCTCAGGCGATGCTGGATAGTATCAGATGTACTATCTCTCCCCTAACACCCCCATACACCCTAGGTGGAGAGGTAGGATATAAATAAAGAAGTACATGAAATACAAAGCCAAGACTAGGGCTGAGGAGGAGGAAGCTGACAGCCAGGGCCACCCCATGGACCAGTTGTCAGGAAGAAGGTAGGGGAGGCCAAGGGAGCTGGCTGAGGACGGACTGAGCTCGGTGGGACTGTACCCTATGCTAAATAATGGTGTTACAGAAGAGTTTTGGGAAGGGCTACAGCTCAGAGGCACAGTATCTGCTTTGCATGCAGAAGGTCCCAGGTCCAAAACTTGGGCATCTCTGTTCTCTGAAACACTGGAGAGCTGCTGCCAGTCTGTGTTGGCAGTACTGAGCTAGATGGTCCAATGTTTTGACTCGGTACTATAAGGCATCTCCCTACGTTCCTGCTCTCACCTGGGAAACTCCAGGGAGCATGGAAATTCCCTTGCTTGGCTCCCAAGCGTTCTTTTCTGCTGGATGGACAAACAGTGTACAGGGGGCAAAGCTTTTCATCCCCAGCTGGGGTGAAGCTGAAGTTCAACAGAGCCAGTGAAATGATCCAAAGATAACGGGCCCATATATCTAAGCAGGTAACACCCAATTACAGCCGCAACTCTGTTGACTTACACTTTCCGTTATCGGAAACCATCAGGGTATTCGTGTAAATGGCAAAAAGCATTTTGACGGATGCTTGCCAGCTCGCAAACCCAAGAGGCGGGGAGGTATAGCTCCACACACAATGTGTGCATTCCTTATCAGGAAGCCTCGACTGGAGCTATGAAATTAAAACTATAAAAGGCAGGGCCTTATCAGCAACTCCTAATTCCCGCAGTGTTCATTAGGGGGCTGCTCTGGTCCAGGAATTGGCCTCCTGGGATCGCTCTTTTGGGGTTAAGTTTGGAAGGCCGGAGGTAGGGGAGGGGAGCGTTATCATGCGTTGCCTTGGCAATTAACCAGTCTCTTTCTTAAGACGCCTGTTTAGACTAAGCCCAGAGGAGGATTAAAAGGCACTTCCCTCCCTGGAATAAAAGACATGGGTTGATGGGTTGGCGGATTTACTTATATGCTGCTTTGCCACAATGATAATAATAATCAGTGCTTTTTTTTCTGGGGACGACGACGACGCAGGGGTAAACCTAAACATTTTGTGAATCTAAGTTAGGCCTCATTTGGGGCAGTATTTCAGTATGAGTAGGAAAATGAGAGTACACCTAAACATTTTTTTTAGAAAAAAGGACTAATAATAATAATAATAATAATAATAATAATAATAATTTATTTATACCTCATCCATCTGGCTGGGTCTCCCCAGCCACTCTGGGCGGCTCCCAACAGAATATTAAAAATACAATAAAATCAAACATTAAAAACTTCCCTAAACAAGGCTGCCTTCAGATTTCTTCCAAAGCGGCTTACAGCAGACGTTCAAAAACATCAAAATTGCAAACATACGAAATGCAGAGCATGCCAGTATATTAAAAAAAAACCCCACCCAAACCCAACAATTTTAACAAATGCAGAATAAGTTCATAATTGAAAGCCCATCACTCTAGGTTGAAGTACAAAGCAAAGCAAAAGTCAACTGACAATCAAGTTTCAGGTACTGGTCTCCTTACACTTCAACCTGGCAAAGAGGCAGTTCAGGGGGAAGAGGTCCTCTTAACAGGTTTGATAGCATAGGCTGGTTCCCATATCCTTACTGCAGAGGAGGCTGGCAGCAGCAAAAAAAGACAAAGTAGATCTAGGAAAGATGACCGGCCTCGGCCCAGTATTCCCCGAAGGAGCATCTCCACCCCCATCATCCAGCCAGGACACTGAGGTCCAGCTCTAAGAGCCTTCTGGTGGTTCCCTCCCTGCGAGAAGTGAGGTTACAGGGAACCAGGCAGAGGGCCTTCTTGGCATAGCTGCCAAGTCTCCCGCTGAAAAATGCGGGATCAGCAGCGGTGCGGCACCGGAAGTCGCTTCTACGCATGTCTGGACATGTGTAGAAGTGACTTCCGGTGCCATGCTACCCATGTATGGGCACCGGAAATCGGGCAGCGCCGGCACCGGAAGTCGCTTCTATGCATGTCTGGACATGCGTATAAGCAACTTCCGGTGCCACTCTACCCGATTTTTGGTGCTCAGGCATGGGCGGAGCGGCACCGGAAGTCGCTTCTACGCATGTCCAGACATGCGTAGAAGTGGCTTCCGGTGCCGCACTACCCATGTCTGGACACCGGAAATTGGGTGGCGCCAGGATCCAAAATGGAGCCTTCCTGGCAGGTAGGAAATCTGGGGGATTTACGGGATTTTTCCCAGTCCGGGCTGCCAGCGGGAAACGGTTTAAAATACGGGGGTTTCCCGCGAAAAACGGGAGACTTGGCAGCTATGCTTCTTGGTAGTGGTGCCTACCCTGTGGAATGCCCTCCCACCAGATGTCAAGGAAATAAACAGGTATCTGACTTTTAGAAGACATCTGAAGGCAGCCCTGTTTAGGGATTTAAAAACATGTTTCATGTTTTATTGTATTTTTAATATTTTGTTGGGAGCCGCTCCGAGTGGCTGGGGAAACCCAGCCAGAAGGGCAGGGTATAAATAATAAATTACTATTACTATTACTGTCTTTGCCCAACTCAGGTTTCGACGTGAACAACACAGAGCTGACCCTGTGGCCCGATGAGCCATTGACAGGCTCTAATGAGAGTAGATGCACAGAGACAACAGGTTAAAATGTTCAAAATGTTGGCATTATGATGAATCTGAGGGGACACAGAAGAGACCACAAAGAGTTAACTCACCTGTGGGGTTTTTTTTGGTGGGTGCCGTCCTTTAGCAGGTGAGCAAATATGGTGCGGTACAGATGTGACATATCAAAATCTCTTAGCAACAGGAAAAGCGAGAATCGACCAGGTTTATCTTGTGACCTTTTGATCCAGACAAAAAGAGAGAGAAAGGAATCCAACTACTGGAATGCAGAATTCATGAACCACCCACCCCAGCTGCAGACCCCTTGCTATCTATAAGCTTATTATAAGGCGAAGACCATTTATTTATCATGTATAAAGCTCACCTTCCCTCCTCAAAATAGCTCGAAACGGTTTCCATCGCACCACCCCATTCTTTTTTTTTGAAATCATTTTTTATTTGGTTTTACAAAGTTATAGAAAACCAAATATATATTCATATACTGTACAGAGATTCCTCTGAATCTTGTGACTCCCCCCCCCCAAACCCTTCCATGGGGTCCCATTTTGAACATTTACAACTGCATATTCTTCCATACTCGAACTTTTATATGAATCCATATTGTCCATGGCATTTGTTACACTACAAGTGAAACCAAAATCCTGCCAAAGTTTCCATCTGCTTACAGTGGTCTCCTAAATAAATTATAAAATTTTCACATTCTTTTATAAAGTTTTTGTCCTCTTGGTTTCTGATCTTTCCGGTCAGTTTTGCCATTTTGGCACAATCCATCCCCTTGGTTTGCCATTCCTTATCTTCTTTCCATCTCTGGGCTAGTAACATCCGGGCAGCCGTTGTCGCGTACATTAAAAGTCTTTTCTGCTCCTTTAGAATGTTGGTACAATGGTACCTCGTTTTTACGAACTTAACCCATTTTGGAAGTCTGTTCTTAAACCAAAACCATTCTTAAACCAAGGCACGCTTTCCCTAACGAGGGCACTCACACCACCCCAGGTGCCTGATTGCTCCGCCGCTGTTGGGGGGGGTGGTGGCAAAGAAGGCATCACAGAACAGCACAAAATTAGCACAAAACTTTGACTTTGGTTTGCGGGTGTGTGCCTGAAATTTCAGGGTCACACATTAATAAAGTTACAGCACCTGCCTCATATTCAAGAGAAGGACATTCCAAAGAGTAGGTGCAAAAGGACCACTAAAGGCTTGATTCCTATACTGCATGGAATGGGCATCCTGATAAGTTGCAGGAGGCCTTCATTTGCCCATGCAGTGACCCACTGGGTACCCAGGAGGTGAGTGGATCTTTCAGGTCTTTTTCTCTGGCGATCATTCATTGCCGAGTAAGATTGTCTTCCATAAATATGGTTTTAACAATGAGTCCGTAAGTGACTGTGGAGGCCAATTCTGGATCCACACGTCCTTCCACAGTGGGGACATAGGTTTCTGGGTGGGAGTTGATCACGGTGTGGATTTGCCAAGTGTGCCTTCCTGTTAGCACATTTCTCCCTTGTGTCCTGAGTTCGAGTGTCTTCAAAGCCCATGACACCTTTGGTAAAGGCTGTTCTCCAAATGGAGCGCTCGCAGGCCAGTGTTTCCCAGTTGTCAGTGTTTATACTACATTTTTTTTATTTGCCTTGAGAGAACCTTTAAGCCTCTTTTGTTGACCACCAGCATTACGCTTTCCATTTTTAAGTTCGGAATAGAGTAGCTGCTTTGGAAGACGATCATCAGGCATCCGCCCAACATGACCAGTCCAACGAAGTTGATGTTGAAGAATCATTGCTTCAACACTGGTGATCTTTGCTTCTTCTAGTACACTAGCATTGGTTCGCCTGTCTTCCCAAGTGAAGTGTAATTTTTTTCGGAGACACCGTTGATAGAATCTTTCGAGGATGTCCATGTTTCACAAGCGTACAGTAAAGTTGGTAGTACAATAGCTTTGTAAAAAAGCATTTGGGTTTCCCTGCGAATGTCCTGGTCCTCAAACACTCTACATTTCAATCAGTAGAAAGCTGCATTCACAGAGCTCAGGCGATGCTGGATTTCGGCATCAATGTCGGCCCTTGTGGAAAGATAAGGGTCTTTCAGATATCCTGGTCCCAGCACCTTGAACTTAGCAAATTGGTAGCCATCGGATTAGCTGTTCTCAACTTTTAAAGTGTGTGTGTGTGTGTGTGTGTGTGAGAGAGAGAGAGAGAGAGAGAGAGAGAGAGAGAGAGAGAGAGAGATTTATCGAACTTTTCTATTTGCTATTTCAGCCTGCTTGAAAGTGGAGATAGAGGGAACACCCAAATCTTTTTCTTGAGCGGCTGCAAAGCGTGGGTGCTGTCATTGAAAACGAAGCATCCTGGCCACCTTCCAAGGTTTGTTATATTTTGGATTAAAAGAAAGGAAATTATAGGATTCCCCAAAGATAAATTCTCAGGCTTTCGGTGGATAAAAACCCCCAAAGGTCATTAGAAAGCTGTGCTTCCAAACATCATGCTTTTACACTTGCAGTCCTGTTTATTCCGAAATGTCTGCTGTGGCTTTGACACTTTGGGCTATTTGCTATTGAATAAATATTGTCCATGCAAACCGTTTTAAAGGTCGCCTTTGTCAAAAGAAAGAGAGAGAGAAAAAAGAAGGGGAACGAGTGAATACACAGAGAGAGAGACTGGAGAGTGAGAAGCACAGGAAGAGAAATAAAATTACAATGAAGGTAGTCTGTATTAGATGAATGAAGAACAGTCTCCACATTATTTCAGCCTGGGGACATTGCAAGGCCTGATACAGGCATCTAGTTTTCTCAGCCAAAGAGGAAAGTTGTGCATCCTATCATACAAAACTGTGTCAGAGTATTGGCCTGGAATTGAACCCTGGAACTAGCCCTGAGCTACATGTCTTCCCATGCTAGCCAGAATGCTTAGCAAAGTACAGTGGTACCTTGGAAGTTGAATGGAATCCGTTCCGGAAGTCCGTTTGACTTCCAAAATGTTCAGAAACCAAGGCGCGGCTTCTGATTGGCTGCAGGAAGCTCCTGCAGCCAATTGGAAGCCACGTAAGCTGCGTCGGACATTTGGGTTCCAAAGAATGTTTGCAAACCGGTTTACGGCATTCAGGAGCCAAAACGTTCAACTCGCAAGGTGTTCAGGATCCAAAGTATGACTGCACAGGCTCGTAGCTGTACAGGCTCATAGCTTGCCCAATACCCAACTCTTTGGTCCTGGAGGCGCTGCAATGCTGCTCCTCGGATATCTGCTTTTCCAAAGGGCTCGCTTGCTCCTGGCAGCCCTCCAGGTATGCCTGGGAGTCTTGCATTCTCTCCTAGGCCCACAAGCAGGACTCCCACATTTGACATTTTGAAGCTGTGCACATGACCAGGCAATGAAAGAAAGCAAAGCCCAGGACGGTCATGGCAAGTTTCCGAGCATGAAAGCTGTCAGCTCGCAAGTGTGAATTCCTAGAAACCCAACTGTGCTTGTTCTCCAGAAGAACGCACTCGTCATATGCAGAACTGGGTGTCCTTGCTTGGGGGCTTGCTTCCATGCTGAACAATTAAGCCCATCTTACTCAACTTCTTCTTCTTGAGTAGGACATCCCAATTTTCATTGGAGAAATGCAATTGTTACACTCCCCTCTGCATTTATCCTGTCAATAGCTCCACCGTGACAAGTCCAATTTGATCAAACCAGTCTTTGTTCACAGGCCCGGCCAATCCTGCCTACCACCCTCTTTACATATCTAAAGAGGCATAGAAAAAGAGCTAGCAATACTGTACTTCCAGAATGTCAGGGTACGCCTTGCTCATCTCATGTGGCTGGAGGCCACTGTCGCCTTGGAGGCAGGAGAACAATACACCAGGGTTTGGATTTTGACCTGTCTCCTCCTCTGTATGGGAACATAAAGAGACATGACCTGTATCGGTGTATAGCAGGTTCTCCCCATAGAGGAGAACATGGATTGCGGAAGGGTTAACAAGGCATCCCAGGGTTGGAGAGGTGGGTCAGTTTGGATGGCCACATGTGTGATTGGTGGGTGTGCTGTTGCTGGGGAAATTTGCATGTAGCTAATGATTGATTGACAGTCTTACCCTATATATGCTTAGCGAGCAGCTTTCAGTTCCACTTTTGCTGCTCGAGATGAATCTCCCGCCCGCCCTCCTCTAATTTTAGGTGTTCTTGCATTGACCTTGCTGCGCCTGTCATGGGGTCGCCTGTTTTGGATCAGGGGCCTGGTAGGAATTTTGCCACTTGGCTGATTGGCTGGTGCCAGGTGGTTTTTGCCTACTACGCTGCAATAAGTCACAACTTGTAAGGTTGGCAGTTAGGCATTGGTTCAAATTGGATGGTGGAGGGGTACGGATTTTAGTTGGGCCTGCCCCTCATGGTTGCTGCTGCCTTTGGGCGTATTCCTGGGGCTCTACAAGTTTGTCCGTTTATCCCGGGTAGGGGCCAGGGCCGCGCATGAGCCTCGGGGAGCATCTGAGGGATGAGGTCAAGGGCGTGGGCCCCTGCCCCCGATCTCTCCCAGAGGGTGCTCACCTACTGGCTCCCCTACTAGGCTAGTGGGAGTCAGATCTGTCCCAGGTGGGGGACAGATGGCAAGAACCAATGCCTAAGCAACCACTCACATTCAGTTGTATTTAAATAAAGTTGTGGCCAAATTAATGCCAAAAACCTTAAACTTAAAATATTGTGTGAAGTGTGAGTTATTGGGGGGATGTCTTGGTACCTCGGCATGCAAATACTCAGTCAGGAGCAAGCTTATTCTCGCCTTGCAAAGGATCTTGGGCAACGAGTCAAGAGGTGCAAAATGGCACCCACCACGTGACTAGTCCCTGGCAACCTTCTGCGACAGCAAAACCGCAAACTGGTTGAACTGAAGCAAAGCCTGGGCACCATTGTTTGCCCCTCTGGACAGACGGGACTCCGCCTACGACCTGGGCTATTGTGTTCCTTCCATTTCCTAAACAGAGCCGGGGGGGGGGGGAGAGGGAGGAGAGGCCCCCACCCCACCTCGACAGAGCCTGATTTTCTCATCCAGGGCAGCAGTGGAGAGCTTGCCAGTTAATATCCTGCCATCTCTGATTGCGCTTTGAGAGGTGTGATGTTTGATAAGCTCCATTTAACTTGGCTGTACTACATTGTTTAAATAATTCAAATACAGATTGGTGCTGCAAGAGGATTTCTGCTCTATTGACCCTGCTGGCTGCATGTTACCAAGAGAGGAGGGAGCCCCCCCCACCAGTTTGACAACTTATCCCACTAGTGTGTTAAGGAGAAAAAAAATCAGTTCCAGCTTCACCCCATTATTTTTTTAGCTAATTGAAAAAGCAGCCGGCTGTTAACTCTTTCAGAGTAACACCTTTCCAGCAGCATTGCTGAAAATAAAAATAAATGCAGAAGGTATGTGTGAACTCCCTAACAAGCAACCTTTTTGGTTTATGTGTTCAAATAGATGCCTTCCATTTTATTTTAGCCAAAATTAATCGAGGTGCTTGGCACAAGTTCTGCCATGCAAAGATCTGGTCTTAGCACTGGCCCATTTGCAAATTACAGGCTGTTGGAGGTCTCAAATCAACCTCTCTTTTAGGAGGAAGGCTGGTATGTATCTGAGAAGCTGACCCAGCAGCATAGAGTTTGGCAGGGAATAGTCCGAGATGATAACTTGACTCACATCTTCAGCATCCATTTAAAGACCATTGCTTCCCACAGAGAATGCTGGGAACTGTAGTTTACCCCTCACAGAGCTACAATTTCTAGAGTGATTCTTCTTCTTCTTCTTCTTCTTCTTCTTCTTCTTCTTCTTCTTCTTCTTCTTCTTCTTCTTCTTCTTCTTCTTCTTCTTCTTCTATCCCTCGTATCCGAGTAAGATTGTCTTGCATGAACAAGGTCTTAACAGTGAATCCGTAAGTGACTGTAGAGGCCAATTCTGAATCCACACGTCCTTCCACAGTGGGGACATTGGTTTCCAGGCAGGAGTTGATCATGGTGAGGGTTTGCCAAGCGTGCCTTCCTCTTAGCACATTTCTCCCTTGCGTCCTGAGTTTCTGTGCTTCTTCAAAGTCCACGGTGCTTTTGGCAGAGGCTGTTCTCCAATTGGAGCACTCACAGGCCAGTGTTTCCCAATTATCCATGCTTATACTACTTTTTTAAAAAAAGATTTGCCTTGAGAGAGTCTTTAAAACTCTTTTGTTGATTAGCAGCATTACATTTTCCAGTTGGGAATATAGTAGCTGCTTTGGAAGACGATAATCAGGCATCCGCACAACATGACCAGTCCAATGAAGTTGATGTTGAAGAATAATTGCTTCAACACTGGTGATCTTTGCTTCTTTCAGTACACTGGCATTAGTTTGCCTGTCTTCCCAAGTGCATACCTGCCAAGTCTCCCGCTGAAAAATGCGGGGTCAGAAGCGGCGCGGCACCAGAAGTTGCGTAGAAGGAACTTCCGGGGCTGCTCTTCCCATGTGTGGGCGCTGGAAATCGGGCAGAGCAGCACCGGAAGTCGCTTCTACGCATGCCCGGTGGCCATCTTGGTGGTGGCCACATGGCAGCGGCCATCTTGGTGTTGGCCGCATGGTTGTGGCCATCTTGGTGACGGCCACCGCCATGCGGCCACCACCAAGATGGCCACCGGGCATGCGTAGAAGTGACTTCCAGTGCCGCTCTGCCCGATTTCCGGTGCCCACACATGGGAAGAGTGCCACCCAAAATGGAGGCTCCCTGGCAGGTAGGAAATCCGGGGGATTTCTGGGATTTTTCTCCATTTGGGAGAACAGCAGGAAACGAATTAAAATCCGGGGTTTCCCGCGAAAAACGGGATACTTGGCAGCTAAGCCCAAGTGATGTGTATAAGTTTGCCCCTCGCAGAGCTACAATTCCTAGAGAGTCAGCAGGGGAAGGGGAAGTCCTTTGCTGTGCCTGATGCCACAGGGCAGGGAAAGGATAATCGTGTTTGTTCAGGCCAGTAGCCTAGGTAGCCCACCATCCTGTTCTCACATTGGCCAATCATACACCGAGTTGAAACTGGCATGCAGAACTGGAGGTGGCACATAGCTTTGATAGCTGTTAATGGGGCATAGGTTTATTCTCCATGATTTCGTACAAGTCCCTCCATGTTGGTGTCTATCCAATTACTTTTGGACTCAGCCAACTTAACCAACATTACTTAAGTTGTTTATGCATGCTATTACAGCAGCCAGAATCCTTTGTGTGCAGAAGTGGAAAGAAGTAGTGCCAATGAAAGAAAAATGGATTTTAAAGTTCACGGGCTATGCAGAGATGGCGAAGTTGACAGCAAACATAAGGGATCCAAAAGACGAGAACTCTGTCGCAGAGTGGAGGTTCTTTTCAGACTATTTAAGAAAAAATGAGTGAATCAGATGACGCCGCAAGCAAATTTGAATATGGGCAAGGGAAGGAGAATAAATAAATAAATGATTGTAATATGAGTTAAAACACAATAGAAAATAAAAGGCAGTTATGACAGCAGATAAAGGAAAGAACAGTAACATCACGGACGCAAGGATGGGAAGTCTGAAATGTGAGAAATTGTATTATTGAAAGTGAATTGAATAATGCCAAACTTTGTGTAAAAAACTAATAAAAATTATTAAATTTCTCTCACAATGCTAGAACTCATGGGCATCCAATGAAGCCGAGCTGTGGAAGGATCAGCACAGATGAAACAAATGAATACCAGCTTGGATGGCTTCGAAAGAGGATGAGAAAAAGAAGAGAGGGCTATCAGTGCACACTAACCACTATGGCGATGCTCTGCCTCCATGGTTGGAGACAGCAATGCCAGTTGCCAGAAACCACAAGACTCATGTTCTTGTGCTCATGTTCTGTTTTCCCAAAATGGGCATCTGGTTGGCCACTGTGAGAACAGGATGCTGGACTAGATGGTTCCCCATCCTTGTTCTCTAGTCCTTTACTGGACTTACCTTCCAAGTCCCGGACTGCAGAATCCGGGACCGGCAGCCGTGTGACACCGGAAGTTGCGTCGACGTAACTTCCGGTGTCGCTTTGCCCTTCTATGGGCACCAAAAATGGCCACCGCCGGCTTCGAAAGTCACTTGTACGCATGTCAGGAAGTGCGTCGGCGCAACTTCCGGTGTCGCTCCGCCCATCTATGGGCACCAAAAATGGCAGCCACCAACACCGGAAGTCACGTCTATGCACTTCCGGACATGCGTAGATGCGACTTTTGAAGCCGGCGGTGGCCATTTTTGGTGCCCATAGAAGGGCAAATCGGAAAGAAAAAAAATGGCCACCGGCAGGAGAAAATAACGGAGAAAAATGGGAAAGGAAGTGATACGGGGGACCACCGGGAAAAGGTAAGTAAAAATGGGGTTTCCCGGGGAAAACGGGGTACTTGGCAGCTATGTTTACTGGACCATTGACTCATAGAATCGTACAGTTGGAAGGGACCGTGAGGATTATCCAGTCCAACTCTCTGCAAGGCAGGAATTCTTTGCCCAACATGGGACTTGAAACCACAACACTGAGATGAAGAATATCATGCTCCTCCTCCTCCTGCTCTTAAGAGCCTGCGAAAGTGGGTAACACCCTGAAGGGTTCTGGTCACATGTGGGGACTAGCCAGCCTGCAGTCCAAAGCAGCCCTGGTTTCCTTTGGTTTCATTTTCCCTCCAAGAGGAAGGTCTTGTGCCACGTTCCTTGGCGCGATACCCGCACGGCTCACCTCGCTTGCCCCACAAAAGGGTTAAAGGGTGGTGGCCGGTTTGGTTAACAGATGGGGTAGCGTGAACCTGCCCATTTGCATTCCTGGGTCTTTTGGCTTTCCCTCAAGATAAGGAGAGGGCAAAGTCCTCTCGCGGTGGCCCGAGAGGACAAACAGGGTTGCCTACCGAACAACTATTAATATGAGACCTTTGGGCCTTGCGGACCGTCGCCCGGCAACCCGGCAGTCTTTCACATGCTAATCGATAGCGCCTCGGCCTGCCTGGGTGAGGGAAAGGCTTCCGACTGCCTGGCGGGCATGCTCTGTGCTCCTGCACTGCAAGAGTGATGCCTCTCAAATATTGACGCTAGCAAAACACGAATCACAATATAACCAGTGACATAAGCAGAAAGAGAGAGAGAGGGAGGGAGGGAGAGAGGGAGAGAGATCTCCATCCTGTAGGCCGTCCATGCACTCATTGAGCAAAACTTGCCTTCCAATTTGCTCCTTTCACAGAACAGGTGTGAATAAATATACATACCGTATTGGCCCGAATATAAGCTGTGCTCCCTCCAAAAAAAACTCTGACCGTGAAAAGTTAAAGGTAAAGTGCGACCTTACAAAAGTTGGCTTTTACGATATCACTGCTGAAATAGACATACGGTAAAACAGAACAAAAAAGTGTTTTATTGCCGATTTGTGAGCTTGAGACTGTTGTGCAATTAATTCTAATGTCATTCATTGCTTCCCCTGTATTTTACAGTGCAGTATTGATTTTTTTTTAAGGGACCCAGGTGTCGCTGTGGGTTAAACCACAGAGTCTAGGGCTTGCTGATCAGAAGGTCGGCGGTTCAAATCCCTGCAATGGGGTGAGCTCCCGTTGCTCGGTCCCAGCTCCTGCCCACCTAGCAGTTTGAAAGCACGTCAAAGTGCAAGTAGATAAATAGGTAGCGCTACAGCGGGAAGGTAAATGGCATTTCCATGTGCTGCTCTGGTTCGCCAGAAGCAGCTTTGTCATGCTGGCCACATGACCCGGAAGCTGTCTGCGGACAAACGCTGGCTCCCTTGGCCTATAGAGCAAGATGAGCGCCGCAACCCCAGAGTCGGACACGACTGGACCTGATGGTCAGGGGCCCCTTTACCTATTGATTTTTTTATTTGCATTTACGGTGTTTAACCCACTTGTGGGTCCTCTCTAGTACCTGTAGGGTTTTCGTCTACATTTGCCATTTATGGGTGTGAGTGCCTGCGGAATTTTAAGGGAGCAGCTTATATTCGGGTACAGTGGTACCTGGGTTTAAGAACAGCTTAGTTTATGAGCAACTTGGATTAAGAATGCTGCAAACCCGGAAGTAGGTGTTTTGGTTTGTGAACTTTGCCTTGAAAGCAGAACATGTTCCACTTCTTGTTGAGTGTGTTCTATTTGCCAATTGAGTCCCCCGCTGCTATGGGAAAGCACGCCTTGGTTTAAAAATGCTTTGCTTTAAGAACGGACTTCCAGAACAGATTAAGTTTGTAAACCAAGGTACCCCTGTATTGTCTTTTTTCCTCCCCCCCCCCCGCCCTGAATTTTAAAGGTGTGGCTTATTTGTGGGTGCTGCTTATATTTGGGCCAATACGGTAATTAAAAGTAACTACTTCTGTGCACATGCAGAGTACATTCCTCACAACTCATAACCCTTGTTATGTACTGAGCTGAATCCTAGAACAATAGGATCCAGAATGCAGCAGTCTGATTGGTCCGCAGTAGCCACCCAATCCAGCTCCAGGTGGAAGTGAATCAGCAACCTGATTGGCCTGCAGGAACAGCCAACCAGGCTTCTGGAGGAAGTGAATCCACAACCTGATTGGCCTACAGGAGCAGCCTGGAATTAGCCAATCACGCGGGGCCCATTGTGTAAATAATGTATATATAGCAGACGTTTTGGGGAAAGTTTCATTACACTGTTTTACAAGCTGCAATAAAGAGCATGAAATCACTACAGGACTCCAAGTATATTTCAACCCTCTTGATTATTACTTTGATATTACATTTGTAGCCCACCTTTCTTCCAAGGAGCTCGAAGTGCCATACCTGGCTCTCCCCTGTTCCCAATTTTATCCTCACAACTTCCCATGTAGGTAGGTTAGGCTAAGAAACAGTGAGGGTTCCCGGGTCGCCCAGTGAGCTTCATGGCCAAGTGGACATTTGGCCTCTGACGCCCCCATTCCACTCCATTATGACATCCCAATTCACCTCTCAAGCCTTCACGTTAGACCAACACCAGAGTGGTATGATCTCTGACTCTACATGCTCTGAAACCACTGCTGCCAGTCACTGTGGTTGACATTACTGGGCTAGATGGACTAGTGGTTTGACGATAGACGGTGACCTGGAGAAGGAGAAGGACCATAGCTCAGTGGCAGAGGGCCTACTGTGCTCGCAGAAAGCCACACGTCCAATCCTTAGCATCTCCAGGTTGGGCTAGCAATGCTCCCTGCCTGAAGCACTATTGCTGACCATCACAGTAGGCAATGCTGAGCTAGGACCAACCATTTGACCTGGTTTAAGGTTGCTTCCTATGTTCCACTCGGAGCATTGCAGCGCATGGGTGTCCTGACCACACTAGCAAACTACAGCGCACTTGTGAACGAAGGCCAGGGGAATGTGGGCTTTGATTCACGATCCTTCGCTTGCCTCTTAATAAAGCGGATTCACAGAAGCTCCTGCATGTTTAACCCGGAAATGCAGAAGTCACGTCCCCTCCTTTGCAAAAAGAGCGAGAAACCAGGTTGCCAAAGATCAACAAACAGGCTGTGATGCTCCCAAGCAAACTGGGCAATTTCAAACCGGAGCCTTAAATTCGGCTTTGACCTCGGAGGCCAGGAACCCTGGCCCAGATGATCCGGCCTTGTGGGGGTGGGGGGTCGAAAAAGCTGCCGACTCTAGCCTGCACCCCCCCCCCACTGCTGAATAAAGCAGAAGTAGAGAAGCCACTTCCAAGACAGGGTATTACATCAGCTCTGGGAGCTGATAAGAGGGAAGCACAATGGAGTGTTAGACTAATAGAAAAACATTGCTGGATAAGGGAAGGATAAGGCAGGCTCCTGATAGCCTGGGATGAGGTAAAATGGCATTGTCTCTCCTGCTGTCAGCTGAGCCGCTGAGCGATGGGGGTGGGTGGGTGGATGCCTGAAGGGACAAGGAATGGGAGGATCAAAATGTGTTTGTGTGATGAGGGCCTCCAATGTTCATGTTGGAGATGAAGACATTGATGGATGGGCTGATTTGAACTCAGCAGACAGATCCACGGGAAGGATGCCTCCAGGATCCTAGATGAGCCGTATTTACAGGACGACGGAGTGCATTTTCATTTCCGATGAAGCACGACCGCTTTCTTGCACGGGGTTACATTCGGGGAACGGTGCGTTTAGGCAAAAATGTGCATATTTGAACCACACCCTTGGAATTGCATCCTCCATGCAATCACCACTGCCCTTCTAGAGTCACGAACTGAGCAGGCCTTGTTTCTACAGAGAAAGGCAGTATGCTCCCACTAAATATCGTGAGAGCATCCCAGACCCCAATATGCAAGGCAGAGAGCTTTAAAGTTCTTTCCACGCTGGGAAAACCCTTTGCAGAAAGAGCTTGTAAGCTCTCCACCTTCCGTGCATCTAATTTGTGTGATTTCAACCAGGCAGGCCCTCATAGAATCATAGAACTGTTGAACTGGAAGGGTCCCCAAGGGTCATCTAGTCCAACCCCCTGCAATACAGGAATCTCAGCTCAAGCATCCATGACAGATGGCCATCCAACCACTGCTTAAAAACTGCCAAGGAAGAAGAGTCCACAACCTCCTGAGGGATTATGCTTCATTGTCGAACAGCTCCTACTGTCAGAAGCTTTTTCCTGATGTTTAGTTCAACTGCATAAAGTTGACATCACTCATGTGAAACACACGTAAGCTGTGATCACAGCGTATTACGAAGACACTTTTCAAGGCAATAGTCTTCCCAAGGGAGCTCACATTCATAATGAATATACAATTCCATTACGAAACAATAAATGATGTGCCATATAAATAAACTGTATTTTTCTGATTTGCTATTGAGTTGGAAGGCACCTCAGAGGTCATCTGGCTCAGTTCATGAGTGTCCATTGAGGCAGGGGCAAAAGGGGCAGTTGCCTGAACCCTTATAAACCAGAACTCCCAGATTTTCAGCTTTCATTTTCATTTTTAAAAAGGGTAAGTTTCTAGCATTTGTAGAACTCAAGATATGAAACAAAAATAATACAGGTACTATTCTCATTTTGTTGTGAGAGATTAGCCTGCTTCTGGCTGCACCTTCAGTGCCGAATACACCCTTCTCCATGGGGCAATTGATGCCTGGTTTTAACGCTTTTAGCTTTTTAATGGTTTTATTGTATGGTTTTAATGTTTTATCGCTGCAAACCGCTTTGATATTTTTAATGACATGGCGGTATAGAATTTTTTAAAATAAACCAACCAACCAAACCAACCAATGAAAACGCCTGCAAGGAAACAGCAGGCTGGAGGGGCTCTGAGTTTGAGAAGAGTATGGATTGGACTACTATTTCGGACGGCAGGTTATTGTTAGCGGTGGGTGCACTATGATGCCAGATTTTCTTTCCCCCCTTTTGTGCACAAAGCACCTCTCTAGTCTGCTGGTGCTCCTGTTTGTCTCCGGTTTTGCCTCTCTCATCGTTTCCATCCTTATCTGGACCCTCTTCCGAGCTGGTCCAGGAAGGAGTCTTCATTCTCTCTCTTTCTGTCCAAGTCTCCCTATCCTTCTTCCTTTTCCATCAAGGAAACAATAGCCCAACAAGCATTTAACAAATCGGACATTTCCCTTTCCCGTTTTTTTTTTTACCTCTCGTTTTTCTGCAAGCGTGCGTTTCTCTGAAGCAAATCCAGCTCTCGCTGCCTCCTCGTTTGCAAGTTGTGAATATATCACAAGAAAGGTGAGCAGCTGGCCCTGAATTTGGGGCTCGCTGGGATTGATCATAATTCTGCAGGATGCAGTGTGAGTCATTTGACCTTGGGGAAGATTATCCAAATGCCCTTTGTGTTGTGCAGGTACGGTTTGATTATTTTTGCTCATGATGGTATTGGTTATACTGCATGGGCTTCCGCTTCCAATAATGTACTGTTTCCCCCTGCAAACGTTTTAGGGTGAACAGACTGCTTCCTTTCCAACCAGTGCATGTCCTGCTGAAATCCTGTAACTTTTTATATCACAAATGCTCCATCCCGCCTTTGTTGTGTTATAGAATGGAATTCAGAACTCAGGAATCAGCCTGGACAACAGAGGCCCAAACAACATGGCAGGTGTCTAATGAACTGAAAATGGACCTCCACTCGTTTTTTGAGGCCTTACGATATATGCACAGACAGGTTCTTCTGCAGAAAATTGTTGTGGAATAAGCTAAAAACCAGATGAAAACACACATCAACATTCTACATGCCTGGATAGCCTTGCCTAACCAGAAAAGAGTACAGTTACGGCAGGGACGTCCAACTCCCAATAGACTGCGATCTACTCACAGTATTAAAAAACTGGCAGTGATCTACTCATTGTTTTTTGTTTTGTTTTTAACTACCATAGCAGTGATCTACCCAAAGTTTTTGAGCTTTTTTTGGGAAGCAAAAATTGTTGAGTTTTTTTTAGGAAGCCAAAGTTGTGGGGGTTTTTTCCTAAGGAGATCGCTGGGGGGCCAGAAATCACCCAGGATCTACCAGGAACACCCTGTGATATACCAGTAGATCAGGATCTACCTGTTGAACATGCCTGAGTTACAGCGTCTGCCTGATATCAATGTGCAGGGAGTTCCAAAGTGCAGGTGCTGTGACACTAAAATAACAATTTCTTACAAATGTGGAATGTCTATCACATTGCCCCTCAACAGTTCCACACATCTTTACACATTTTCCACTTCATCATTCATCCATCCCACACTTTTAATTCATTTCTCTGTCACTTTCCTAACTGCAAATGATTCTGGTTTGTTTGTTTTTTTAGGTGGAGTTGCTCTAGAACAGTGTTTCGCAAACTTGGGTCTCTAGCTGTTTTTGGACTACAACTCTCATCCTCTCTAAGCTAGCAAGACCGGTGGTCAGGGATGATGGGATCTGTAGTCCAAAAACAGCTGGAGACCCCAAGGAAACCCTGCTCTAGAAGAATAGTTGAGAACACTTCACTTGTCAAAACTAAATTACTGGTATGCCTATGAAATACTTCTCCAGAAATAGTGGCTGCATGACTGTCCTAAGACATAGATGGCTGGCCTCTGCAAAGCAGGGACCATGGCCACCATAGCTGCCAAGTTTTCCCTTTTCTCACGAGGAAGCCTATTCAGCATAAGGGAATTTCCCTTAAAAAAAGGGATAACTTGGCAGCTATGATGGCCACTTTCTGTTTACCTGGGATCCTGATTGCCAATAATATCTTTCTTGTCTTTCAATTGGTGCGGATGCTACCCAGCTCTACCTCTCTTTTAAATCAGAACCAGTGAAGGTGGTGAATGTCCTGTGTGAGTGTCTAGAGGCTGTTGGAGGATGGATGGCGGATAACAGATAGAGGCTGAATCCTGACAAGACAGAAGTACTGTTTTGGGGGGGACAGGGGGCAGGCAGGTGTGGAGGACTCCCTGGTCCTGAATGGGGTAACTGTGCCCCTGAAGGACCAGGTATGCAGCCTGTGAGTCATTTTGGACTCACAGCTGTCCATGGAGGCACAGGTCCATTCTGTGTCCAAGGCAGCTGTCTACCAGCTCCATCTAGTATGCAGGCTGAGACCCTCCCTGCTCGCAGACTGTCTTGCCAGAGTGGGGCATGCTCTAGTTATCTCCCGCTTGGACTACTGCAATGTGCTCAACGTGGGGCTACCTTTGAAGGTGACCCAGAAACTGCAACTAATCCAGAATGCGGCAGCTAGACTGGTGACTGGGTGCGGCCGCCGAGACCACATAAGATCTACATTGAAATATCTACATTGGCTCCCAGTACGTTTCTGAGCACAATTCAAATAGAAAGAGAAATACTTTATTGTCACTGTACCACTTGGTGCTGACCTTTAAAGCCCTAAATGGCTTCGGCCCAGTATACCTGAAGGAGTGTCTCCAACCTCATCGTTCAGCCCAGACACTGAGGTCCAGCTCCGAGGGCCTTCTGGCAGTTCCCTCACTGCGAGAAGTGAGGTTACAGGGAACCAGACAGAGGGCCTTCTTGGTAGTGGCGTCTGCCCTGTGGAACGCCCTCCCATCAGATGTCAAGGAAATAAACAACTATCTGACTTTTAAAAGGCATCTGAAGGCAGCTCTGTTTAGGGAAGTTTTTAATGTTTGATGTCTTATCCCTTTTTATTTTTATTATTAATTTTCTGTTGGGAGCCGCCCAGAGTGGCTGGGGAAACCCTTCCAGATGGGCAGGGTATAAATAAATAATATATTATTATTATTATTATTATTATTATTATTATTATTATTATGCATTCACTCCCTTGGCTGGCTGCATCTCAAGGGCTGGCTGCTCAGGGAAGCCAGGGCCCCTCCATTTCCAGACAGCAGGGTAGAAGATGGTTCCACGGCCTTGGGAAAGCAGCCTTAAAAGAGAGACGGAGAGGAAAGTTTAGTCTGAATTCCATCCCATGTGATAGCCTCCCCCAAAATTCAAAGCTATGAAAGAGGCCTTGGGGGAAAGTGTGGGCTGAGAAGGGCTGTATGAACTGAGAGGTGGGGGGTGAAAAAAAGAGATGTGAAATCAACATGTTCCGGCAGATAAGCCATCAGGGTCAAGGCAGCTGGGAGGGAAGCTCTGCCAGGAAGACACAAAACCTTCACTTTTGCCTCTTTCATCTTCAACAAAACCCCTCGCATTTTCTAGACACTGTGGAAGTGCAAAGGGAAACCAAAGGATAACAAAAATGTAGAGTTGGGACAGACCCCGAGGGTGGCCCAGACCAACCCCCTGCAATGCAGGAATCTCCAGTAAAGCATCCATGACAGAGGGCCATCCAACCTCTGCTTTGAAACCTCCAACTAAGGAGAGTTCACCACCTGCCAAAGAATTAGTTATTTCCAATGTTTAGCTGGAATCTCTTTTCTGGTCATTTGAATCCACGGGTTTGGGCTGCACTCTGTGGAGCAGCCCAAAACAAGCTTGCTCCATGTCCCATGCGATGGTCCTTCAGATATTTGAAGTGTTTGCTGTGTTCCTGGAACCCCTGGAAATTTGTGCCCCTTGGAGGTTGGGTTGGCGCTCAACAATATGTAGCAGAGTGAATTGGTAATACTCTCTTGATTGGTGGGGTCATTGTGAGTCATAGAATCTTAGAGTTGGAAGGGACCCCAAGAATCATCTAGTCCAACCCCCTGCAATGCGGGAAGCTCAGCTAAAGCATCCATGGCAGATGACCACCCAACCTCTGTTTAAAAACCTCCAAGGAAGGAGAGTCCACCACCTCTTGTGGGAGTCTGTTCCACTGCTGAACTGCTCTTACTGTCAGAAAGTTTTTCCGAATGTTTAGTCAGAATCTCCTTTCTTGCAGCGTGAAGCCATTGGTTCGAGTCCTACCCTCCAGAGCAGGAGAAAACAAGCTTGTTCCCTCTTCCACATGACAGCCCTTATGGTATTTGAAGATGGCTATCATATCTCCTCTCAGTCTCCTCCTTCCCAGGCTAAACATTCACAGCTCCTTCAAGCGCTCCGCATAAGGTTTAGTTTCCAGACCCTTGATCATCTTGGTTGCCCTCCTCTGTATATGCTCCAGCTTGTCAACATCCTTATTAAATTGTGGTGCCCAGAATTCGACACGGTATTGCAAGTGTGGTCTAACCAAGGCAAAATAGAGTTGTACTATTACGGTACTTCCCTTGATCTGGACACTAGACTTCTGTTGAGTCCATTGATTCATGAATGGATCACATCCTCGTGAGGTTTGGGCCGAATGCAGCTACCCTACTCTGTAAGGTTGGGAGAGCCATTGAGTTTGTCCACCCTTGGAGCCTGATGGGTTCCAGAATGTTCTGGGAGATTTTCTGGCAGACAGGGCTGGCATTCCTGTCGAGGCTCTTTTCTCACCCTGGAATGGTGAGATGTGCAGAGCTGTTGACACAATCGCCGTGGAGTGCTCTCGCCATTGCTGCAGAGGACGTAAGATCACTTGGGTATTCCAGTGACCTTCATGTGATGAAACAGGACAGTCAGAAGGTAAAGTGCAGGAGACATAGGACTTAGTCCAAACCTGACTGAAGATGGGTGAGACTGCAGTGAACAAAGTCTACTGTTCTTCTCTGACACCGTTGTGTCTGCAAGTAAACGTCCAGCAGAGCTTCTCCAAATGATGAATGGGCTTTTGTCATTTGGCTAGGAGAGCATTGCTGCAGACCCTCCAAATGCCCTTATTTTCCAGGGACAGTCCTGGATTTCTGTCCCGGTTTCTGATCCTGGAACATCCCTCTTTTCCTTAGGTAAAGGTACCCCTGACCGTTAGGTCCAGTCGTGGGCGACTCTGGGGTTGCATGCTCATCTTGCGCTATAGGCCAAGGTAGCTGGCGTTTGTCCGCCGACAGCTTCCGGGTCATGTGGCCAGCATGACTAAGGCGCTTCTGGCGAACCAGAGCAGCACACGGAAACACTGTTTACCTTCCCACCGGAGCGGTACTTATTTATCTACTTGCACTTGTGGTGTTTTCAAACTGCTAGGTGGGCAGGAGCTGGGACCGAACAACGGGAGCTCACCCCGTCACGAGGATTCAAACTGCCGACCTTCCAATCGGCAAGCCCTAGGCTCTGTGGTTTAGACCACAGCGCCACCCGCGTTTCCTTAGGACGTCTCTATTTTCAGGTGACATTCCCAGCCCTTCATAATGTTGGAGGTGCAACAGTAGGCATCATTCAGTTTGGAACTTAAGGGTTAGTTCTGTTACCAGTAAGTTAGCTAACTGAGAGGGTGCTGGAGGAAGAGATGTTGCCTAGCAACCAGGCAGGGTAGCATGATCTCTAGCAGGGGCGTAGCCAGGATCAAAACTAGGGGGGGGGAGCCATGGTCGTTAAGGGGCGGGGCCAAGGCACGGGAGGGGAGGGGCCACGAAGTGGGAATGTGGGCGGGGCTACAGGGCCAGCGGGCTCGATGACATCGTGGCGGCAGCGGCCACCTTGTGCTTCTGGGGCTGGCAGCGTTAGCGGTTACCCTGCTTGGCTGGAGAGGACGGTAGGGTCGGGCAGGCGAGAGGGGGTGGCAGGGCGGGCGAGGGTGAGGCAAGGCCGCAGCCACGACGGCTCCGAGGCGTTGCTGCATATCAGCATAATATTTCAACCATGTCGTGGGTTCAAGCCCCACCTTAGGAAAAAATGCCTGCATTGCAGGGGGTTGGACTAGATGACCCTTGTGGTCCCTTCCGACTACAATTCTATGATTCTATGATTCTATGATCTGTACTGGATTGTTTCATATTGTTGCAGCCCGAGCATGTGGACAAACTCCTTGAAGAAGTGTGGGCATCTTCCTGCCTCCTTGACCCTTCCCCTTGTCCCAATTGGCTTCTTAGAAGCTGAAGATTAAGGGCAGGCCAAAAGAGAGAGCAAAAAGCATCTCTTTGCCCTGTGCAATGTTAAATTATGGAACTCCCTTCCACAGGAGACCTTGAAGGCCACCGATCTAGTTGGTTTTAAAAGAGGGAAACCGCAGGAAGGGAGAGGGCTCTTGTGCTTGGGTCTTGCTTTCAGTCTTGGACTGTCTCCTGACATAATGATCTGACCTTGAGCGTTCCTGCTCTGCTCTTACCCTGCCTCCAACAGGCAGAGAGAGAGAGAAGCTCCATAATAGCAGCAGAAGTCAGACAGGTTCAGGGCTAGGAACAATGCTTCTGGGTGGAGCGACTACTATTGCAAAGAAAGGCAAAGTACATGTGAAAAGGATCTAGGAGTCTTGGAAGACCACAAACTTGACATGAGTCAACAGTGTGATGCAGCAGCTCAAAAAGCCAATGCGATTCTGGGCTGCATCAATAGGAGTATAGCATCAAGATCAAGGGAAGTAATAGTACCACTGTATTCTGCTCTGGTCAGACCTCACCTGGAGTACTGTGTCCAGTTCTGGACACCACAGTTCAAGAAGGATACTGACAAGCTGGAACGTGTCCAGAAGAGGGCAAGCAAAATGGTCAAAGGCCTGGAAACGATGCCTTATGAGGAACGGCTTAGGGAGCTGGGTATGTTTAGCCTGGAGAAGAGAAGGTTAAGGGGTGATATGATAGCCATGTTCAAATATATAAAAGGATGTCATATAGAGGAGGGAGAAAGGTTGTTTTCTGCTGCTCCAGAGAAGCGCACACGGAGCAATGGATTCAAAGTACAAGAAAGAAGATTCCACCTAAACAGTAAGAGCTGTTCAACAGTGGAATTTGCTGCCAAGGAGTGTGGTGGAGTCTCCTTCTTTGGAGGTCTTTAAGCAGAGGCTTGACAGCCATCTGTCAGGAATGCTTTGATGGTGTTTCCTGCTTGGCAGGGGGTTGGACTGGATGGCCCTTGTGGTCTCTTCCAACTCTATGATTCTAAGTCTAGAGAGGAGAGCAAGAGGCGACACGATAGAATTTTTTTAAAAATAAATGATGCACGGGGTGGAGAAAGGGAATAGAGAAAAGCTTCCTTCTCTCTCTCTCTCTCTCTCTCTCTCTCTCTCTCTCTCTCTCTCTCTCTCTCTCTCTCTCTCTCACACACACACACACACACACACACACACACACACACACACAACGCCAGAACTCTGGACGCCCAAGGGAACTGAGTGTGGGAAGATTTAGGAAAGTGCTTCTTCACTCAGCACACAGTTAAGCTACGGAACTCCCTCCTGCAGGAGGCAGGGGTGGCCAGCAACCTAGATGGCTTTAAAGAAAGGATGAACCAAATTCATGGCGGAGGAGGAGGAGGAGGAGGAGGAGGAGGAGGAGGAGGAGGAAGAGAGGTCAATGATGGCTGCTAGCCAGAATGGCTGTGCTCTGACATCCTTAGTCAGAGGCAGCGATGCTTCTGAAGACCAGGTGCTGGAAACCACAGGAGGGGAGAGATGCTCTTGTGTTCGAATCCTGCTTGCGGGTTTCCCACAGGCATCTGGTTGGCCGCTGTGAGGACAGGATGCTGGACTCGATGAGCCATTGGCCTGATCCAGCTGTAGGACTCTTTCTCCTCTCCTTGCCGTTTGCAAGTGAGTACAATATCTACCTTCCCCGCAATCTTGGCCTTCACCCATTATTTTGGCTCATCACAGCCGCCGGGCGTTTGATGCGTGAGCGAACGGGGCCTCATCCATCACAGACCTTGGAGAAGTTCAGAGGGGCCCTGCGGTTCCCGAGGAGAAACATTCCTCCCCAAGAACTGCTCTCGACTGGGAAGGGGAGAAGGAGGTAGAGATAAGGGGCCTGCTAATTTGTCTTTTTTAATTGGCTCGGAATACTTGAATGAGAGTTGTTTTGTTATCCTTGGCCGGGCCTTGGCCGCTGTCCAGCATTCAGGGCTCAGCCAGAGGCTTCTGAAAGAGCCAGCCTCTGATAAGTACTCTATTATGATTGAGTCCATTTCATGTCATATGGAATGGGAGCAGAGAGGAGATTGCTGGGTTTTCTTTTTCTTTTTTCTCTCTCTTTTTTATTATAAAACACCAATATTTTACTTTGGGCAAAAAGTTAGTTTTGCCACTGTCAGTCAGGATAAAGATCACTAAACTCGCTTTGGTTTGTACTGGTAAAGATGTCAAGTTTTAATTTTTAAAGAAATTCTGGCATCACAGCTTGAATGCCCCTCCATGAAACAGAACCAAATATTGATGTTAGTTGCAATGCACACCATACATTTAAAGGGCTGCAGCTCAGTGTTAAAACCTCTCCTTCGCATGGTGAGGGTGCTGGGTTCATCTTCTGGTGAGAACCTAAGACGAACATGCTTCATAAAGCCAGTGAGACCTTCCAAGGTTCCCCATTTTTCAGGGACAGCCCCGGATTTACAGAAGTTGCCCCAGTTTCTGATTTTATCTCGGAATGTCCTGCTTCTTCTTTTGTTGTTGTTTAGTCATGTCTGACTCTTCGTGACCCCATGGACCAGAGCATGCCAGGCACTCCTGTCTTCCACTGCCTCCCACAGTTTGGTCAAACTCATGTTCGTAGCTTCGAGAACACTGGCCAACCATCTCGTCCTCTGAAGTCCCCTTCTCCTTGTGCCCTCCATCTTTCCCAGCATCAGGGTCTTTTCCAGGGAGTCTTCTCTTCTCATGAGGTGGCCAAAGTATTGGAGCATCAGCTTCACGATCTGTCCTTCCAGTGAAGGTTGTCATGGTTGCTTTACCTGAGATTCTTGCATTGCAGGGGGCTGGACTAGATGACCCTTGGGGTCCCTTCCAACTCTAAGATTCTATGATTCTTTGATTCTAGTCTGGTATCTTGGTTTCACTTTTATTTCGATTTCTCCCATCAGATCCATCAGTTAACAGATTAAAAGATGAGCAGTTAATTGATTTTACATTATCTATCTATCTATCTATCTATTGACCGGCGTTGTCACTTTCTGCTAAAAACTGATGTTTACGAACCATTTGATGCAATCTCCAGAATTTCCACCCTAAACCCCGAGGGAGCTTTGATCCCGTCTTACCTTAGAAATGTGAAACTTACAGAAATCATTTCCCAGCTAACCCCCCCCCCCAAAAAAACAGTCCACCCTGGCAAAACGTCTCTCTTGCTGAGGGTCTTACTTACAGCAGATAATCAGGGCCTGCCACCCTTCAGGTATTAATAAAGGAGGTTTCCCCTTCGCTTTGTCCCAGCCAAAGTGGTTAGAGGGTATTGCTCACTAATGCGGCTCCTGTCATTACGCTGCAATATTGTTTATATCCCAGAGATGTGGATAAGGAGTTCTGTCACTTCTGGCACCACTGTAGCTCCCGAGAGATTACAGAGAACTGTGGCTGACACAGCCCAAGTCTGCTTTGATTGACATCGCGGGGAGGCATGGTTACTGTCAAGGAAGGAATGGGCGGGGGGGGGGGAGAGGTGGCAGTAGGGAGAGGGGAGTCCTGGAAAACACACACACATATATATGAAAACTTCCAGAGGACATCTTTGGCCTTCTGATGTTCCTTCTTCTCAAGATTCGAGGCTCTCCCAGAAGACCTGTTTATTGAGCACTCACCCCGATTTGCTGCAAGGAGTTTAAACGATGTTGGCTATTTACGGAACACTCCTTCCAATTTGTTTTGATGGAAGTTGGACGATGCCGGGTCTTCCCATCTCATTCCAGCACATTGGCCGATCACATTCCATATTGCAAAAAAAGGGGGGTCCGATTTTGGGGGAAGAAGGTTTGGTGTGTGAGATTTCCAAACTAGCTGTAATCGTACAACCTCAGTTTCTTGGTATGTGATTCAATCCCACCTCAAAATAAGGATAGTGTGTTGTTTAGTCGTTTAGTCGTGTCCGACTCTTCGTGACCCCATGGACAATAGCACGCCAGGCACCCCTGTCTAGCACTGCCTCCCGCAGTTTGGTCAGACTCATGTTGGTAGCTTCGAGAACACTGTCCAGCCATCTCATCCTCTGTCGTCCCCTTCTCCTTGTGCCCTCCATCTTTCCCAACATCAGGGTCTTTTCCAGGGAGTCTTCTCTTCTCATGAGGTGGCCAAAGTATTGGAGCCTCAGCTTCACGATCTGTCCTTCCAGTGAGCACTCAGGGCTGATTTCCTTCAGAATGGATAGGTTTGATCTTCTAGCAGTCCATGGGACTCTCAAGAGTCTCCTCCGGCACCATAAGGATAGTGTAGATTAGAAGTACCTTAATCCTGCAAACAAAAGCACCATCATGTTGGGTCAGAACAATGGCCAATTGTCCCTCCCCCTCCCTCCCTTAGTTTGTTGGGAATTTCATAAGCAGTTGCACTAACTGGAAGTGTCCTACAGGCACCTGACTGGTCACTGGGAAAACAGGGTCATATAATCACATAACTGTAGAGTTGGAAGGAACCTTGAGGGTCATCTGGTCCAACCGCCTGCAAATAAAGGAATCACAAAGAGTCCCTTACAGATGGCCATCCAACCTCTGCTTAAAAAATCTCCCAAGGAAGGAGAGTCCACCACCTTCTGAGGGAATCTGTTCTGCTGTCAAACAGCTCTGACAATTGGAAAGTTCTTCCTAATGGTTAGTCAGACTCTCCTTTCTTGTAATTTGAATCCATCGGGCCAGATCCTACCCTTTGGGACATCAGAAAACAAGCTTGCGCCCTCTTCCATGTTGGATGCTAGACTCGAGCTTTTGGTCTGATCCAGCCAGACCCTGTTTTTATGATTGGTGGTACTTTCAGGACAGATAAGAAGGGTGTGTGTGTGGCTTTGATGGGCCATAGTTCATTGGTAGATCATCTGCCTTGCTTGCAGAAGGATTCACCCCCCAGTGTGAGTGGGGGGGCGGGGCTGGGAATGTCCCTACCTGATGCCTGAAACCCTGGAGGCTTGCTGCCAGCTGCTGTTTCCAGATGACCTTCCATTCAGGATCTGAGGAGACCTGCTTAGCTTCAATAAAGTGGTGGCTCCTTGAGGTCAAGGTGTTGCAATTTGATTGCAATTCACGGTGATGTGTCAATCGTAGCTGCAAATAATGCCACGGGAACGTATTGGACAATGTCGGTGACATCACAGATTGTGAGCGCCATGCAGTCCCCCTCCCCCGGAGATATGTTTAAGCCTGCCTTTCCCTCTCAAAATTCTAGGTTTGTCCTTGCAGGGGTGTTTTTATTTTTCCATTGTTGATTAAAAACGAGGGAGCATTCAAATGTGAGACATGCCCATCCAATCCATGCTCTGAAGTGGCGCAGCCTTGCACAAGCAACACCATGCGATTCCTCCAATCACACATTTCAGCTCTGCTCTTTCGGTCGTGTGTCCCAGCGCTGAGACCACATTGCACAGATCCAACTTTCAAAGTGCATTCTTGCTTTGCTGAGCCTTACGTTCCACAGGGTCGTGGGCTGCAGTGTTTAGTAGTTCTTGATGTTTGAGCTAAAAATAAAAAAAGGAGATGAAGCTGTTGAGGAATGATGCGCAGCCAGAGGCACTGAGTGTGCACAAGGGGTGGTGATCTCTTCAATCTCCTTAGGATCAAACCAAACCAAACACTGTCGGTTTGTTTTGTGAAAATCCCCGCAATGCTCTTCATCTTTCTTTTGGCACCTCTTCTGCATTTTTTTGACATCGTATTTCTCAACTTGTTTATTCCGGGAGTTCTCTACCCTTCCATGGACCAGCTTCTGAACCACAATAGCATGCCTTTCTATAGGCAAATGCATCTCAAACTTTGCTAAATCATAAAGGCGCCGATGCCTGGAATTCACAAACACATGCAGACGTCCACAGCTGCTTATGGAAACAACATTAAATACAAGAATAAAAATAAAATATAGTTAGCTGAGATGAGTGGGGGACCTTTTGGGTCCAATGGGCCAGGTCCTTATCTGTCTCCACCCCTGTGGGCCAGGACAACCCACCTGTCAATCGTGGCATTACATTTGATAGCTTAGCTCAGTCGGTTAGAGCATGGTGCTGATAATGCCAAGGCCACAGGTTCGAACCCCATCTGGGACAGCTGCATATTTCTGCATGGCAGGGGGTTGGACTAGATGATCCTCAGGGTGCCTTCCAAGTCTACAATTCTATGATTATGTCATAACCAATGCCTCACCGGCCTAGGTTGCAGGGCTGGTGGGTCAGTCAGATAATAGACATGAAATGATTTGAGCACTCATAAAGTGGCATCTGTGCAGACATAGAAAGGTGCCAGACTAAGGAACATTTTGAACCTCTTAACCTCCCAGCCATCTCAAAATAGTGTTTGAATAATAGGTTGTTGTTGTTTAGTCGTTTAGTCGTGTCCGACTCTTCGTGACCCCATGGACCATAGCACCCCAGGCACTCCTGTCTTGCACTGCCTCCCGCAGTTTGTTCAAACTCATGTCCGTAGCTTCGAGAACACTGTCCAACCATCTCATCCTCTGTCGTCCCCTTCTCCTAGTGCCCTCAATCTTTCCCAACATCAGGGTCTTTTCCAAGGATTCTTCTCTTCTCATGAGGTGGCCAAAGTATTGGAGCCTCAGCTTCACGATCTGTCCTTCCAGGGAGCACTCAGGGCTGATTTCCTTAAGAATGGATAGGTTTGATCTTCTTGCAGTCCATGGGACTCTCAAGAGTCTCCTCCAGCACCATAATTCAAAAGCATCAATTCTTCGGCGATCAGCCTTCTTTATGGTCCAGCTCTCACTTCCATACATCACTACTGGGAAAACCATAGCTTTAACTATACGGACCTTTGTAGGCAAGGTGAATAATAGGTAGATAATTCAAACTCTGTTTTCAGACGGCTGTGAGGTTAGGGAGTTCGACATGTTGGAAATGGACATATCTTAAGTCTCTATCTGTCTATCCACACATTTATTTTCTTTCTCATACAATATTATTTCAGAGTCGGTGTCGTCACCGTGATTGTGCACTGGGAAGTCTGTAGTTTGAATCTCGCCTCAGACCCACCTCAGAAGGTGTCCTTAGCCAGGCTATTAATCTGTCTTTACCTCAGCCCCTCAGTTTCCAAGTGGGGGAAAGAATGCCAACCTGTTTTCTATCATGAAATGTGTAGGCGAAACCTTTTGACCAGTCAGCTATATTTTCTTGTTTGTGTGTGCATGAATACAGGTGCGATACAGGTTTTGAAGCGTGCAAATTGGACGTAGGCCAGCCTCAACCACAATGGTGGCACACAACACTTGAAGATTTGGGATTTACAGCATATCCGTCACCTCTGTTGACAGGCCCCGTCGCACAGGAGGACCACAGACGGCTGGTTTTGGTTTCACTCCTCCCTGCAAAGTGTTGCTCCTGCCACCGAGTGAGACAAATTGGAACCTGCCTCTGTCACCCCCGCCAGAGACAAATGGCTGCCCACTTGACAGGATGTGGTAATAAGGAGATTAATTTGCCGCAGGAGTGGCTTCTGAGGGGAAATCCTTAAGAACTTAACTCAATCGGAGGAAGCTCAGGGCCAGCAAACTTCTACTGAGCTGTCTCCCGCTTCCAACGAAACTTTTGTTTTCGTCCGGCCGGGGAGTCTGCATTTCTCTCTCTCGGCATTTCCCAAACTTCTGATACCAAAGCACAGAGTCATTGCTGTTGCTCTTTCCTGAATTAAAATTAGAAGCTAATCTATGAAGAGGGTCACCGCCATATTTCTTCATCCTGGCTCCATGACCCACTCACTCTCCGACTTTTAAAAATGTTTGCAATATAAAACTGCTTTGGTACTCTTCTGTAATTCCACTTCCTATTCCCGCCCCGCCCCCCTGCAGTTTTGCACGTTGCCCTCATTTTTATTTTTAAACCAATTGTTTTTATACGCCCTGGAATTTTAGTAAATGCTTATCGGCTCTTTTAAATCCTGCCATTTCAGAATGTGCGTTTATGGACAGTTTCAGGCAGTGGTTTGTCCTATATAACTGACAACGTAAGCTACTTTTAGTGCTGTTTTAATGCTTTAGATAGATTTAAAAAACCTGATTGCTCTTTTCTGCAAATGTCAGAATGGTGGCCCATCTAGCTCAGTACTGACTGCACTGGCTAGCAGCTGCTCTCTGAGGCTTCAGACATGGGTCTCTCCCGAAGCCAAGCCCTACTTGGAGATGCCAGGAATTGATCCCGAGTCTTTCTGCATGCCAAGCAGCATGACTCCACCGCAGAGAGGTGCTCATCATACAAAAGCTTGTAAAAAACATGTCAAATGAAAACGATCTCTCTCACACTCAGTCTCTCTTATTTAGCAAGTTCATTCATTTGCCAAGAGGAAGTAGGAAAAGTAGTGACACTCTGAAAACCTGTGTTTCAGCAGGCTGGGGTCCAGATCCACTCTCTGAGCTACAAATTCCCAGCAACTTTAACAAACTACAGTTCCCATGATTCTCTGGGGGAACTCACACGCTTTAAATGTGTTTGTCGTCATTTGGATCTGTGGTGGGGATTTGTGCACTGAAGGAAAAGCTGGGGATTCAGACCCCCGGGGTCTGTCTAGCTAAGAGATTTAACAACAACAACAACAACAACAGCCCATTTAATTTCTATACCATTAAATTTTAAAGAAAAAAAGAGGCACAAAGTGGTTTACAACACATCAAAGCATCAAATAAAACCACCCAGAATGAAACTAATTCAAGCTTCAAGGAAAAGATTACTGATCCTCCTTTAAGTGACACTTTGCTTTTCCTCTTTTGCTTTCGGCGCTTGAGGCGTGTTCTTAGAACTCACCTTATTTTTATGCTTACACATTGCTTTAAGTTGTTTTTAAGTATTGCGTTTTAATGCTGTAGCCTGCCCTGGGACCTTAGGGCAGAGAATAAACCAATAATAGCAATGGAAATCATAAGAAGTTTGATAAGGGTGCTGAGAGTTGCGAGGGGACCCCTCTTCCCATCTCGGAGCTACAAATTCCCGGAGCAGTTGTAAGCACCAACCCCTCTTTCCCAAGGAACTCTGGGAATTGTAGCTCTGGGAGGGAAAGAGGGGTCTCTTCTTGGCACCCTTAACAAACCGCAGTTCCCAGGATGCACTGCAGGAAGACATCGCTGTCTCCAGTGGTGTAGGAAGGGGGGTGCGGTGGGTGTGGGTCACGTGTCTCTCCTGAGGGGGAGGTGGCGGGCGGACTGCCTGCAAGCTCTGCGCTGCTTTTTTGAGCAGCCCGGGGCTTGCGTCTGCCCACCTCCTCAGCCACCCTACAGCTGAGGGGGAGGCTGCGGAGAGGCTCCACACAGTGCGCCCTGTCGTGGCTCACTCTGCCCCCCTGCCCCTGTGAGCAGCTCGCTCTGCCCCTGGCTGCAGGACACACATGCTGCCCCGGGCCCCCTAGCGGCTAGCTACGCCACTGGCTCTCTCAAGCAGCATCGTAGCCCATATGACGTGATGTGACCTGAGTGTGCTGTTGCCGCCGATGCTCAGCTTCAAGGCCCACTTGTTTCTCTCCATTCCTGGGTCTCTTTAAAGGGGAGCTTGGACCAGACAACCCTTCCAAGAGAGGACTTGTTCAACCAGAGGACTGTCCTCTGCAGTGCTGGACACACGACCACCCCGGTTTCCTTGGCATGACATAATAGCTCTCTGCAAAAGAGCTTTAGTCCAGCTGTTCAGAGCAGTCATGCGCATTTCATCAGATGCGCCGCCAGGCCTTCCTCGCTCCTTGGGCACAGGCAGGAAGGGTTGTCAAGGACTGGTGCTGAGTGACGTAGGCCCAATCCCTCCCTGCCTTGACGTTCCTGTCCTCCCGGGTACAGGACATTCCCTCCAGGAGAGGAGGGCCAACATGGGAACGGAGCGCAGCTGTTCCTCGGCTGTTACCTTGAGCTCCAGAGAACCTCTCTCCCTCCCTTTCATGATTTGGATGTGGTCAGCTTGTTTGCTTCTCAGAGACGCGCAGGAGTTGTCCGAGAGCCAGAGGGGAGGGCCGGCGCTCGGGACCGCTGCCTGCAGATGGCCGGGTCCCATGGCCTTCACCTTGCTGCCGTAAGGGAGAAGCGGGCAGAACGGCCTTCAGGATTTGGCCGGGTTGTAAATAACATCTTCCTCCCCCAAAACGCCACAGGAAGAGCCTGGCAGCCAGGCGTGGGCAAAGTGGATCTGCTCACATAGCGGTGTGTCCGCACCTATTGACTTCAAGTAGCATTGCTGCTCGAGAAACAAATTCATCAGAAACACCGGAAAGCTGCCTTATGCTGCTGTTTCATCAAGCTCATGGCATAAGAACATCAGAAGGCCAAGCAGACCCCATCTAGCCCATCATCCTGTTCTCAGGGTGGCCAAGCAGATGGCTGTGGGAGACCAGCAAGCAGGATTTCATAGAATCATAGAATCATAGAGTTGGAAGAGACCACAAGGGCCATCCAGTCCAACCCCCTGCCAAGCAGGAAACACCATCAAAGCATTCTTGACATATGCCTGTCAAGCCTCTGCTTAAAGACCTCCAAAGAAGGAGACTCCACCACACTCCTTGGCAGCAAATTCCACTGTCGAACAGCTCTTACTGTCAGGAAGCTCTTCCTAATGTTTAGGTGGAATCTTCTTTCTTGTAGTTTGAATCCATTGCTCCGTGCCCGCTTCTCTGGAGCAGCAGAAAACAATCTTTCTCCCTCCTCCATATGACATCCTTTCATATATTTGAATTTGATTTAAACACAGAAGCCCTCTCTCCTCCTGTGGTTTCCAGCAACTGGTATTCAGAAGCATTGCTGTGTTATGGCTAGCCTTCTCCTCCATGATTTTGTCCATTCTGCTTTCATCCAAGCTGGTGGCCATCCCTGTTTCCTGTGGCAGGGAGTTCCCTATAAGAACATAGCAAGTGCCGCAAAAGTTGGGTTCATCCCGCTCTGTCTGCTGGGCAGTGGCAGGGCCTGTGGTCCTTTGGAGAACTGAGACACGGCGGAGGCCATTGTAGCTTTAAGAAATAGGGTTTATTCACCTATTTACACCTTCAGTCTGCACAGAGGCAAGGTCATTTCAAGAGGGGCTTGCCCCCCACAGCAGTGCAGCCAAGGCATCTCTCCCAGCAGGCCTGCAGCCAGCCTGCCCAGATGGCTCCCAGTCTTTCTACTTCCCTGCAACCTTTACTCAGGACTCTTCCTTCCACATCTAGTAACTACCTGCCAACCTTCCAAGCCCCCAGTTTCTGTTCACACCTCAGGGCAAGGGAGGAGGACAGTTCTCTTGCTTTGCCAATGTCCCTGAAGGGCCACCTCTTGTTCCTTAACCATTCTTCTTTCTTCTTTGGCTGATCACTCGTAAGATTGTCTTCCATGAACACGGTCTTAACGGTGTGCCCGTAAATGACTGAGGAGCCCAATTCTGGATCCACACATCCTTCCACAGTGGGGACATAGGTTTCTGGGTGGGAGTTGGTCATGGCGAGGGTTTGCCAAATGTACCTTCCTCTTAGCACGTTTCTCCCTTTCATCCTGAGTTCGAAAGCCCACAACACCTTTGGTAAAGGCTGTTCTCCAATTGGCGCTCTCGCAGGCTAGTGTTTCCCAGTTGTCGGTGTTTATACCACATTTGCAAAGATTTGCCTTGAGAGAGTCTTTAAACCCCTTTTGTTGACCATCAGCATTGCACCTTCCATTCTTAAATTGGGAATAGAGTACATAGTTGCTTTGGAAGATGATAATCAGGCAGCCAAACAACAATGGCCCTAGCTTGACGTAAGCTAGTGAGGGAATTCCTCTGCAGCTTGTATTTCACACCCCAAATAATCAAAATCCTACCATTTATTAATTTCTAGGGTTTAGCCCATTTAGAATACCAGCTTGAAAAGAGGATTTGAGGAAGGGCTACTGACGGCTACCAGCAATTATGGCTGTGCTATGTCTCTGCAGCTGGGGCCTGCAATGCTTCTGAACACTAGGCGAGAGTGTTTTTGTTTCCGGTTTCTGCAAGCATCTGGCTGGCTGCTGCGAGAACAGAATGCCGGGCCATTGGCTTGATCCAGAGGGGTCTTCTCATGCTCTTATGCCCCATCGCATTCGGCCATTCAGATTTCCTCTTAGAAGTCTCCGCTGGAATGCCAGGGAGAGGAGACAAGAGAGAGGGAGAAAGGGGTCATAAATTACTGGCTAAAGCCACTGTCACATCAAGGCAAGGACAGTTTATACAAGCTGCCGCAAGGTTATTAAAGATCAGAGGGTAACTAACCTCGGACACAGCTACCCCTGAAGTGTGTTGTGTCCGAGGGCGCTTGATACATGCTTGGGCTTTGACCTGGAGGCGACCCCCTCTGACCCCTGCTTTATCAGAAGGAGAGCAAGCCCCGGGGTGGGCCTGAGGACCACCTAGCGTGTAACCTGAAGGGCACGAGGAGAAGCGATTGCAAAGGATCAACCGGTGTAGGGACTGACGGAAGGAGGAGAATGCGAGGTGGTACACTCTGAGCTGGGAAGTTTGTGGTCCGGATATTACCTTGAGCTACTCACTCACTCACTCACTCACTCACTCACTCAAGGAAGGTATAAAAAAATAGTATGGCAATGATGATGATGATTTGACTGGGTTGTCCCAGCCACTCTGAGAAGCTTCCAGCATATACAGAAACATAATAAAACATCAGACATTGAACACTTCCCTATACAGGGCTGCCTTCCAATGTCTTCTAAAGGTTGTATAGCTACTTATCTCCTCTGATACATAGCTGTCAACTTTAGGATTTAAAAATAAGGGATCACTTGCCGAGTGCTGCTGGAAATCACCTCTGCACATGCTCAGAAGTGATTTCTGGTGCCGGCTCTGCCCATGTCTGGGGCACTGGAAATGGGTTCTGTGCATGCCTGAACATGCACAGAAGCGATTTCCGGCAGCACTCGGCAAGTGAGCAAGCAGCCAGCGGACAAGCGAGACATTTTACCAGGCAGCGGCTGGCTGCTCGCTCACTGGGGGGGGGGCACTGAGTGGAACCTCCCTGGCCGGCAGGGAGGGGGAGGAGCTGCTTCCTTTAAAATCCGGGAGATTTACGGGATATTTTACAATCCGGGCTGCCAGTGGGAAACGGATTGAAATAAGGGGGTTTCCCGCAAAAAAACAGGAGGGTTGACAGCTATGATCTGATGGGAGGGCATTCCACAGTCCGGGTGCCACTACCAACAAGGCCCTCTGCCTGATTCCCTGTAACCTCACTTCTCACAGTAAGGCAATGGGCCAGAAGCCCCTCGGAGCTAGACCTCAGTGTCTGGGCTGGATAATGGGGGTGGAGACTTTTCTTCAGGTATGTAGGGCTGAGGCTGTTGAGGGCTTTAAAGGTCAGTACCAACACTTTAGATTGTGCTCGGAAATGTACTGGGAGCCAATGAAGATCCTTTAGGACCGGTGCTATATGGTCCCAGCTACTCCCAGTCACCAGTCCAACTGCTGCATTCTGGATTAGTTGTAGTTTCCAAGTCACCTACAAGCCCCATGTAGAGTATGTTGCAGTAGTCCAGGGGTCAGCAAACTTTTTCAGCAGGGGGCCGGTCCACTGTCCCTCAGACCTTGTGGGGGGCCGGACTATATTTTGGGAAAAAATATGAACGAATTCCTATGCCCCACAAATAACCCAGAGAGGCATTTTAAATAAAAGGACACATTCTACTCATGTAAAAACACTAGGCAGGCCCCACAAATAACCCAGAGATGCATTTTAAATAAAAGGACACAGTCTACTCATGTAAAAACATGCTGATTCCCGGACCGTCCGCGGGCCGGATTTAGAAGGCGATTGGGCCGCATCCGGCCCCCAGGCATTAGTTTGGGGACCCCTGCAGTAGTCCAAGTGGGAGATAGCCAGGTTATGTAGCATGGGCGTAGCCAGGATTTCCTGGGGGGGGAGGATTTTTTGGGGGGGTGCAGAACCGATGTGATTGGTCAGTTAGTTAAGTATTTCCAGTGCTTTTTTCTGGGGGTACACAGAGGTACGCATACCTCTAAACATTTTGTGAATCTTTGTACTTTTGTCCATTGACTGTATTTATTTCCCCTGTTTTGAACTATAAAATGGTGATTTTTTTGAGTCAAAATGAGAGTACCCCTAAACCTTTTTTTAAAGAAAAAAGCCGGGGGGGGGGGTGAGCAGCTGCCCCCTCCCTGCCTTCCCTTGGCTATGCCCATGGCATGTACCACTCTGGAAAGACAGTCTGCTGGCAGGTAGGGTCTCTGCCTGGATACCAGATGGAGCTAGTAAACAGCTGCCCTGGACACAGAATTGACCTGCGCCTCCAAAATGACTCCCAGGCTGCGCACCTGGTCCTTCAGGGGGGGGGCAGTTGCCCCATCTAGGACCAGGGAGTCCTCCACACCTGCCCACCCCCTGTCCCCCCAAAATAGTACTTCTGTCTTGTCGGGATTCAACCTCAATCCTTCTCAATAGGAACACCACAACATAAGAAGGGGCCAGTGGATCATCTTCAGAACCCAGCACAATTCTGCACTGTGCCCAACAAGCCACCATTTATGCTAGAGGTCCAGTTCCTTTTCTAGGTTGTTAACTGGAAAGATGGGATTATAAAGGATGTTAACAGACCTTTCAGGGGGGAATCTGGGAATCTGTATATAACCTCGGGGACAAGGAGCTGCTATTGCTCTCACTGCCGCAGAAAAGGAACATCCGAATACCTCCTTAAAAGCCTTCATTTGTAATGCGCCCCCCACAGTCCTGTCTAAGTTACAGGTAGGTAGCCATGTTGGTCTGACGCAGTCAAAACAAAATTAAAAAATCCTTCTAGTAGCACCTTGGAGACCAACTAAGTTTGTCATAGGTATGAGCTTTCGTGTGCATGCACACTTCTTCAGAGACTTCAGATACTTCTGAAGAAGTGTGGATGCACATGAAAGCTCATACCTATGACAAACTTAGTTGGTCTCTAAAGTGCTACTGGACAGTGGACAGTTGGACAGTGTTCTCGAAGCTACCAACATGAGTTTGACCAAACTGCGGGAGGCAGTGGAAGACAGGAGTGCCTGGCGTGCTATGGTCCATGGGGTCACGAAGAGTCGGACACGACTAAACGACTAAACAACAACAACAAAGTGCTACTGGAAGGATTTTTTATTTATTTAGTCCTGTCTAAGGTATGTGATGTGAGAGTGACACCTAGTGGGCACCTGCAAGAATAGCACCTTAGAATGCCTTTCCTTGTGGACAGATGTAAGGAAGACTGGATGCTTTTGAATTATGGTGCTGGAGGAGACTCTTGAGAGTCCCATGGACTGCAAGAAGATCAAACCTATCCATTCTTAAGGAAATCAGCCCTGAGTGCTCACTGGAAGGACAGATTGTGAAGCTGAGGCTCCAATACTTTGGCCACCTCATGAGAAGAGAAGACTCCCTGGAAAAGACCCTGGTGTTGGGAAAGATGGAGGGCACAAAGAGAAGGGGATGACAGAGGACAAGATGGTTGGACAGTGTTCTCGAAGCCACCAACATGAGTTTGACCAAACTGCGGGAGGCAGTGCAAGACAGGAGTGCCTGGTGTGCTCTGGTCCATAGGGTCACGAAGAGTCGGACACGACTAAACGACTAAACAACAACAATATAAAGACTCCCCAAATCCTGTAGTACAGAGGTGAGAAAAACATTCACATCCCAAGAGTGACATCCCATGTAGCCAACCATCTGGGGCCACATGGTAATGGTGGGCAGGATCAGGGGCAAAAGTTGGTGGCAATGGATGATTTTTTTTAAAAAAAGCTTTTAATAGTTGAAATATACTCGGAGTCGAGAGTGAATTTCATGCTCTTTATTCAGCTCATAGTCATCAAGGAGAAGAAGAGAAGACGAATGGCTCTTTTCCCAAAACCATCTGCTTATATACATTATTTACACAATGGGCCTTGCGTGATTGGCTACTTCAGGGCTACACCTGTGGGCCAATTATATTGTGGATTGACTTCTGCCTGCAGCCTGATTGGCTGCTCCTACAGGCCAATCAGGTAGCAGATTCACTTCTGCCAGCCGCCTGATTGGCTGCTCCAGCAGGCCAATCAGGTTGCGGATTCACTTCCACCTGGAGTTGGATTGGGTAGCTCCCGCTGATTCTGAATCCTATTGTTCTAGGATTCAGCTCAGTACATAACACCCCTCCCCTCTAAGTTCCAGTCCTGCCCGGGAAGTTGCATTCGTAGTCCCCAAGGTCTGCTGGCCGCCTCCGTGTGCGTTGTGGCCTGGGGTGTTCCTTGGTCAGGGGTTCTGGTTCTGGCTCGTGTTCCGAGGCTGCTGGCTGTGCCGGGGCTGTCTGGTCTGGCGCCACTGAACCACTAGGTTGTGGCTCTGGTTCCGGTGTCCTTCCAGCCTCGGGGCGCCCCTCTGTGCCTACTGCTTCTGCTTCCCCTGCCCACCCCTCTCGCTCTACAGGCCTCACTGCCCTGCTGTCCCCTTGGGACCCCTCTGTCCCGCTCTCCTCCCGGGTTCCTCCTGGGAATCGTCGCCGTAGCTGGTCGCAGTGGCGGCGCCAACATTGCCCCCCTTCCGTTAGTACCTCGTACGACACGGGACCGGTCACCTTGGTGACTGTGGCGGGTACCCATGCTGGGCCTGCCCCAAAATTCTTTGCATACACTGGGTCCTGGGCCACAAATGTCCGGGAGTTCCTGCCTTTCCCCACCACTACCTCATCCTGAGCTCTGTCGGGGTGAAGTCGGTCCAGTCTAGTTGCAAGGCGCCGGCCCATTAGTAGTTCAGCTGGGCTCCGGCCCGTCGTTGTGCTTGGGGTGCTGTGCTGTGCTAGAAGAAATGCGGCAAGGCGGTATTCCCAGTCCCCTTGTGTCATGCGGCGGAGGCTGTCCTTGGTGGTCCGCACCATGCGCTCCGCTTGGCCATTGGTGGCAGGGTGGAATGGTGCTGAGCGGATGTGGCGGATGGCGTTCTGCGCTGTGAAGGTCTGGAACTCCTCTGACGTGAATGCGGTTCCATTGTCCGAGACGAGGGTGTCAGGGAGCCCGTGGGTTGCAAACAGCTTACGTAGTACCCGGATGGCTGCCGCCGTAGAAGTGGACGGTACCAGTGCGACCTCCAGCCATTTGGTGTAGGAATCCACCACTATGAAGAATGTTTTTCCCTGGAAGGGGCCAGCGAAGTCCACGTGCAAGCGTGACCATGGTTGTCGGGCGGACTCCCAGGGCTGGACTGGGGCCCTTGGGGGATCCGGGCGGGATTCTTGGCAGGTCTGGCAGTGTTGGACCCAGGCCTCTATCTCTCTGTCAATCCCCGGCCACCACACATAACTCCTGGCAAGGGCCTTCATCCTCACTACCCCTGGGTGTGTCTCGTGTAGGGCTGTGAGGACCCTTTTGCGGAGGGGCTGGGGAACAACAACCCTGCTTCCCCATAACAGGCACCCCTTGTGGGCCGACAGTTCATGTTTGCGGTTTGTGTAGCCAGCGAATTCTGGCCCGGGGCTGCTGCTGGGCCATCCTCGCCACACCCAGTCCAGGACCCGGGAGATGACCCTATCTTTTGTGGAATGGTGCGCAACTTCTTGTGCCTGAATGGGTCGGTCGGGAAGCAGCTCCAGGGTCATAACCTCTTGCGCAGGCGCTGGGTCGGGGCCTGTTTCTGGTAGTGGTAGCCTGCTGAGGGCGTCTGCGTGGCCCATCGCCTTCCCAGGGCGGTGGATTAGTGCATACTGGTAGCCGGCAAGGAAAATTGACCACCTGAGGACACGTGGAGACAACACTTGGGGGGTCTGCTTCTCGGGGGCAAACAGGCCAAGCAACGGCTTGTGGTCAGTCACTATGGTAAAGGGCCGCCCGTACAAGAAATCATGGAATTTTTTTACGCCCTTCACGATTGCCAGACCCTCCTTGTCAATCTGTGAGTAGTTTCGTTCGGCTGCAGCAAGCGTCTGGGAGAAGTATGCCACCGGCACCTCTCTTCCATCCGGGAGTTGGTGTCCCAGGACAGCGCCGATGCCATAGGGAGAGGCGTCGCATGCCAGCACCACTGGCAGCCTCTCGTCGAAGTGTGCCAAGACCGAGTTCGAGACGAGCAAGTCCTTGACTGCCTGGAATGCGGCCCTTTGTCGCTGGCCCCACACCCAAGGGGCCCTTTTATCTAGGAGTCTGTGTAGGGGCTCCACTACCGCTGCCTTATGGGGAAGGAAGGCATGGTAAAAGTTCAATAGTCCCAAGAATGACTGAAGTTCGGGCTTGCTCTTGGGCGCTGGGGCCTCACAAATGGCCCGTACCTTGTCACCGGTTGGATGGACCCCTTCTGCGTCCACCTTAAATCCCAGAAAGTCCACCTGCGGCACTCCCAGTAAACACTTTTCCCGCTTCACCTTGAGGCCCGCCGTCTGGAAACGGTGCAGGACGGAGCGGAGGCGGTCCTCAAATTCCTCTGGTGTGGGCCCGGCGATCAGTACATCATCGAAGAAGGGGGTGACGCCAGGAATCCCTTTAAGGAGAGAGTCCATTAGATTCTGGAATATGCCTGGTGCCACGCTAACGCCAAATTGCAGCCGCTTTACTCTGAATGCCCCTCTGTGCGTCACAATCGTCTGAGCCTCTGCTGTGGCTTCGTCCACAGGCAACTGTTGATACGCTTGGGCCAAGTCCAGTTTGCCAAAGATTTTTGACCCAGCCAGGGTGGCGAGGACATGGCTGACCACTGGCACTGGGTATGCATGGGCCGTGAGAGCCTTGTTTATGGTGCATTTGTAGTCTGCACAGATGCGGACCGAACCGTTAGGCTTGACGGGTGTGACAATTGGAGTTTCCCAGGGGGAGTTGGGCACCGGCTCCAGCACTCCTTGCTCCACGAGCCGGTCCAATTCCTCGTCTATGCGGGGTTTCAGGGCGAATGGGACCCGGCGGGCCTTGTGCCTGATGGGTCGTACAGCGGGGTCTAGCTGTAGGGCAATGGGGGGTCCTGTATATCGTCCCAATGCCCCATCGAAAACCCCTGGAAACTCTTTGCATATGGCGTCCACGTCCACTTGTAAGCTAGTGCGGTTCACCCCGGTAACGGCTAGCCCCAGAGGTCCAAACCATGCCAGTCCCAGTAAGCTAACGTAGGGGCCCTTAACTACCAGCAAGTCCAATTGTTGCTTTCGCCCTCGATATTGCACCCTGAAGGTCCCCACCCCCATTGTAGGGACCTTACGTTTCTGGAAGTCCCGGAGGGTGAATGGGGCCGGCCTTAGTTTGGGACCCCCATTAGGGCACAGTTCCCTTAATGTTCGGGCCGAGATTATGGATAGAGTTGAACCTGTGTCCAGCTCCATGCGGCATGGGGCTCCCTCTATCTGTACCTCTATATACATTTTCTCTGTGCTGGGATGGGGCAACTGGAATACCTGGTAGTCCGTGATCTCCGTCGAGTTGCCTTGGTGCATGGTGCCGTGTGACCTGGGGCTCCTGGGTCGGTCATATGATGCTTGTCGACGGGTGAGTTGAGCCCGACACACCCGGGCGATGTGTCCCAATTTTCTGCACTGCCTGCACTCTGCGTTGCGGAAACGACAGGTCCTCCTCTCGTGGTTCTCCCCGCAGCTTGCACAGTTCCCTCCTTCTCGTCGAGGCTGCTGTGGTGTGTGTGCTGCTTGAGTGCGCCGCTGTACTCGGTGTACTTCCTCCCTGTCAGATTCGGATTCGTCGGTGAGGTCTTCGTGGTAGACCCTCGGTTGGGATGGCGGGGCCGGTCGTGCCTCTTGCGTTGACCTCTCGGCGGCTTCGGTTGCCAGGGCTTCCTCCAGAGCAATCTGGAACGTGAGGTCTTTTTTGGCGTAGAGGCGTCGTTGCAACATCTCGTCCCTCAGGCCACCGACGAGGCGGTCACGAAGCATGTTCTCCAACTCTGAGAAGTTGCATAACCGGGCGGCTTGGCGGAGGGAGGTCACAAACCCAGTTATGGTTTCCCCCGGGGCTTGCCGCTTTGCGTAGAAGGCATTTCGGCAAGCTACCACCGAGGGCTGTGGTGAGAAGTGCTCCTTCAGCCGTTCCATTATTGTTTTGTAAGAGACGGTAGCGACATCTCTAGGTGCAAGGAGAGCCCGGGCGATTTCAAACGTCTCCTCTCCACAGACGCTGAAGAATGTCGCCCTCTTCATGGCATCGTTGGTGACTTCTTTTGCTTGCAGGAGGAAGTTGAAACGGGCGGCGTACCCTTCCCAGTCTCCTGATGCTGGTTTGAATGGCGAGAAGCTGCTGTCGGTTGCCATTCTGGGTTCCTTGGGTCCTGGAGCTGAAGCCTGGATGCACGGTGCGATGCAGCGGTGCAGCAGGTGGCGGTGCTGCGGTGCAGTGCGTGGTGGCGGTCAGCTCAGCAGGATCCCACCTTCGTCGCCAGTGAAATATACTCGGAGTCGAGAGTGAATTTCATGCTCTTTATTCAGCTCATAGTCATCAAGGAGAAGAAGAGAAGACGAATGGCTCTTTTCCCAAAACCATCTGCTTATATACATTATTTACACAATGGGCCTTGCGTGATTGGCTACTTCAGGGCTACACCTGTGGGCCAATTATATTGTGGATTGACTTCTGCCTGCAGCCTGATTGGCTGCTCCTACAGGCCAATCAGGTAGCAGATTCACTTCTGCCAGCCGCCTGATTGGCTGCTCCAGCAGGCCAATCAGGTTGCGGATTCACTTCCACCTGGAGTTGGATTGGGTAGCTCCCGCTGATTCTGAATCCTATTGTTCTAGGATTCAGCTCAGTACATAACAATAGTTAAGCTCATTTCCACATAAATTTAGGCAATCCTCTTTTAAAACCAGCCAAGTTGGTGATCACATGCACATCATTTGAATGACAATGCCCATCATTTTTTTAGGGGGGTCAGCCCATCAAATATTTTATGGGGAGACGGCAAAGGGACCTCAGACACTATGAGTTGGTTCCTATGCTCCTGGGGGAGCAAGTTCCATAGTTCAGATATGCACTGCATGATTCTTCAACATCAACTTTGTTGTACTGGTCATGTTTTGCGGATGCCTGATTATCATCTTCCAAAGCAACTACTCTCTTCTGAACTTAAAAATGGAAAGCGTAATGCTGGTGGTCAACAAAAGAGGGTCAAAGACTCTCTCAAGGCAAATATTTAAAAATGGAGTATAAACACCGGCAACTGGGGAACACTGGCCTGCGAGCGCTCCAATGGGAGAACAGCCTTTACCAAATGTGTCATGGGTTTTGAAGATGCTTGAACTCAGGACGCAAGGGAGAAATGTGCTAAGAGGAAGGCATGCTTGACAAACCCTCGCCATGATCAACTCCCGCTCAGAAACCTATGTCCCCACTGTGGAAGGGCGTGTGGATCCAGAATTGGCCTCCACAGTCACTTACAGACTCACTGTTAAGACTGTTACAGGTAGGTAGCCGTGTTGGTCTGAGTCGAAGCAAAATAAAAAAATTCCTTCAGTAGCACCTTAAAGACCAACTAAGTTTATATTTTGGTATGAGTATTTATATTTTGGTATGAGCTTTCGTGTGCATGCACACTTCTTCAGATACACGTGTATCTGAAGAAGTGTGCATGCACACGAAAGCTCATACCAAAATATAAACTTAGTTGGTCTTTAAGGTGCTACTGAAGGAATTTTTTTATTTTGTTAAGACTGTGTTTATGGAAGACAATCCTACTTGGCTACGAGTGATCGTGAAAGAAAGTAAGAGAAAGAAAGAAAGAAAGAAAGAAAGAAAGAAAGAAAGAGAGAAAGAGAGAAAGAAATAGGAGGAGGAGGAGGAGGAGGAGGAGGAGGAGGAGGAGGAGGAGGAGGAGAAGAAGAAGAAGAAGAAGAAGAAGAAGAAGAAGAAGAAGAAGAAGAAGAAGAGGAGGAGGAGGAGGAGGAGGAGGAGGAGGAGGAGGAGGAGGAGGAGGAGGAGGAGCTTTCTTCTATCCTGACACCTCCAACATTTAGTGCTGTTGAAGAGGGATACAAACTTTTCTCTATCCCCTTTCTACACTCCATAATTTTATAAACTTTCCCCCTATTGCCTCTTACTTGCCATTTCTCTAAATTAAAAAGTCCCCAATGCTGAAGCTTTCCCTCTTAGGGGAGTCCCTCCACCCCCTTGATCATTTGGACCATCTTTTCCTGAACCTTTTCCAACTTGAGAAAAAAACACCAGACCCCTGGTTCCAGCTGCGGGACTATTGTCGTTGATGCACTAGCTCTAATTGTCCACCCAGCGTGTGCCTAAATGCAGCCCATGTTCAGCCTTCTACACCCTGACGCACAAGCTCACGGCAAGGGGCTGCCTCTTCCTTCAAAGCCACAGCCCACAAAAGCTGCGATGAGCTCAATGAGCTCGGGATGTGAAACAGAGCAAGATCAACTGTGGTTCCCACACTCCCCCACATGCACAGCCCTTTCTCTCTGCACAAGGACCCAGACGCTGGTTCACCCAGCACAGGCCACGGGGCAGGACAAAACAAATGCATTTGCTATTAGTTCCTCTCCAACAAGACTCTGCCAGGTGGAACCAGCCACGGAGAGGAGGCTCAGTCCTTCGAACCAACACAAGCTGTTGGTTCGAATCCCTGGTGGGATCTCAAGCTGCAGGGGAAAGTGGGGGATATGCTTTTATTGGAATGGCCAAAGCTTAATAATAATAATAATAATAATAATAATAATAATAATAATAATACAGTGGTACCTCAGGTTAAGAACTTAATTAGTTCCGGAGGTCCGTTCTAAACCTGAAACGGTTCTTAACCTGAGGTACCACTTTAGCTAAAGGGCCTCCTGCTGCCGTCACCATGCAATTTCTGTTCTCATTCTGAAGCAAAGTTCTTAACCCGAGGTACTATTTATGGGTTAGCGGAGTCTGTAACCTGAAGCGTCTGTAACCTGAGGTAAAGGGACCCCTGACCATTAGGTCCAGTCGTGACCGACTCTGGGGTTGTGGTGCTCATGTCGCGTTATTGGCCAAGGGAGCCGGCGTACAGCTTCCAGGTCCTGTGGCCAGCATGACTAAGCCGTTTCTGGCGAACCAGAGCAGCAAACAGAAGCGCCGTTTATCTTCCCACTGGAGCGGTACCTATTTATCTGCTTGCACTTTTACGTGCTTTCAAAGTGCTAGGTTGGCAGGAGTAACCTGATGATAATAATAATAATAATAATAATAATAATAATAATTTATTATTTATACCCCACCCTTCTGGCTGGGTTTCCCCGGCCACTCTGTGTGGCTTCCAGCAAAATATTACAATACAATAATTCATCAAATATTAAAAGCTTCCCTAAACAGGGCTGCCTTCAGATGTCTTCTAAAAGTCAGATAGTTGTTTATTTCTTTAACATCTGGTGGGAGGGCATTCCACAAGGCGAGCGCCACCACTGAGAAGGCCCTTTGCCCGGTTCCCTGTAAGCTCACATCTCGCAGTGAGGGAACTGCCAAAAGGCCCTCAGCACTGGACCTCAGTGTCCGGGCAGAATGATGGGGGTGGAGACGCTCCTTCAGGTACTACATACTGTGTCAAGGCCGTTTAGGGCTTTAAAGGTCAGCACCAACACTTTGAATTGTGCTCAGAAACATACTGGGAGGCAATGTAGGCCTTTCAAGACTGGTGTTATATGATCTCAGCAGCCACTCCCAGTCACCAGTCTAGCTGCCACATTCTGGATTAGTTGTAGTTTCTGGGTCACCTTCAAAGGTAGCCCCACATAAAGCTCATTGCAGTAGTCCAGACGGGAGATAACCAGAGCATGCACCACTCTGGCAAGACAGTCCATGGGCAGGGAGGGTCTCAGGTAAGGGTAAAGCATGTGCTTTGCAGAAGGCCCCAGATTCCTACATTGCAGCAAGGTTGGGCTAGATGACCCTTGGGGTGTCCTACAACTCTACAATTCTCTGTTTCTGTAATCCCTGGCATCTCCAGGTAAGATAGGGAGAGACCTTTGTCTGAAATTACTGGAGAGCCGCTGTCATCAGTGTGGACAATACTGAGCTAGATGGAGCAACTGTCTGGCTCAGTTTAAGGTAGATTCTTATGTTGCAATGCAAAGTATCCTGATTCAGTTCCATCTTATTGATTCCAACCCCCAGCCCTGTGTAGGTTTCGACTGCACTGGCATCTCTTGCTGGGGGAGAGGAAAAAGCGACGTTGTGTCACACAAGCTTTCGGCGACGTCACAGGCACTGCCCAGTACGTCCCCATGGCATTTATAACAACCAGAAACCCCACAGCACTCCCCAAGCTGCAATGGCCTTGCAGAGGCAGGAACCCCACTTAACCAGTGCCAAAATATTTGCAACCTGACCGGGTGCAACTTAGCTAAGTTAAGAGTTGCTTGGGATCACAGCACACAGGAAGGCCAGAGCAAGATGTGAATCCATGTTTCTTTAAGTCAGTGGTTCCTAATGTGGGTGCAACCACCCCCTGCGAGGCAGTGGGATTACGCAGGGGGGCACTAAGAGGTGGGGACGACAACAGGGGAGCACTGGAGATGTAAGTGATTATTAGGAAGGAGGAGCCTGCAGACACATGGCATCATGGATTTGACTAGCAGAGGTGAGATCCTGCTTTGCCCTCATGTGCCCTTCCCTTATGCCTGATTATACAGTGGTACCTCGCAAGACGAATGCCCTGCAAGACTAATTTTTCACAAGACAAATGTGTCTTGCGATCTGATGTTGACTTGCAAGATGAATTCGTTTTGTGAAAAATTCGTCTTGCAAATCGCGGTTTCCCATACCGGTAGGAATGCATTGAAATTTAATTAATGTGTTCCTATGGGCAAAAAAAGAAATTTCAATGCATTCTTATTGGAAACGATGATTCGCAAGACAAATTTTTCGCAAAATGAATTGATTCACGGAACGAATTAAATTTGTCTTGCGAGGCACCACTGTAGATCCAGCCTTGCCAGTTTAAGTTATTGTTTAATCGGAAAGAACGAGCTTGGGACAGGCAACGGAGTCCGATCTAAGGGGCGGTTGAGTCTCCTCTTCTCAAATCCTCTCCTTTAGGACTGGCCCAGAATAAAATCCATTTCAACTCCTGGTCTCGCAGGGGGCCTTGAGAACGGGGAGAGGACCAAAGGCGGCCGTGGAGGAACAGAAATGCCCAACGGTCCAGCAAAGTCTGTTTCGGTAGTGAGCCCACACACCCCTCTTGCCAGAGTCCCACAAAGTTTTGTTGTTGCTGCTTTTTACAGAAGTCTCCAGCAACTTCGTTGCTGCTCAGGAAGAAGTGGGCTCAGCTTCGTACTGTTTTTCCGTGGCTGTGTAAAAATCCTCGAGGGTGGACTGGAGGTACTCGAATGTGGGTCTCTCTTCGGGATTGTTCTTCCAGCATTTCAACATGACTGCATAGAGTTCAGCCGGGCAGTTTTCCGGACGGGGCATCCGGTAACCCTTCAGTAGATGTTGGATGACTTCAGGATTGGTCATAGCTGTATAAAGGAGAGAAAGAATTGTTACTGAAAAATGTTGTCTCATCCCTTACTTGCCCCGTAACCAATCACTGTGTCTGGTGGGAGAGGGCCTCCCGTCTTAGCATGAGGACCATACTGTATGGTATAGGAGCAGGGCCTTACTCGTGGTGGCACCTACTCACTCCCATTTTGGTGCCTAATGAAGACATTCCTTTTCCAACAAGCATTTAAAGTGGGGATTTTTTAAAATCCCAGGTCAAACCTGTACTTTACATTTAAAGCACTATTATATTACTCAAACAGTCATATTTTCCTCTTACATTTAAAGCACTATTATATCATTCAAACAGTTACGTTTCCCCCCATAGCATCCTGGGAACTGCAGTTTGTTGTGTTGTTAGGAAACCGCCCTATTTTCCTCACACAGCTACAGTTCCCAGAGTTCCCTGGGAAGAGAGATTGACTGTTTAACCACTCTGGGGATAACAAATTTTGTATGCCCTTTTTGCTAATACAGCCATTTTTTTTGGTACATCTTTCCTTTAATATACGTATGCATATTTGGTACACATTATTTGGTTGGAGAACTGCAGCCCACAAAATTCAGGGGAGTGGAAATCTCGAAGAATAGCTGCTGTTCAGTTTCAAAAATTGTTTGGGTGTGTGCAAATTAGATAGATCCACATTGAAATGCAAAGGGAATCAAATTTCTCCATCACCCTTGTCCACGCAGCAAGCCAAAACATTCAAGACACACAAAGAGGCTTTCCTAGGGGCAGCTTTCAGGCCATAGAACTCCTTCCCCCTGGGAATTCATCTGTGAAACAGGAGCATAAGACCATTGGTCCGTCTAGTAGTAGTAGTAGTAGTAGTAGTAGTAGTAATAACATTTATTATTTACACCCCGCCCATCTGGCTGGGTTCCCCCAGCCAGTCTAGTCAGCTCCCAACAGAATATTAAAAACATGATAACACATCAAACATTTAAAACTTCCCTAAACAGAGCTGCCTTCGGATGTCTTCTATAAGTCAGATAGTTGTTTATTTCCTTGACATCTGATGGGAGGGCGTTCTACAGGGCGGGCACCACCACTGAGAAGGCCCTCTGCCTAGTTCCCTGTAACCTCACTTCTCGCAGGGAGGGAACTGCCAGAAGGCCCTCAGAGCTGAATGATGGGGGTGGAGAGGCTCCTTCGGGTATACTAGCTCAGCATTGTCCACACTGACTGGAAGCATCTCTCCAGAATGTCCTACAGGTGGCTCTCATAGCTGAGGCTTAAACATGGGACCTTCTGCATGCAAAACAGATGTTCTGCCACTGAGCTATGGCTTTGCCCTGTCTGATTCAAATGTTCCGATACGGCATGCAACAGGTATGGTCCTTCCTGGATGATATCCTTTTAGAATCACTGTAGAGGACTGAATGCTCCCCGAATTTTCCTGCACACGAAATGCTACCACAGCAGAGAGGAAGGAAAGCTAAAGCTCTTCAGAGACTGACTGCCTAAACTGATTTGAGAGTTCGTGTTTTAAAAGCAGTGTGATCCATTTGATAAATCAGTGGGGTGGGGAGAAACAATCTACCCTAGGCAGTTTAGAATGAAGGCTTGCTTTCGACAGCATAACGTATTTTGAACTGATGTAAGATAGGAAAATTGAATTAGATGGATACATTAAAACATGCAGGAATGGCAGATAAGTTAAATGAACCTTGGAAGGGGAGGGAGGGAACTCAATGAATGTATGGTATAATAAAAGATGTTTAATTTGAAATGTAAAGTTTGAAAATTTAATAAAAATTATTAATAAAGAAATTAATAACATCAGAGGAGCGAATCAATAATGGATAATCAATAATGGATAAATGATCCTTGGCTCGGAGTAACAAATGATATGCTCTAATGCAAACTACCGTACCGGGGTAGGGGCACCTTCCATAGGTGATGATTTCAGTTAGGAGAACCCCAAAAGACCAGACGTCGGATTTGATCGTGAAAACTCCATAGTTAATTGCTTCTGGTGCTGTCCATTTGATAGGGAATTTGGCACCTGTCGAGAAAGGGCAAACTCATGTATTTTCATTGTTCTTATTAATTTCAAATTATAAATATGACAAAGAAAAGAAAGAGTAAAGACGAGATGGAAAGGGAGGGGGGAAACCCACCATCTTAGTTTAAACATATACTATAAACCAGTGTGCCGTGGTACCCTAGGGGGGCTTGAATGATGGTCAGGGGTGCTGCGGTCAACACTGACCTCTGTCCCTCTTTCCTTCCCTCCCTTCCTCTGATTCCTTTTCACGTCTCTGCCTCCCAAAGGCTTGCACAGCTGTTTGTTGCAGCAGCCCTGGCTGCAAGCTCCCCAGGCGAAGGGTGCCTCTGGGGCTGGCCAGGGGGGAGTAGAGGAGAGATGGGGAGGCTGAGGGAACACTCCACAAAGGAGGGTGTTTGAAAAAGGGTGAGGGGCCACTGGCTCTGCAGGCAAGGGGTGACATAACTGGACTTCTGATACTCAGAGAGCATTTCCCCCAAGGGGAACCACAGAAAAAATATAGTTGGTCAAGGGAGCTGTGGACTCAAAAAGGTTGAAAACCTCTGATATAAACGGATGTATATTATCTAAATGTCCAAATAGGGATCCACACAAACTTGACATCGATAAGAACTGTGCTGAAACGTAGCTGGTATTAAAGGTGACTCCTGTGCAAATTGGAGGAACCCCAAGAGAAAAACTGAATGTAAAAATGTGAGAAGAGTCTGCTGGAACCTGTTATCCCTGTTTGCCCTTTATTTAAATTAAATAGTCCCAGATGTGACAGCCTTTCCTTGTAGGGGAGTCCTTGATAATTTTGGTGGCCCTTTTCTGAACCTTTTCCAACTCCACAATATCCTTTCTGATGTGCGGCGACCAGAACTATACACAGTATTCCAACTGTGGTCACACCATAGATTTGGATAACGTTCTGACATTATGGCTTCAAGTTGCAAGAACGGAGATTCCGACTCAGGAATAATGGACTCCTTTGGGAGATTGTGGGCTCTCCTTCCTTGGGTGGAGATGACAGTGACCAGAGATTTGGGGGTGACAGGTATAAAAAATGGTGAAACACTTTGAGCGGATGGTGCCGGCCCATTCTTGATTTTCTCACTTTCAACTCAGGAAAGGATTTGGCCTGACTTGTATTCTCTGGTAAAAAAAAAAGTCTCAGGAAGCCTTTCCCCCCAGTTAGTTGGAGGGGGCCAATCTCTAGGGGAAAACTGGATTCATTCCTGGATTTCATCAATTCATACTACAAATAGGGGTGGGGGAATTTTACATTGAAATGCTCCCCCATCGAACAATAAAGACAACACTTTCCTGCACGTGGAAATGCTAGCACATAAGGAATAGCACAATTTCCTTATGCTAGTTTTTTCTATGACCCTGATATCTCTTTTCTGGTCACTCACTGCCAGTTCAGACTCCATTAGCACAAATGTGAAATAATAATAATAATAATAATAATAATAATAATAATAATAATAATATATTCTTTATACCCCGCCCATCTGGCTGGGTTTCCCCAGCCACTCTGGGCGGCTTACAACAGAAAAATGAAAGAAAATAATCTATTAAACCTTAAAAGCCTCCCTAAACAGGGCTGCCTTCAGATGTCTTCTAAAAATCTGGTAGCTGTTTTTTTTTTTTGACATCTGATGGGAGGGCGTTCCACAGGGCGGGCGCCACCACCGAGAAGGCCCTCTGCCTGTTTCCCTGCAACTTGGCTTCTCGCAACGAGGGAACCGCCAGAAGGCCCTCGGTATAGGATGTTTTGTCCCAGCATGGAACTAGATAATACTCTATTATGAACTTAAAAATGGAAAGTGTAATGCTGGTGGTCAACAAAAGAGGTTTAAAGACTGTCTCAAGGCAAATCTAAAAAAAGAAAGGAGTATAAGCACTGACAACTGGGAAACACTGGCCTGCGAGTGCTCCAGTTGGAGAACAGCCTTTACCAAAGGTGTCATGGGCTTTGAAGAAACTCGATCTCAGGGCGCAAGGGAGAAACGTGCTAAGAGGAAGGCACGCTTGGCAAATCCACACTGTGATCAACTCCCGCCTGGAAACCAATGTCCCCACTGTGGAAGGATGTGTGGATCCAGAATTGGCCTCCACAGTCACTTACGGACCCATTGTTAAAACCGTGTTTATGGAAGACAATCTTACTCGGCTACGAGTAATCGCCAAAGAAAGAAAGAAAGAAAGGAAGAAAGGAAGAAAGAATAAAGAAAGAGAAAGAAAGATAGATAATATCCACCCCATCACCACCAAGACTAGCAGGGTGTGATGAGCTAGGCAACATAGTTAAAGACAAGAGAGCAGATCTACGAAAGTCCTGAGTGAACAAGCACTTATTTTGGAAAATGCTAACATTTTCCCCCAACCTGGCTGATGCACATAGAAGACAACCTATCAGTACGCTTCCTTTACAGCAAAGCCCTAAGCATTGTACTGACCTTCTCGCGCGAGATACTCATTCTCTATGATCCTAGCCAGGCCAAAGTCTGCAACTTTGCAACAGAGGGTCTCCGAGACCAGGATGTTGGCTGCCCTGAGGTCCCTGTGGATGGAATTCATTCTCTCAATGTATGCCATCCCTTCTGCGACCTATAAGGAAGAAGGAAAAATAATGGAATACAACTGCATGGAGAAACCACAGAGAAGGATTCCTCTGTGGTTGATAGGGTAGGGATGAGTGAACCTGGCTAGTTTGGTTTCTCTCAGTTTCTCACTTTTCCAATCCTAAATTCATTCTATCAGATTTCCACATCGACATGCCGTTTATTTATTTATTCTTTTAAAAGCCCTCATGAAAATTTATTAGCAGTGTATTGTGAGATGGCTTTGAGATGCTTCATAGGAAACAATTCATAATAACAGTGGTAATAATAATAACTAAAAAAACAACCATAACATGCAATTTTTGCAAGCATTTTTTTATTTTTTTAAAAAATCCGTTTTTGATGTTATTTCCACTAATGTGGTCACACTTTACCCTAATATATGGATTTTGGTGCACATTATTTGGCTTGAGAGCTGCACTGAAAAATTCAAAGAAGTGTGAATTTAAAGGACGCTTGTGTTTTGGTTCGCGAATGAGGTAAAATCATCCTTAAACTGAATCATATTTCTTATCTTATCTGGAAATACCAGGGTTTTAATCCCCACCAATACCGGCCAGGGACCCTTACCAGAAGCCTGTATTATCAACTATCAGGGGGACAAAAGAAACAGGACCACCCACCCACCCCAACCCACATACAAACACCAACCCATGCAATTACACATTGGTGTAGATTTTAGTATTAAGTCACAATAGGAGGAAATTTCTGTAAAGCACAATACAGGTATAATGACTCGATGCATGCATGCTATCACATGAAACAAAATCCACAAGTTGGATATGCAACTTAATGCTGTAAAATGCAGCGCTTGCTGTTCAGGATTACAGGCACTCAAATTGATTCCCCTTCCCACTGAGTTTTCTGTTCATCCCACCCTCCAAAAACCAGTCAACATTCCCAACCACTTTTCCAGCAATGGGCATAGAACACAGCCACCGATAGCGTTCTCCTCCTTGAACTGGCCTCCTCCTCTTTTAAAGCCAACTAAACTTGGTGGCTACCACGACCTCTTGGGGAAGAGAATTCTGTACTTTAGCTATGTGGTTTGTGAAAAAGTACTCTGTTTTGTTTGGCCTGCATTTTTCAACATTGTGCTTCGCTGGAGGCCCCTGCTGAGTTCTAGTATTCTTATTCTCCGTCTAACATAAGAATCTGGAGTCAGCCCTTATTAGCTCCAGTATCAGAGACAGTTATCAGAGGCAGGTAACCGTGTTGGTCTGCCATAGTCGAAACAAACAAACAAACAAACAAACAAAATTCCTTCCAGTAGCACCTTAGAGACCAACTAAGTTTGTCATTGGTATGAGCTTTCGAAAGTTGGTCTCTTAAGGTGCTACTGGAAGAATTTTTTTTTAAATTTAGTATCAAAGACAGTATGGCTCTATATCCCAGTTGCTGGGGGTTGTAAGTAGAAGGGTGCTACTGGTCTCAGGTTCTGCTTATGGGCTTCCCAGAGGCAACTGGTTGGCCACTTTGGGAAAGAAGGTCCTGGACTTAGGGATGTAAGAAGGAATCATTGCCGCCCCCCCTCAGGATTTTTCTCATGCAGTGCCATTTCCATTCCTCTGCAGTTTCAGCTTCCTCCATATGATTAATTACATGAATTACACTTCTATTATTATTTTGCCCCATTCCTTTCAACGCAATGCAAATTGAGGGGAAATGATTGTGTATGGTTTGCGGAATGAAAGCAACAACAACTATGAATACTGATCACATTCTCCAGATTTATTTCCATTTCAGACAGGGGGTGATTATGTGAACACTGGCAAATTTTGCTCCCATTTCTGCTTTCGTATGAATTCTCCAAAATCCCAAGCTGGGTTATGATGTTGTTATTGTTGATAATTTTTGTTGTTGTTGTTGTTGTTGTTGTTGTTGTTGTTGTTGTTGTTATGCCGCCTATCTGACTGGGTTGCCCAGTTTGGGGGTTGCCCCAGACAACCCCCAAACTGGTCTGATCCAGTTTGGTTCCTCTTACATCCTTAATGCACGACACAAGATATGCATAGGTTTAATAATAATAATAATAATAATAATAATAATAATAATAATAATTTATACCCCGCCCATCTGGGCGGCTCCCAACTGAATATTAAAAACATGATACAGCATTAAACATTAAAAACTTCCCTAAACAGGGCTGCTTTCAACAGAGCAACACATAAGAGAGAAATCCCTCCAACTGCAGCCTTTAACCGGTGCAGAACAAATTGTATATATAGAGGGTGGTCGAAAGACGGCAAGACCCTCTTTGGTTTAGTTCTGCCTCAAAGGGCGCAACAATTTTCCAGAGCACAGATATTTTGTGGTAGGTTTTCTGTTTTCTGGTTGCTTTTTGCCACCTTGCAACTTTCATGTGGTTTAGAACAGGATATGAAGATATATTTCCACAAATATTCGACATGCTCAAGCTTTCAGCTCAAATGCCGCTAGCCTCAGTGGAAAATGGGTGTCGCTTCCTGTCCTGATGTTAATGAGATAGATGGCTTGTTTCCTCTCAGCTCGTACAAGCAGAGGGGAGGGAAGGAGGGAGAGAGGGGCTGACCACAGGATGAAGTATACACCGATAACTTTCTATTTTCAGATTCCGCCTACGCGTTCTGCGTCTGAGTGGTCAGCCTGGTGTGTTTTTGCTGCTCATGCAAACAACACAGTTCTGACAATACTTGTCACCGGACGTTTTTGCCAGATACGCTGCATTGCACCTTACTGTCTATTCAAGGACTGAAGGACTCACCCCAAACCTTGCCATTCACCAAAAATGCAGAGCATACTCCAAAACTCCTCCCACCCAATGAAATCCCAATGATGATGTCACAGAAGGTGCGTTGTGACTACTCTAGAGTAACGATTCTCCACACCGTTGCCTTTTCATGCTTTTATTATGTGCAGGCTATTTACAGTGCTAGAGCTGTACAGGATACATGTTTTCAGTCTCACACAGAACCCTGGAATGGGGATTCCCGTGTTTTCTTCCAACATAAGAGACGGGGGCATTCCAAATCTCCTCCCCCGTTTCCGCCGGCGTAATTCCGGAACCGGAGGGAGGCAGGCTCTCCTTTCCATGTTTTCCTTCTCCCCCTCTTCCCTCTCTCTCTCTTCCTGTCTACCTTGCAGCAGAGGCTCTGCCATCCTACCGGAGCCCTGTCCCCTTCTTCCTCCTCCCTCGCTGGACTCTTCCCCCTCCCCGCTGACGCTGGTGCTGGAGGAGGAACTACTACTCCTCAGGATGGAAGGGGGGGTCTCTGTACCTTTTGTCCCTTACATCTGACATTGAGTTTCTGTGCGGTTCTGACCTCTGAGTTTGCAAGACCTAAAATTCAGAAGACCTCTTGCTATATACTTTGCCCAACACATTCTCTTCTCAGAAGTGGAGACTTCAAAGAAAGCAACGTTCAGGATGGCCAGAGAACCACATATGTAGCTCTCAAGTTCGGGGAAGTATCTTTTTCAGTTACAAGGTTTAAGACGAATCAATCCACTCACCTGGGCTGAGGAGTCTATAAGTTTGGGGAGAGTCAACTTCCTTCCTTCCTCTGATTTCAAGAAATCCAGCAAGCACCCTGGAAAGGAGGAGAAATCAAGATTACTCACTTCCCTAGGACCTTTCAATGTGCAATGGTATTGGATAAAGTCTCCCATGTTTTTAATACCAAATCCTTTTCTAAGAGAGTAATAGAGGAGAATATTCCCAATGTAAGGTAACTTATATGCAGAATTCATCATGCGAAAGGCTGGACTAGATGAATCCCAAGCAGGAATTAAGATTGCCGGAAGAAATATCAACAACCTCAGATATGCAGATGACACAACCTTGATGGCAGAAAGTGAGGAGGAATTAAAGAACCTTTTAATGAGGGTGAAAGAGGAGAGCGCAAAATATGGTCTGAAGCTCAACATCAAAAAAACCAAGATCATGGCCACTGGTCCCATCACCTCCTGGCAAATAGAAGGGGAAGAAATTGAGGCAGTGAGAGATTTTACTTTCTTGGGCTCCTTGATCACTGCAGATGGTGACAGCAGTCACGAAATTAAAAGACGCCTGCTTCTTGGGAGAAAAGCAATGACAAACCTAGACAGCATCTTAAAAAGCAGAGACATCACCTTGCCGACAAAGGTCCGTATAGTTAAAGCTATGGTTTTCCCAGTAGTGATGTATGGAAGTGAGAGCTGGACCATAAAGAAGGCTGATCGCCGAAGAATTGATGCTTTTGAATTATGGTGCTGGAGGAGACTCTTGAGAGTCCCATGGACTGCAAGAAGATCAAACCTATCCATTCTTAAGGAAATCAGCCCTGAGTGCTCCCTGGAAGGACAGATCGTGAAGCTGAGGCTCCAATACTTTGGCCACCTCATGAGAAGAGAAGAATCCTTGGAAAAGACCCTGATGTTGGGAAAGATTGAGGGCACTAGGAGAAGGGGACGACAGAGGACAAGATGGTTGGACAGTGTTCTCGAAGCTACGAACATGAGTTTGACCAAACTACGGGAGGCAGTGCAAGACAGGAGTGCCTGGCGTGCTATGGTCCATGGGGTCACGAAGAGTCGGACACGACTAAACGACTAAACAACAACAACAACAAAGGTAAAAGTAAAGGGACTCCTGACCATTAGGTCCAGTCGTGACCGACTCTGGGGTTGCGGCGCTCATCTCGCATTATTGGCTGAGGGAGCTGGCGTACAGCTTCTGGGTCATGTTGCCAGCATGACTAAGCCTCTTCTGGTGAACCAGAGCAGCACAAGGAAACACCATTTACTTTCCTGCTGGAGTGGTACCTATTTATCTACTTGCACTTTGACGTGCTTTCGAACTGCTCGGTTGGCAGGAGCTGGGACTGAGCAACGGGAGCTCACCCCATCGCAGGGATTCGAACCGCCGACCTTCTGATCGGCAAGCCCTAGGCTCTGTGGTTTAACCCACAGCGCCACCCGCGTCCCGATTCCTAATGTACGTTAGGGTAATAAAGCAAGCAACAAATTCTAGCTTGAGGACCTTAACAGATTTTTTTCTATTTATTATTACGGTTGTTGATAGTAGCAGTAGTATACCTTCCTATACCTGTAGATCTCAGGGCGGTTTACAACATAGAATTACAATATAAAAAACACAAAATATAAAATAGAGATGAATGAAATAGATTATTTATCCTACTGAAATACCCACAAAGGACATCTGAAAGATATTTGGTCTACTTATTGGCTAACCTGAATAAAATCATAAGAGAAAGAGTCTTCTCTATTCTGCTGCAAAGACCTTTAAATTAATTGCATCTTGGTTTGTCCCTGTCCTTAGATCAGAGTTTTCCAAACTGTGTGTCGCAACACGTTAGTGTGTCAGCTGCAATGTGTAGGTGTGTCATGTAAACGCTCCCTGTGCTCCTCCTGGGGCTGGAAAGGGGTTAGTTTAAACTGTGGTTTGCTAGTACAGTGGTACCTTGGAAGTCGAACGGAATTGGTTCCGGAAATCCGTTCGACTTCCAAAATGTTCGGAAACCAAAGCACAGCTTCAAATTGGCTACAGGAAGCTCCTGCAGCCAATCGGAAGCCCCGGAAGCCCTGTTGGACATTCGGGTTCCAAATAACATTTGCAAAACTTCCGGTTTTATGTCTTTCAAGAGCAAAACGTCCGAGTACCAAGGCGTTCGCCAACCAAGGTATGACTGTACAACTGAATTACAGTGTCATGAAATGATGATCCGTCTAAAAAGTGTGTGACCAACATGAATAGTTTGGAAAGCTCTGCTTTAGATTTTTAATTTAACAATACATTTTTAATTTGGCATTTTGTTTGAAATGGGTATGATTTGGGTGTTTTAATTTTCCTATATTGGCAAGGAGGTATTGACTAAACAAAGGAGACCCAGATTCTGCATCCCAGTGCGGATCAATACAATTGGCTGAGATCCCGAGGGAGCCTCAAGAAGAGTCAGTTACCGTTGGCCATGTATTCTGTGACGATGTAAATCGGCTGCTGGGTGACCACGGCATGCAGACGAACCAGCTTGCTATGCTGAAGCCTCTTCATCAAGTTGGCTTCGGCCAAGAAGGCATCTGGAGCCATGCTGCCTTCTTTCAGGGTCTTCACTGCCACCTTCACATTATTCTTGTAATAACCTACAGAAGAAAACACGGGGCGAATGAAGGACAGAAGGCCCTGCCACCTTTTGGAAGCTCAGATCCTTCCAGCTTTGCTCCAAAACCCATATCCGTTTTTACACCTTTCCCAGATACAACAATGCCAGGCAACACTAATAATAATAATGATAAGAAGAACAACAACAATAATAACAATAGCAATAATAAATGTATTATTTATACCTCACCCATCTAGCTGGGTTTCCCCAGCCACTCTGGGCAGCTCGCAACAGAATAAAAAAGCACGACAAAATATCAAACATTAAAAACTTCCCTAAACAGGGCTGCCTTTTGATGTCTTCTAAAAGTTGTGTAGTTCTTTATCTCCTTGACATCTGCTGGGAGAATAGGTGTTACCACCGAGAAGGCCCTCTGCCTGGTTCCCTCTAACCTCACTTCTCACAATGAGGGAACCGCCAGAAGGCCCTGGGATCTGGACCTCAGTGTCCGGGCTGAACGATGGGGGTGGAGACGCTCCTTCAGGTATACTGGGCCAAGGCTCTTTCGGGCTTTCAACGTCAGTACCAACCATACCTGCCAAGTCCTGGACGGAAAGATCCGGGATCGGCAGCGCGCGACACCGGAACTTGTGTGAACGCAACTTCCGGTGGCGCTTTGCCCTTCTATGGGCACCAGAAAATGGCGGCGCTGGCGCCGGAAGTCGCTTCCGCGCATGACCGAAAACATGTAAAAGCGACTTCCGTCGCCGTCGCCGCCATTTTCTGATGCCCATAGAAGGGCAAAGCGCCACCGGAAGTCGCTTTTACGCGTTTCCGGTCGTGCGCGGAAGCGACTTCCGGCGCCGGCGCCGCCATTTTCTGGTGCCCATAGAAGGGCAAAGCGGCACCAGAAAATGGCCGCCGGCAGAAGCCGATTTAAGGGAGAATATCGGGATTCAAAACTAAACGGGAGACCGCCGGGAAACGGTAGGAAAAAAGGGGTTTTCCCGGCGGAAACGGGATACTTGGCAGCTATGGTACCAACACTTTGAATTGTGCTCAGAAACGTACTGGGAGTCAATGTAAGTCTTTCAAGACCGGTGTTATGTGAGTCTCGGCTTACCCATCCAAACCTCTCCAAACTGGCCTGCTCCCAGCTTCTTGACAAGCTTCAGCGTTTCCCGAGGGATCTCCCATTCATCGGTGGTCCATGGCCTTTGTGGAACCAGAGAGATGCATGGCTGCCGTAGCTGCTGACACAAGCCATCTTCGTTAGCTGTGCAGGGGCACCGGAAGCAGAAGGAAAAGGTCGGAGATCAGGTTAGGGCAGAACATGGTCGTCCTCCTCCTCCATGTCATCATATTTTATTATGGTCAAAGACCAGCTCGAAAAGCACAACTGGGACAGCTTTCACAAGAATAAAATATACACAGTGTACAACAACAGCTTAAAGATTAAAATCTAAGATAAGTGCACAGACACATGAAGACCTAAAAATTTGGGCTACCATACAAATTGGCCCTGGCACCCTGGAGGCCGACTGTTTTCCTAGCAAACTAATTTGTTTTGGGGGGTGGTCTGCGCCTGCAAATGTGCACGCAGAATTTGGTGACCATCCAGGTCGTCTTGTGGTCTTTGCCTAAGAGGAAAAAATTGTGTTTACAGTCATACCTCGGTTTAAGTACGCCTCAGTTTGAGTATTTTCGGGTTGAGTACTCCGCGGACCCGTCTGGAACGGATTAATGCACTTTCCATTACTTTCAATGGGAAAGTTACAGGTAGGTAGCCGTGTTGGTCTGAGTCGAAGCAAAATAAAAAAAAATCCTTCAGTAGCACCTTAAAGACCAACTAAGTTTTTATTTTGGTATGAGCTTTTGTGTGCATGCACACTTCAGGTATCTGAAGAAGTGTGCATATACACGAAAGCTCATACCAAAATAAAAACTTAGTTGGTCTTTAAGGTACTACTGAAGGAATTTTTTAAATTTTGTTTCAATGGGAAAGTTCACTTCAGATTAAGTACACTTCAGGTTAAGTATGGACTTTCGGAACCTATTACACTAATATTTCGGGTTAAGTATGCTTCAGGTTGAGTAATCCGCGAACCCGTCTGGAACAGATTAATCCACTTTCCATTACTTTCAATGGGAAAATTCGCTTCAGGTTAAGTACGCTTCAGGTTAAGTACAGACTTCCGGAACCAATTGTGTTTGTAAACCGAGGTACCACTGTAGTCTTATCCGGAAGGTCAGCAAGCCTCCTCCTACATAGTTTATTTCAGTTTTATTCTTTTTTACAACAAGTATTGAGTACAAAACTCCCCACTTTCTTCCCTGTCCTTCCATCCCCAGATATTACAGTGCTGTGTCCAGTTTTCCTGGCTTAGAACACCTGCTATTTTCGGTTGGGATTAATGGGATCCAGCTAAATTTAGGTAGCGCAGGGAAAGATGGTTTGCTGCTCCAGGACAACAAACTTGCTTCCTCAAAACACTGGACTTTTTTTTGGATAAGGAACTTTAATGGAGAAAAATGCGTCAGTGGACAGTGTGCAATGATTCTTGAGTTGATGCAACATCACCTAAACTCCCCAGGAAAACAAATCAGGAAGGATGCTCAATAGAGAGTTTTGTCTGGAAATGGCCTCAGTTCAAAATGCTTGTCCACAGTTCAAATTTGATAGAAAGCGAGAAAAAGAAAAAGTAGAGAGAGGAAGAAAGAGAAAAGTGAAAGATGAGGGAAGGAGGGAGGGAAGGAGGGAGAGAACATACGGGAGGAAATGAAAAGGCAAATAGGGAATGTGATGTAGTCTTATTACTCTGCATGTAACTCATAGTATGCCAAATTGTTTAAAATTTGTCCTCTTTTTTGTGGTCAAACCTTCAGTTCTCAATGTCCCTGCAGCACTTTGCAGATTTTTTTTTTTTTAAAAAAATCCTTATTAAAATTCATCAGCAGTCTAGTTCAGGTTTCTCCCAATAAAGACATTTTTGTATGCAGGTTTGACCAATGCACACATTTCCGCATGCTTGTGTGCTGTTTTCATGAATATATTCATTTTTTAAAGGCACACTTGGTTGGAGAACTGCATTGCAAAATTTGCATATGTACGAATTTCAAAGGATGGGTATTGTCAGGGGATTGTTGCGGCTACTCTCGAGTAAAGACGCTCCAGTCTGCACTGTCTTTCAGAGCTTTATTGTGCATTTTATTTACAGTGCAGAGATATCAGAAAACGTGGCTGCCTGGTCCGATTCAGAATCCGGCAATGGCTGCTTCTGGCTCTTTGGCCAGCATAAAATCCTGGGCACCCCAAAGCGCCTCCCCCTAGCCCTGCGTGTGGGTGCGCGCCTCAATTCGGGCGCCGGAAGGGGCTGCGTTCCTTCTCCCGTCCTTTGGCTGGAGCGTTGCAGAGACTCCGGCACCTCGCTGCGCTGTCCTTCCCCTTCTGGCCAGCTGGGTCGGTGCCTAGGCTCTGACACGTCTGAGAGCCCCCTCTCCACCCCACTCCATTCCTCATTCCCTCCTCCTGACCCGCTGCTAGCGCTGTCACTGGGCGAAGTGCTGGTCAGGATGACTGGGGGAGGGTCCCTGTAAGGAGTCCCCCTGACATCCATGTTTCGGCTCTCACATTGATTCCAAAACTGTGAATTAGGTACACTTGACATTATCAAATTCCTCTCCCATCCCAACTTAAGGGTAACTTACAAGAATAATGTTTGACAAGGTCCTGTAGCGTAGGGAAAGTGGTCCTTGGGCAGATGTAATATCCCCCATGGTCCAGAGCGCGGATTTTATAATGTTTGATGACATCCCCTTGAGATGTGTAGTCCCTGATGGAAAGGGAAAAGGCACCTGGAAAAGGAGATACAAAAAAATAGGTATTATGTGTTTCTGCAGGAATGTGTTTCCAAACATTGCTATCGGCAAGAAACATCGTTTCGCAATGCATTTTCGTGGTGGTCCTGGATTCGAACTCGCATCAGCCCCAGCCAATGTGGGGACAATAAGAGCTGTAGTCCAGGAACTGCTTGTTTCCTACTGCTCTAGTGGGCAGGATCCAAACCAATGGATTCAAATTGATTAAGAAAGGAAATTCCAACTAAATATTAGGAAGAACTCCCCCCCCATCCTTTTTATAATTTAATTTTTTAATTAAAGCAATAATTATAAATAAATAAATAAGAATAAACACATGCACCCCACCACTGAGACCATTCCATTGTAATGATCCAACCTTCCAAAATTGGTTTGACCCCTTTTCCGTTTTAACAGTACAAACTCTACAAGCCATAACTCCTCAAAAATCATTTCTCCTGCATACTCCCTGTCTTACCTTAATGGCACATGTTAATTTATCATTAACAGCTATATCAACACCTCTTTATACCATTCTTCTATTTTATATTCTGCTTGCCCCTTCTGCTTCCTGGCAATAATAATTTGTGCAGCTGTCAATAAATTTATGAGCAAGTCCTTGTTAGCCTGTGAACAGGAAGAACTTTCTGATGGTAAGAAATGCTAAGTTATGGAACAGACTCCTTCAGAAGGTGGTGGACTCTCCTTCAGTGGAGGTTTCGAAGCAGAGTTTGGAGGGCCACCTGTCAGGGATCCTTCATCTTTGATCCCTGCATTGTAGAGGGTTGGACTGCATGACCCTTTAGGTCCCCTGCCAACTCTACAATTCGATGATTCCATGAATCCCTGGAGGGTCACGCGAGCCCCATGCTTGCCACCAGGCAGTTAACCATATGAAATGTGTTGCACATGGTTTCATGTTAACAAGTCACGTGTTGAGATTCCTGCAGGGGTTTGGACTAGGTGACCCTTGGGGTACCTTCCAACTCTGCAATTACAAAACCATCTAGCACCGGAAGCCATGGGAAAAGGCATGAGAGTTCTGCTAACTCTGACTCTAATCTCTGGTTCTGTTCAAATGTGCAACTGTTCAGGGCCGGATTTAGGTCTGATGAGGCCCTAAGCTACTGAAGGTAACGGGGCCCTTTGTATGTCCAGCTGTCCTTTGTCAGCAACAAATTGTCACTGTTTTTTGTGTTGAATATATGCCATATGGTAATTTGTGGACCTAATAGGTATCTAAAGCCATTGGCACATGACAAAATACGCATTTTATTGAAGTAATTGATACAGAAATGAGCAAACCAGTGATATTTTAGGGAGCAGGCGAGCAGGCGGGACCCATGACTTACATCATAGGAGCCTACACAACACAAACACTGTTGCTGTATGTCGGTTTTATTTGTTTTTTATCTTATATTTCGGAAATGTACATCCAGTTCTTTCCCCTTTAATTTTTTGGGGGGCCCCATAAGCTTTAGTTTGTGGTGCTGTGGGTTAAACCACTGAGCCTAGGGCTTGCTGATCAGAAGGTTGGCGGTTCGAATCCCCGTTGCTCGGTCCCAGCTCCTGCCAACCTAGCAGTTCAAAAGCATGTCAAAGTGCAAGTTGATAAATAGGAACCGCTACAGCGGGAAGGTAAACGGTGTTTCCGTGTGCTGCTCTGGTTCGCCAGAAGCGGCTTTGTCATGCTGGCCACATGACCTGGAAGCTGTACGCTGGCTCCCTCGGCCAGTAAAGCAAGATGAGCGCTGCAACCCCAGAGTCGGTCACGACTGGACCTAATGGTCAGGGGTCCCTTTACCTTTACCTTTAAATCTGGCACTGCAGCTCAATTTGACACTCTCAATTTGTCACTATGGGCAAAGGCTGGGCTGCTAGAATTTGGGGTCGCCTCCAACTCAAAAAGGATGTTGTGGAGCTAGAAAAAGTTTCAGTAAAGGGCAAGCAGAACGCTCAAGGGAATGAGGAAAAGTCAATAACATTTGGAAATTTTTAGTTGGGGGGGGAGTGAGTAAAATGGCACATGCAAGAGATGTAGAAACAGAACAGCGGGAGAACTTTTCCGTGGTCATTCTGCAAAATACATTCCCAGATTCTTACCTGGATTAGTTTCGCTTTCCCTGATCAGAAATGACCCCATCACATTGCCAGGTGCCAGCAAGAGGCGCTCGGTTTCTTTTCTGCTCAGGCCTTTAAAAAACCACCTGAGAAAGGGAGATTTATTATCATTATTAAACAACAGCAAGAGCAGAAATCACCACTAAGAACTGACGGTCCAGGGAAACGCTTAGACTGCGACGGATGCTTCCATTCCAGCTGTTACTTTGGAACAAACATCACTTGCTCACTCTTTTTTCAAGGCACACCATTGCCAAAATGTTTTATTTGTGTGTATTCTTATGTCATATCCTTCACGGGGGGGGAAGGGGTCTAGTCCCTGCCTCTCAGCCTAACCTACCTCACAGGGTTGTTGTGAGGAGTAAATGAGGAGGGCGAGAGCCATGCATCTTGAGAAAAAGGTGGGCTATAAATGCAATTAAAAAATAAGAAATGGTATGGCGCTGTGGTCTAAACCAGTGAGCCTAGGGCTAGTCGATCGGAAGGTCAGCAGTTCGAATCCCGCTATGGGGTGAGCTTCCGTTGCTCGGTCCCTGCTCCTGCCAACCTAGCAGTTCGGAAGCACATCAAAGTGCAAGTAGATAAATAGGTACCGCTCCGGTGGGCGGCTTTGTCATGCTGGCCACATGACCCGGAAAAACTGTCTGCGGACTAACATCAGCTCCCTCGGCCAGTAAAGCGAGATGAGTGCCACAACCCCAGAGTCATTCGTGACTGGACTTAACTGTCAGGGGTCCTTTAGCTTTACCTTTTTATGATTTGACAAATCACTACTATTTTATTTCTTATTTAATTTACATTATATCCCGCTTTTCCTCCCGAAGGAGACCAAGACAACAGAGGCATCTTCCTGCAGCTGGTCATTTAATTTCCCCTTGCACTTTTCTTCTTAAGTCCCTTCTGATTTTGAGCTTTTGTCCTTTGAGTTAGAGACTTCCTGCTCCTATGGCATTCCTGAATCAGCCCTTAATGATTCAGTTCCTGTTCTAGGGTGGGAGACCAGGGGTAGAGTTTTAATTCCCAGTTACCTTTTTTTTCTTTTTTCTTTGCAGCCAGAGCAATTGATCATCATTTTGAGCTCAATTGGTGGAACATGAGATTTTAACGTCTATGGTACCATAAGGCTCACCCTTTCTTTCTTTTTTAAGGGAAAGACTGGGAGTCAGAAGACAACAGAGGTGCATAAAAATTGAGTTAGGCTGCGGACACACCATACATCTAAAGCACATGGCTTCCCCCAAAGAATCATGGGAACTGTAGTTTACATATCACTGAACCTCAATTCCCAGCACCCAAACCAAACTACATTTCCTGGGATTCTTGGGGGTTTAAATGTACCATGTTTGTGCATCCTTAGAGGACTAACTTGCATAGGGAGGCAGATAATATGTAGAGGAATTCGAACCTCATGACAAACCAAATCGGGCCACAATTTTTCTTTAAAGAAAACCCCAAAGCAAAACCCTGGCCTTGATGATTGCAAACTTTTCACTGCAGATCCGCACATGTCTCAAAATATCAGTTGGGGTCCCCCAAGTTGGTAATGTTAGGTGACAGATTCTGTGCCCGCAAACCCAAAGAGGCCTCCTTACTTTTCTTCTTCCAGGCTGTTTACACGGGCCACAAAATTGCTGGGTATGTAGCCTTTGTGCCCCGTGGTAAGAGATTTTGCTAGCCACCAGTCCCCGTCGCTGTGAAAAAAAAAAGCACCGTATAAATAAACAATGCACATTGAAAGAAGCAGTGATTTTACTAGAGTTGGTCTAATCTCTCTTGGTTTCTCTCTGGTTCTCTCTTTTTCCAGCTGCCAGTTGAGTCCCCCACATTTCCATATCAGTTAAAACAACAACAACAACAAAGCACAAGCAATTCACAAGCAATTTTTCCTAATGTCATTTTTATGAATAAATGCACTTTTTTTTGCCAACACACCAGAAAGAAGACTAGAGACAAACAGTATTATTACAAATTTGGGGGATCAATCTGGATTGAGTGCCTTGAGTGCCTCCCAATTTTGGGGATCCTGTATCTGTGTGGGTAAAATGTAGAAGAGCAAGCTTGTCAAACTAGTCCCTTTTTCTAGGTGATGGTTTTGGCTCACTGGGTGAGCACCTATGGGTGCTTAACTAGTTTCTCTGGTACCAGGTACCAGGCCTGTTGGCAGACCAGCTCTGCGTTACAAAGACGTCTGCAGTCATGACATGAAGGCTGGCAACATCAACCCTGCCGTGTGGGAATCCCTTGCAGATGACCACAGAGGTGCTTCACAACATAAACATTGAAAATGGGAACACATTTTTGTCTGGTGCCTAAATATATGTAGTGAAGGCACCAGGTGAGTCTTCCTGGGGAGAGCATTCCACAAATGGGGAGCCAGTGCAGAAAAGGCCCCGTTCTTGTGTTGCCACTCTCCAGACCCCTCGGGGAAGAGGCACACGAAGGAGGGCCTCAGAAGATGATCTCTGGGTAGGTTCATATGGAAAGAGGTGGTCCTTGAGATATTGTGGTCCTGAGCTGTTGCCCTCTCTCTGTATATGCATGTATGTAAGAAACAAAAAAAGTTAAAGCACTCCTGGACAGTTACCGTAAGTCCAGTCAAAGGCGACTATGGGGTGTGGTGCTCATCTCACTTCAGGCCGAGGGATCCGGCATTTACCCACAGACAGTTTTCTGGGTAAGGTGGCCAGCATGACTAAACCGCTTCTGGCTCAACGGGACACCGTGACGAAAACCAGAGTGGACGGAAAAGAAGTTTACTTTTCCGCCGCAGCGGTACCTATTAATCTACTTGCACTGGTGTGCTTTTGAACTGCTAGGTTAGCAGGAGCTGGGACACTGGGAGCTCACTGCGTCGCGGGGATTCAAACCGCCGACCTTCCGATCGGAAAGCCCAAGAGGCTCAGTGGTTTGGACCACAGCGCCACCGGCATCCTGTATCTATGTATGTATGTATGTACAGTGGTACCTCGGTTTACGACGATGATCCGTTCCGGGGAGCCGGTTGCTCCCTGAGTTTGTTGCTCGCCGAAGGCACTCTTCTGCGCATGCCAATAGAGCGCTTCAGAAGTGCCAATAGAGCGCTTCAGCGCGTGCGCGAGCTGCGCAGATTGGTTCTGCGCATCCGCGCGTGCGGAACCCGGACGTAAATACTTCCGGTTCCGCGTCGGTCACGCTCCAAGTTCGTTGTAAACGGAGGCGGTCACAAACCGAGGTTCCACTGTATCTGAATACTCATTTGGATTGCAATACTGTTTGACAACAGGCAAATGGGCCCAGATTTTTTTACATGAGGATGCTCTATATTTCAGGTTGATTTTTATACATTTATTGCAAAAGGTGTACCAGAGCATGATGAGCCGATCGAAACTTGCAAAAAATCACTCACCTGCAAAGGACTTCAAACTTCTCTCCTACAGTCAATGGCAGATCGCGGTCGCTCTGCGTAGTGAAATCGTACTGTGCTATTACGAAGTGCTTATCTATATTGTGAAAAAAGGCAAAAGTATTAAGTAAGACCTAGAAGCTAGAAGTATCAACGACATGGAATAGGGGGCAGGGGAGGGTCAACCATCCCCACTCCTTGTTCAGCAAAGGTAGAGAAGAGCCTGAATTTAGGTTTAATGCAACTTCTGTCCCTTTAGTTAATACCTTCCTGTTCACTTATATGGTTACAGTATTCCTGAACCAGCCCTTATTTAACCTGTTGCTGTTCCAATGGTGGACCAGTTGCTGCCAGAGCAATTTATTACGGTGATTATGATTACAAGATTAAATTAATATGCACTGAATTACTGAGCAATGGGCTTTAGGCTTTTCATGACTGAGATTAGCCGCTGACCTTGAGATAGAAAACCCAGGCATTGCTGTAAAAAACAGCCATATTGCAATCTCATAGAGAGGAAATATACAATCATAGAATTGAAGGGACCACAAGGGTCATCTAGTCCAGGGGTCAGCAAACGTTTTGGGGAGGGGGCTGGTTCACCGTCCCTCAGACCTTGTGGCTTATCTCCCCCCTCTCCCCCAGACCTTCCCTCCCCCTGCCTACCTATGCAGGGGGATGGTGCCGCTCAAAATGGTGCTCAGCCAGCTCAGCCCAGCCCCCTTCCTCCACCACACAGGTGGGGGAGAAGCGGGGAGGGGGGAGGCACCACGGTATGAGAGAGGGAGGGGGGAAATGGCACCGGGGGAAATGGCGCTGTCGGAAAAAAATGAACAAAAAAAAACACCTCCCAGAATTGCCGATCCACAGAACATCTATGGGCCAGGTCCTGAGGGCAATTGGGCCGGATCCAGCCCCTGGGCTGTAGTTTGCCAACCCCCTGCAATGCAGGAATCGTGATTAACGAATGCCTGACAGATGGGCATCCAAGTGTTGAAAAACCTCCAATAAAGGGGAGTCTAATATCAGCAGCAGCTGTAAGGGAGTTTGACTATTGTATTTAATGATGATAATAATAATAATAATAATAATAATAATAATAATAATAATAATAATATATTTATACCCTGCCTATCTGGTTGGGTTTCCCCAACCACTCTGGCTGGCTGACAGCACATAAGAAATTGTTAAACATTAGACATCAATGTTGAAAATCTTATAAACGACTTCATCAAAACAACAACTCTAAGCATTGTACATAAAACATGACAGAATGATTATCAGTGGCGCACAGATAAAGTCAACAAAATTTAAAATCAAGTATTGTATTATGTAAAAGGGCAGGCTTGTTGAAAAATTTTGTAGGTTGGCAGGGAAAGAGTAGCTCTCTCAGATATTTGAGGCCTGTCAACAACAACAACAGCAACAGCAACAAAAACAACAATAACAAAATTTTAACCCCTCTCATCTGCCCCTGTGAGACAAAATATAAAAATGCAGAGAGTTGTGGTTTTTTTTGTATATCACACATTAAAATCTTCCCTATACAGGGTTGCCTTCAGGTGTCTTCTAAAAGCTGTGTAGTTGTTTATCTCCTTGACACCTTAAACACTAATGTGAGCAGCTTGAATTCATTGAGGCAGTCCTTTAGCAGGTACACCAAAACCAACACTCGTCCTGTGAAAGGGAGGAGACCTTTCATGGCACAAGCCAGAGACCTTCTAAATATAGCCAAGGTTGAGACAGATAGTTTTAAATCTCACTCGGCCTGACCTTTTCAAAGAAAGCCACTCGCAAGCAAGGTGACGTGTGAGACTCAGGAACAATGCATGGTTTTGTGAGGGCTGAGTCCAGCGAATACCCCACTTTGGATTTATCGGTGGAGTCGTGCCAAGAAAAGGCCAGGAGCTCATTCTGCAAGCCAAGAGCTTCGGCTGAGGGGGGGGGGGGCTGGCGGCAGTTGCGCTAAGTAAATACTTGCATGCTGGATTTCCACTAGTGCTGAATTGCATGTTTGCAGCTGGAAAAGAAATGCACAGCCCTATTTTGCAGGCTTAGGGAGAGCACAGAGATGGAAATAAAGTAAACTTTCATTCCAACGTCTCGTCGCAATAGCTCCCTGGTGTCGAGAAAACAGCAAGAGAAAGCTTTGCAAAATGTCAAGGAAAAACCAAGGTTCATCTTCTTACCACTGTCAGAAGACCGGTTGGCAGGAGCGGTGAAGTTCTTTGCCTTGACCTTTGGAAAGTTACAGAAACCAAACATTACTTCACTGCAATAGTCCCCCCCTTGCCCCCCTCACCCCCTCCTTTCTTCCCCTCAAGTTGGATTCAAGTCAGCTCACGGCATTTCAAAAAACAAAAAAACAAAAAAAAACCTTAAAAACTTTATAAAGTGCAAAGTAAGTGTAGCCAGCTAGTTAAAAGAAATCATTAAAATGCATTGGGAACCAGAAAATAAAAATAGTTTGCCCCAACTGCAACCCACTGGTCAGCATCATCTGCAAACCTTCCAAGTGTCCCTATTTTCCAGGGACAGTCTAATAATAATGATAATAATAATAATAATAATAATATATTTATACCCCACCCATCTGGGGTTGTTGTTGTTGTTTAGTCGTGTCCGACTCTTCGTGACCCCATGGACCATAGCACGCCAGGCACTCCTGTCTTCCACTGCCTCCCACAGTTTGGTCAAACTCATGTTGGTAGCTTCGAGAACACTGTCCAACCATCTTGTCCTCTGTCGTCCCCATCTCCTTGTACCCTCCATCTTTCCCAACATCAGGGTCTTTTCCAGGGAGTCTTCTCTTCTCATGAGGTGGCCAAAGTATTGGAGCCTCAGCTTCACGATCTGTCCTTCCAGTGAGCACTCAGGGTTGATTTCCTTCAGAATGGAGAGGTTAGATCTTCTTGCAGTCCATGGGACTCTCAAGAGTCTCCTCCAGCACCATAATTCAAAAGCATCAATTCTTCGGAGATCAGCCTTCTTTATGGTCCAGCTCTCACTTCCATACATCACTACTGGGAAAACCATAGCTTTAACTATACGGACCTTTGTCGGCAAGGTGATGTCTCTGCTTTTTAAGATGCTGTCTAGGTTTGTCATTGCTTTTCTCCCAAGAAGCAGGCGTCTTTTAATTTCGTGACTGCTGTCACCATCTGCAGTGATCAAGGAGCCCAAGAAAGTAAAATCTCTCACTGCCTCCATTTCTTCCCCTTCTATTTGCCAGGAGGTGATGGGACCAGTGGCCATGATCTTGGTTTTTTTGATGTTGAGCTTCAGACCATATTTTGCGCTCTCCTCTTTCACCCTCATTAAAAGGTTCTTTAATTCCTCCTCACTTTCTGCCATCAAGGTTGTGTCATCTGCATATCTGAGGTTGTTCATATTTCTTCCGGCAATCTTAATTCCGGCTTGGGAGTCATCTAGTCCAGCCTTTCGCATGATGAATTCTGCATATAAGTTAAATAAGCAGGGAGACAATGTACAACCTTGTCGTACTCCTTTCCCAATTTTGAACCAATCAGTTGTTCCATATCCAGTTCTAACTGTAGCTTCTTGTCCCACATAGAGATTTCTCAGGAGGTGATCAGGCACTCCCATTTCTTTAAGAACTTGCCATAGTTTGCTGTGGTCGACACAGTCAAAGGCTTTTGCATAGTCAATGAAGCAGAAGTAGATGTTTTTCTGGAACTCTCTAGCTTTCTCCATAATCCAGCGCATGTTTGCTATTTGGTCTCTGGTTCCTCTGCCTCTTCGAAATCCAGCTTGCACTTCTGGGAGTTCTCGGTCCACATACTGCCTAAGCCTGCCTTGTAGAATTTTAAGCATAACCTTGCTAGCGTGTGAAATGAGCGCAATTGTGTGGTAGTTGGAGCATTCTTTGGCACTGATATTATTATATTTTATGCCTTCTAAAAGTCAGATAGTTATTTATTTCCTTGTCATCTGGTGGAAGGGTGTTCCTCAGAGAGGGTGCCACTACCGAGAAGGCCTGGCTCCTTGTAACCTCCTCCTCCTCCTCCTTTAGAACGTCCCTATTTTCATCAGATAAGTGTTGGAGGGTATGCACTTGCATCTTAAATTTTCAAAGCCCTGATTGAGCAGGGAGGTCTTAGGCTACTGGAGGAAGGGTAACGAAGAGGGAGCCAATCTCTTGGGAGAGAATTCTGCAATAAGGAATTCCACTCATCATCACCATTATTATTAATTATTATTTCATTTCTATGCTGCTTTATATTTAAGAAAAAGCCTCAAAGAATTTACAACCCTTTGGAATGCTCTTCCCAGGGAAGTTCACCTGGCACCTTTAATAATAATAATAATACGAATCTGAAGAAAGCTTATACCCAGAACAAACTTAGTTGGTCTCTAAGGTGCAACTGGACAATTTTAATTTATTTATTTCGTCAACATCAGATCAACATGGCTACCTACTTGAATCTATAATAATAATAATAATAATAATAATAATAATAATAATAATAATACACTGTCCTTCATTAAAAGATTTCAGGGCAGTTTACAGAATAAAATACAGGATAAAACACAAGTAAACAAACTAAACCAAAAAACCCTTTAGGCTAGGGTTGCCATACTTCAAAAAGTGAAAATCCGGATAGAAAAGTTTTGCCCAAAGTTGCTGAGCCTTCTTTTGCAAAATTGCAATGGAATTGGATGTTTTTGAGCTATTTCTGAGGAAATTCGACAAAAACGATGCTGCTGACATGGGCTGCCATATGTCCGCATTTTCCCGGACAAAGAGCTGATTTCTGCCCAGACAATGCTTGCGGTTGCATTATTCTGGATATTGCCAGGAAATTCTGGATGTATGGCAACCCTACTCAGGTGAAAACATTCCTCTTTAACCAGGCCTTTGGCTGATTGGCATCTGATGCCCTTTTAAATATGTTGTGGAAGGGGGGAATTATTGGGAATTATGCATTCTGTGTTTTTTATAATGCAATTTTATGTCCTGCACCGCCCTGAGATCTATAGGTATAGGGTGGTATACATATTATTATTATTATTATTATTATTATTATTATTATTATTACCTACAATTAAGGCTCTCCTGCCAACCTAGCAGTTCAAAAGCACATCAAAGTGCAAGTAGATAAATAGGTACCGCTCTGGTGGGAAGGTAAACGGCGTTTCCATGTGCTGCTCTGGTTCGCCAGAAGTAGCTTTGTCATGCTGGCCACATGACCTGGAAGCTGTACGCCGGCTCCCTCGGCCAATAATGCGAGATGAGCGCGCAACCCCAGAGTCGGTCACGACTGGACCTTTACAATTAAGGCTACAGTGTAAACCACATGCTGAAGACCCATTTGCAGTGTGCCCCACCCCCTGCGGGCGAAGACATGAGGAAAGGCAGGTGGAATGAGCTGGACACAACAACTTTCTGGGATTAACAACTGGCCACGACTTTATCGATCACAGATGCAGCTGGGCTTGGTTTTTGCACTGGCTGTGAATACTTTATCAGCCTCCCAGGGAATGATGTTGTACATCATCCTGGGATCTTTGGATAAAGGTTGGCATATACAGTGGTACCTTGGTTCTCAAATGGCTTGGCACTCAAACAACTTGGAACCCAAACAATGCAAACCCGGAAATAAGTGTTCTGGTTTGCGAACAGTTTTTGGAAGCCCAATGTGCTCCGTTTTGAGTGTTACGCTTCTGATTTGAGTGCCACACTTCCGTTTTGAGTGTTACGCTGAGGTCTGCCTGTTTTTGCTATTTATTTTGCATTTTTGTTTTTGCGGCTCTTTTTGTTTTGTTTTTGTGACTGTGTGGAACTCAGTTCAGCTACTGATTGATTGTGTGACTGCAGTACATTGTTTATCGCTTTCATTTTATGGATCCATGGTCTCGTTAGATAGTAAAATTCATGTTGAATTGCTGTTTTAGGGGTTGTTTTTAAAAGTCTGGAACGGATTAATCCATTTTGCATTATTTTCTTTGGGAAAGTGTGCCTTGGTTTTGGAACGCTTTGGTTTTGGAATGGACTTCTGGGAACGGATTAAGTTTGAGAACCAAGCTACCACTCTAAATGAAAATCATCATCATCCCTTGGAGGCAGAATTCCCGCCCTTTGGGGCACAGCATAGTCTTGGATTCGAATTCTTACCGGCGGTGGCGGTGGTGGGTTTTTCTTTTTCGGCGATGGCGGAGGCTTCTGCTTATATATGGAATTGCGTCTCTCCTTCCGGCCGGTCTTCTTGCTACCACATGCTCCCATCCTGCACTGGAGGGAACACAAACAAGGTTGCTTCCAGAAGATCAGTTGGGAAAGGACGACTCCATGGAGGGCCACTACTTATGCTCAAGGCCAGAAGGAGTCCTGTGAGTTTGACTTAGATGACCCTTTGTGGTGTCTTCCAACTCTACCACTCTATGTTTCTACATTCTGTCCTGCCTGGAATCCTGCCCCACTTCCCCAGTCACATGACGTACTACCGTATTATTATTGCATTAACAGCCGCTCGGATGCTCCTAGCCCAGAGATGGAAAGAAGGCAAAATCCTTACCAGAGAAGAATGGCAAACCAAGTTGATGGACTGTGCCGAAATTGCAAAGCTGACTGGAAATTTCAGGAACCAAGAGGACAAAAACTTTACAAAAGAATGGGGGAAACTTACAAACTATTTAAAAGACCACTGTAAGCAGATGGAAACACTGGCAGGATTTTGATTTCACTTGTAGTGTAACAATTACTATGGAAAAAACTTTACTGTACGCTTGTAAAACATGGACCACTTAAGAACGCCATCTCCAACTCCTCGAAAGGTTCCATCAATGGTGTCACAAAAATAATAATAATACATATCACTTGGGAAGACAGGCAAACTAATATCAGTGTACTGGAAGAAGCAAAGATCACCAGTGTTGAAGCAATGATTCTTCAACATCAACCTTGTTCAACTGGTCATGTTGTGCGGATGCCTGATTATCGTCTTCCAAAGCAACTACTCTATTCTGAAATTAAAAATGGAAAGCGTAATGCTGGTGGTCAACAAAAATGATTTAAATACTGTCTCAAGGCAAATCTTAAAAAATGGAGTATAAACACTGACAACTGGGAAACACTGGCCTGCGAGCGCTCTAGTTGGAGAACAGCCTTTACCAAAGGTGTCCTGAGCTTTGAAGACGCTCGAACTCAGGACGCAAGGGAGTAACATGCGCGTTTGGCAAACCCTCACTGTGATCAACTCCCACCCAGAATCCTATGTCCCCACTGTGGAAGGACGTGTGGATCCAGAATTGACCTCCACAGTCACTTATGGGCTCAGTGTTAAGACCATGTTCATGGAAGACAATCTTACTCGGCTACGAGGGATCGCCAAAGAAGAAAGTATGATATGTTATCGTTTAATATAATTGCTTCAGTATTATTTATTTGCATGGCATCCTTTGGTATAAATGTTCTCTGGATAGTGTGGCTGGGGAAATTCAGCCAGATGGGCGGGGGAATAAATAATAAATTATTATTATTATTATTATTATTATTATTCCTAAAAAAGAACAAGTAAAACATGCAACAAGTACCACATAGTGCCATTTAACCCATGTACGTTGATAATATGCACTTCTATTAATTTGCACATGTTATTGTTCAAATGTGCATCATGCATGTCTTCCTTTTTTTTATTTTTTGGCCATGCGGTTCATTTTAGAAATGTGCCCACTTGCATGTTCATTTGAGGGAAGCTCATGCAAGGATGATATTATAGGAGATAAAAATACAGAATTAAACACCCTGTGTGATAAGAAGCCCCCTATAGAATGCATCAGGCCTCTTTTCAGAGAAACGGGTGGCCGTCACTCTTTCCGGAGGAAGATTGCAAAGTAAGAGCCTCCCCGCTACTTTCAGGTCAATCAGCAGCACAACATAGCTGAACATACAACGGCCATGAGATTTCATGGCAAGCTAGAGAAGATATTAAAACGTGGGACTGCATTTAGCAGACTCCAGGCTTCAGGGTCGGACATCTGCTATTGGATCTGCAACCTCCTTCCGTCCTGGCTGGTAGCTCAGGAAAGGAGAGATGTTCATGGTGCAGGGGGAAAGGGTTCAGGCCCCAGAGCTGAAAGTGGCCCCACCAGGATTCTCTGTTTCGCTCTTAGGACTCTCCTAAGCCACACCTCCTCTTCTTAGGCCACACCCCTCACCAGCCCTGCTTTGAACAGTGGACCCTCCGGATACGAACTTAATTCATTCCGGGGGTCTGTCCGCAACTTGAAAAGTCCGTATCCAGAGGCGCTGCTTCTGCGCATGTGGCAAAACCCAGAAGTATACACTTCCGGGTTTGCTGCGTTTGCAAGCCGAAGTTTACGTATCCGGAGGGATACGTAAGTAGAGGTACAACTGTACCATCATTGGCCAATTTCATGCTGTATCTGACCCGCCAAGTGTCCCTATTTTCCAGGGACAGCCCCAGATTTACAGAAGCCGTCCCAGTTTCTGATTTGATCCCAGAACGTCCTGCTTTTCCTTGTTGTTGTTGTTTAGTCGTGTCCGACTCTTCATGACCCCATGGACCAGAGCACACCAGGCACTCCTGTCTTCCACTGCCTCCCACAGTTTGGTCAGACTCATATTGGCAGCTTTGAGAACACTGTTCCTTAGGACGTCCCTATTTTCATTAGAGAAATGTTGGAAGGTATGGAGTTATGTGAAACACCCCCCACCCCCAGCCAAGGAGATAAGTAACTATACAACCTTTAGAAGACATCTGAAGGCAGCCCTGTATAGGAAAGTTTATAAATGTCTTATTGTGTTTTTATATAAGTTGCAAGCCTCCCAGATGGGTGGGGCAACCCTTTCAGATGGGTGGGGTATAAATAAAATAATAATAACAATAACAGGACGTCTCTATATTCATTGGAGGAATGTTGGAGGGTATGCTGTATATGTAAAGCACTATGTTGCCACTTTAAACAGCCATGGCTTTCCCCAAAGTATTCTGGGAGCTGGAGTTTTGTTACAGGTACTGGGAGCGGTTAGGAGATCCCTACATTCCCCTCACAGCGCTACGGTTCCCAGAGTTGCAAGGGGAGAGGTATTGCTATTAAACCACTCTGGGAATTGTAGCTCTGGGGGCGGAACAGGGGTCTCCTAACAACAATCCAAAATAACAACGAAAGAAAAGAACTTGAATCATTTCTGGGTTTGTTTTTTTTAATATAATTTTTATTATTTTGATTAATAAAACATAGAATATAACCACATTACTATAATCAATCAATTACATTTGCTCCGCCGAGCTCGTGACTTCCCTCCCTCCCTTCAACTGGCTTCCTGTTTCCTCATAATTTATACACGCCTTTCTAATGTCCGTTTCTGTCCTTTAATACATATCAGATCCTTCTATTGTTTGGGGACAGAAACTAGTTATTACCCTATGTTGCAGGAATTATGTCAATCCTGTTAGTGTCTTCAAATTTTTACAGTGATCTCTTAAGTACTCAATAAATTTACTCCAGTCTTTCTGGAATTTCTGATTGCCTTGGTTCTGAATCCTCACAGTCATTTTGGCCAATTCTGCATATTCCACCATCTTCGTCTGCCACTCCTCAATCGTTGGTAATTCTTGTAATTTCCATCTTTGGGCTAACAAAATTCTTGCCGCAGTATGCATACATAAACAGTCTTTGATCTACTTTAGCAATCTCTTCTCCCTTCAACCCAAGCAAAAATGCTTCCGTTTTTTTTGGGAAGGTATATTTTAACATCTCTTTTAGCTCATTATAGACCATTTCCCCAAAAGTTTTCACCTTATCGCAAGTCTACCACATGTGGTAAAAATCTCAATCCTTTTCATTACATTTCCAGCATAATTAGTTTTTCATCCTATACATTTTAGCCAATTTAACTGGGGTCAGGTACCATCTATACATCATTTTCATAACATTTTCTTTCAAGACCGTACATGCTGTGAATTTTAGGTTCCGATTCCATAGTTTTGACCATGATTCAAACTGGATATTATGCCCAAGATCTATAGCCCATTTCATCATTACTTCTTTCACCTCCTCATCCTTAGTGTACCATTCTAGCAAAAAAATTATACATCTTTGACAACAATTTAGCTTTTCCGTCCAGCAACTCATTTTGAAATTTAGATTTGTTACTTTCAAATCTGCCATTCCTTTTGTCAGCACTAAATATATCATTTATTTGATGATATTGCAACCAGCCTGTAAACCATTCCTCTATTTGTTCATATGGTTTAAGTTTCCACCCTTTCTCTGTTTCTGTCAACATTTCACCATAGGTAGCCCATTTCTCTTCCATGTTTAATTTTTTAACAGTCAATTATTCTATTGGGGATAACCACCAAGGTGTTTTTCGTTCCAGCAAATTTTTGTATCTATCCCATACTTCATAAATTGAATACCACCCACATCTATTATCAAAGCCTTCCAAATCCAATAAATCTGTATTCTCCAACGTTATCCACTCTTTCAACCAACACAAACAGGACGCCTCATAATAAATCTTCAAATCTGGCATAGAGAATCCACCTCTTTCTTTTTTATCTATTAATAATTTATGCTTTATCCTCAGTTTTTCCCTTGCCAGAAGAATTTCGATGAAACTTTTTGCCACTCTAAAAATATGGAACGCATCACGAATTTGCGTGTCATCCTTGCGCAGGGGCCATGCTAATCTTCTCTGTATTGTTCCAATTTTAGTATATGTGCTGCCGAAATGAGGATGAATAATCTCTGTTTTTGAATCTGAAGACCCACATCATGCCTGTCACTGGCCAAATGGACATTAGTTCTCTTTGGGCTGCAGTTTGCTTCTTCTGGCACCTGTGGAAGGTGTCTGTGGCTCTGCAGCCATCATCAGTAAACAACAACAGCAGCAGCTGCAAACACTGTGCAGAATAAATGTGGTTTTCACCAGACTACCTGTTTGTAACTCTCTTCTCAAAGGCTGACCTTCCTTCCAAAGCAGGCTTTTGCCAAACTGCAGTCTGGGGGAGAACACTACCATTTTAGCATAGAAAATGTTCTACTGAAACTTTTATACTGGCACAAACTTTTAAAAAACTGTTAGGGCCTCTTCTTCTGCATTTTGATTCTTACTCCTAAGAGTCCCCAACCTGCTACACTGTGGATCATCTATCTTAAGACAACTTTAAATGTTTTTTAAACTGCCGATGGTGGTCTGCCGATGTTGCATTGGGCTTTTGATATTATTTTAAACTTTTGTAATTGTTGGTGTTTACTACTGTAATTTGCTTTGTGACATTTTATGTAGTAAGCAGTTGAATCGATGTTAAAAAATAATAATGGAGTGGGCAAGTGCTTGTTGTTTTCTTTCATAAAAATTAATAAAACTGTTGCTATTTTTATGCTCTTTCATTAGTAAAAAAAAAACCCAAAGAGAGATCCATCGAAGCAGTGCTTTTTTCTGGGGGGACGTAGGGGTACAACGCATACCCCTAAACGTTTTGTGAATCTTTGTACTTTTGTCCATTTACTGTATTTAATTTTCCTGATTTGAACTATAAAATGGTGATTTTCTTGAGTCAAAATGAGAGTATCCCTAAACATTTTTTAAAGCAAAAAAAGCGTGTTGCATCAAAGAATGAATTGAGAGTATACTTAAGAGCGCAGGATTAAAAACTAACAGCGAAAAGAGAATGTAAAGGAGCAGAACTCGATATGAATGGCCGGCTTTAGTAACAGCTTTTACATTTCATCCCAGCGTGTAAACAGCATGTGATGCGTTCAGTCGTGTGAGCATCTCTTGCACCCGATGTTTGAGGTGGTGTAGCCCCGGCATGCGTTCCTCATTTCAATATTAGGCCTTAGGCAAGTGAGGAAACAGCGAAGGGGGAAGGGGAAGTCATGGAGAATCCCATGCATGCACCCAGTGGCAGATCTTGCAGGAAACCAGCTTTCCAAGAGGATCATAGACCTGTAGGCCCTCTGTGATAGGTTAGATCCAGGTCAGAAAACCCTGGGGACTAGCAACTTGAAGGAAAAGAAGGTTTGAGTTGCTCCAGGTTGGTCGTGATTCCTTTTGGGAACAGAGCAACCAACCTGGGCAGATATCGATGGACCTGTCCACACTTACATGCTCAGTGACATGGAAGGAACATGTGGGAAACATGTGGGAAATGTTGCTCTTAAGCTGATGGGTGTGGGGACATGTGAAGGTTGGTGATGGATCCCCATGGGGCAATTCTCCTCTCCCTTCTATTAATCCTGCACGGATGAGTTTGTGAACTGTCTTCTGGTCTCATAATGGATGAAAGTAGCACTAGATAAACCGAGAAATATAATCTAGACATTGGATTAAGTCATCTCCCTGTCTGCCCAGCTCTGATAAAAAACAACAGCAGCAAATCAACGTCTTGTGGATACGGTGCTAAAATATATCATGAAACTTCAACAAGGATATGCCAAGACAAATTTGATAGACAGGTTAATTCATCAACGTCAGTTTAAGAGGAACCTGCTTTGATTCCCACGCCAAGTAAGCTACACATCACACAGGCAATGTGATTTTATGTGTCTGGTCTTGTGGCCTCCGGCTAAAGAGACCCAGCCCAGAAACAGCATCCACCATTAGTATACTACCAAATAGAAATGCATTTTTAAATTTCAGTCTTTCTCAGATACACAAGTCAAGGTCTTCATAGCTACCCACCACTTTTAGTAGTAGTAGTAGTAATAATAATAATAATAATGATAATAATAATGATGATGAACCTGTTGTTTTCAAAACACTAGTTGTAAATCATGCTATGTTGCTTTAAGCAAAGCAAAATAGCCCCAGCAGTAACAGACAGGCTGGGGAAAAAAACCTTTGGGAAACCAATGTACAGATAAAACACACCTACAGCAGGAAAGCTATATATAATAATTATTTAAAAAAATGGCAGGGGCAACCCAGATAGGTTGTTGTTGTTGTTGTTGTTAATAATAATAATTATTAATGCTAGAATGATAAATTAGCAGATGAGGTGTCTCCTTTTAATTCATTTCTCTACCAATACGCGAGATCTGCTCTCTCCTCTCTTTACTTTATCACCTTTTCTGTATACAATTTTCATTCAAATCCAGCATTCACTTTGCTTACTATTGGATATTAATGTTTTTCCCCCCGACACCTTTATTGGCATATATAAGACAATAAAACCATATAGACCGTCCATATGTGTTATAATTCTGAAGCATACAGGATGGCCCTTGTGGTCTCTTCCAACTCTATGATTCTATGAGGGAATCCTTGGCAATCACTATTATATAGGCCAAACTACCCCAGATTTAACTTCAAAGATCCTGGTCAAAAATTGCACCATAACTCTAGTGAGAACAGGAGAGTCATCTCTCAGTAGAGACTGCACCACCTGTTGTTTATTGGTGGGGGCCCCAAGCCACAGAGATGACATCGAAGGATCATCACGGAAGATGTTAAAAAGAGGGCAGTCCAAAATTATGTGGTCCAAAGAGTCAGGTACATTCTGACCAGAGGTGCAGAGTCTATTCTGGTAAGAGATGCCTCTGAGCCTTCCAGATAACACTGAGGATGGAAAGGCATTCAAGCGGGCCAGCATAAATACTCTGCGGTGTAATGGGGTCACTAGATTGTAAAAATAATTAGGCATCATTCCATGATGGGGTTGCAACCCCAGATAGGCAGGGGAGCATACGGAGGGCTGGGAAGGGTTGAAATTCATGATCTAGCAGCCTCTGCTTAATAAGTGCAAAAATGTGCGATTCCTCAAGTGGCAAGAGGAAATCCACTGTAAAGCCTATTTGCGTAAGTTTAAAACCAGGTAAAATTGTGTTTGTCTTTTAATAAAAAGGTTAGAAAGCTTTCTGGCCCTGTATTAAAGTGAATTTCCAGCCAGTATTTGAAGGTAATAATCCAGCCCCTTGTTTCTAGGAGATGCTGGCCCAACTCTGCGCATATAGCCAGATAAGGAACACAATTAATGTTATATATGAATGAGAGAAGTTGCCCCTGTAGGCAATGCATGGCATAATATTAACAACAAAAGATTCCTGGATCTCTTCACACCGCAAGCATTCTGGAAGTAGTGGGGGAAATCTTCCCCTTGAATATTACGATAGAATACGCAAAGGCCGAATAAAAGTAGGAACAAAGAACTAAGTGCGAACAAGAGAAAAAGAGACACACAGAGAGAATAAAAAGCATCACCCTGTGATGAAAATCGCAAACCATATTGAGGAACAGGAAGACTGGGCACTGGGAAGCTATTTCCACCCTAGACATCTTGTGCCTGTGTTGGCTGTCACAATTATTCCCATTCTAAAGATGGCAAACTGAGGCAAAGACTGACAACGGGGGCTTCTCATTGCATCTGAACCTGGAGCTGACTCTTAACCAACAGGGCTTTCATAAAAAGACAATGCTAAATTAAGTTTAGCTGCTCACCTCGGTCTTCCTTGCGATGGTCTCAGAGCATATCCCATCAAATTTCAGAACCCTTCCAGAGCTACCAAAACTAAAAGGTGTTCTCCCTGCTAGATGAGAAGGGTTAATGTTCTAAACTCGCACATGTACAGAAATGCTCTAAAAAGGCATCTCAGCTTTGTCAGTTGACTTCTGTCAGTGGTTTCCTGCCGACAACATCAGAACAAAGTGCACAAGAGGGGCTGCTGCTCTCTGGAGTCCTGGGGCCAATAACTCAGCCACTGTGTTTGCTCTGAGCTAATGTTAGACTTGTGGCCACTTCGTGGAAAAATGAAGCTTCCCCACGAGCCTCATGCTACTTTCATGTTTACGGGCCAAATTCTATTTTCGACCTGCTTCTTCCCTCCCAGACGTGGCCACATCTTCATTCATAGATGGCCAGATTGTTCTGCCAAGGGCAAGGTTCTTTCCAGATCTGGAGCCAATAAGCACACCAGTGGATGAAGAATAAGCAATGCTTTATTTACATAATGTTAACAGATAGCAGCAGGCATACAAAACACATAGAACCATAGAGTTGGAAGAGACCACAAGGGTCATCCAGTCCAACCCCCTGCCAAGCAGGAAACACCATCAAAGCATTCCTGACAGATGGCTGTCAAGCCTCTGCTTAAAGACCTCCAAGGAAGGAGACTCCACCACACTCCTTGGCAGCAAGTTCCACTGACGAACAGCTCTTACTGTCAGGAAGTTCTTCCTAATGTTTAGGTGGAATCTTCTTTCTTGTAGTTTGAATCCATTGCTCCGTGTGTGCTTCTCTGGAGCAGCAGAAAACAACCTTTCTCCCTCCTCTATATGACATCCTTTTATATATTTGAACATGGCTATCATATCACCCCTTAACCTTCTCTTCTCCAGGCTAAACATACCCAGCTCCCTAAGCCATTCCTCATAAGGCATCGTTTCCAGGCCTTTGACCATTTTGCTTGCCCTCTTCTGGACACGTTCCAGCTTGTCAGTATCCTTCTTGAACTGTGGTGCCCAGAACTGGACACAGTACTCCAGGTGAGGTCTGACCAGAGCAGAATACAGTGGTACTATTACTTCCCTTGATCTTGATGCTATACTCCTATTGATGCAGCCCAGAATCACATTGGCTTTTTGAGCTGCTGCATCACACTGTTGACTCATGTCAAGTTTGTGGTCTTCCAAGACTCCTAGATCCTTTTCACATGTACTGCTCTCAAGCCAGGTGTCTCCCATCCTGTATTTGTGCCTTTCATATATTTTTTTGCCCAAGTCTAGTACTTTACATTTCTCCTTGTTAAAATTCATCTTGTTTGCTTTGGGCCCAGTTGTCTAATGTGTTAAGGTCATTTTGAAGTGTGATCCTGTCCTCCCCTTCAGCTGCCCGGAGCTCCATGTAGAGCAGCAAAAGAGACCCCGGCCAACAGTCTCACAGCATCTGGGAGCTTGATATGTGAGCCCCTTCAGCCTGCAGCTTTTATAGCCAACTTTGATTTGATTGCACCTGGTTAGCAGGCATCACTCATGATCAGCCCAGGACACCGGCTGCGACTAATGCGGAGCAGCTGAGAGTCTCCAACCCAACTCACTGCAACTGGGTATCCTCCCCACTAGCCAATCAGCACTTAGAACACAGGAGACCCAGGAAACTCTCGACATAGGTGTGTGCAAAACAAGTTATACCATCATGAATTGGCAAACCTTAAATCGGGGATGTAAAAGGGAAAGAGACATGTGATCTAACTCCTCGAAATTACAGTGGTCTTCTGCGTTTCCCTTACACAGATCTGAGCTCAGGCTCACTTGCTTGAACCAGCCGTTGACACGATTCTGGGCCCTGAATCGCCCCCAACACAACCTGGGTTGAACACCTGACCGGATCTGGCACTGATTCAATTTGGGGGTAGGTCCAATGTATGTTTAGGGTCTTCAAAACCCTGTTTACACATACGGCTGCGGGGTGGGAAGGGGTCACAGCAGAGGAAATAATCCTGCCGGAATCGAATTCTCCAATGCGAAAACATGCTGGCAAAACAAGACACCCCCCCCCCCGCTTCCTACAGTCTTCAAGATCGAATCATCTGCTCACCAGTGGGTTCAATCCTCTTCAGTTTGACTGAGTGTACTTGTTTCCTTGCTGGGAACAGCCACATGCAGGCAAAGCTTCTTCTCTCTTGCCCCTGACACCCCTGGATCAGTCTGCAAGGCCTGACTTGACCCACGGCGATCTGGGGCTGTCTCTGTCCAGCTCGGCCAAAGCCCAGACCCCCTCTCTGCCCAAATCAGTCCACCACATCATTTTGTCCACAGCTTCAGCCATAAGGCAGAGATTATTATTATTTATATATAAAAAGGAAAGCACCACCACTTGAAAATTACACACATTCCCAGCCAGAACTTATCACCTCAGAGTCAAAGTGTTCATTTATTGGAAAGGAAAACAGATTTTTAAAAATCGTGCCTTCAGATTTCTGGAAAGGGGACTTTCCTTGTAATAACTGAAATCCTGCTATGACATGCACACACACCAGAGGTCAGCAAAGAAACCTTTTGTGTCATGTTTCGTGAACTATTTTGACACACCGAACAGAACAGAAGCCAAGCCCTCAGCTCAACTTGACTGCTCCTCCGCCTTCAGACAGTTCTGTCACCCTCCATTTCATAGGCCAGTTCATCCAGCCATTAATTTTTTTTTAAAAGTCATGTGACAGGCTTTCCTGATGAAGCAGTTTTGAGGACATGTTGCTGATGCTATTGCCTGTCCCTGTCTCCCAGTGGTTAGAAAGTTCGTTTAAAAAAAGGAGAGTTCCTGTTCAAGTCTGCCCCATCCCCAAAGGAACTAATTCCACCCCAAATCCATGGCCCAGATGAATTATGAGGATGATGATTCTATTTATACCCGGCCCATCTGACTGGGTTGCCCCAGCCACTCTGGGCGGCTTCCAACATATATAAAAACATAATAAAATAGTCAACATCAAAAAACTTCCCTATGCAGGGCTGCCTTCAGACGGCTTGGGGGTGGGGGGTCGGATAACTCCATACCCTCCAACATTTATCTCACGAGAATAGGGATGTCCTACCATACCCTCCAACCAGGGGCGAAGGAAGGCTTCGTGACACCTAGGTCAGGCTACATAGGGCATATGTGCGGCGTCGCTACAAACCATGCATGCGCCGTACAAAGCGATGCCGCACATGCCCGCAGGGTGACTTCTTGTCATCCTCGCAGACATGGAACCCAGGGCGAACTGCCCCCCCGCCCCCCGTTGCAACGCCACTGCCTCCAACATTTGTCCAATGAAAAGAGGGATACCCTAAGGAAAAGCGGGACATTCTGGGATCAAACCAGAAACCAGGACGTCTTCTGTAAATCCAGGACTGTCCCTGGAAAATAGGGACAATTGGAGGGCCTGAAATGTAAAAATGTGTGCAGGACATGGATGTGTGTGTGACTTTGAGATTTTGGGTTTTTTTAAATAAAAAAAATTCTGGACACTCTCCTTGCGAGGGCTGTGTGTGTGTAAAGAGTAGAGAAGTTTTCAGCCGGATGTTTAGCCAGACTCAAACACTGGACCATAAGCCCTTGATGCAGCAGCAAACATCAACAAATTGAATATTCATATGGGAGATATTTCCAGGGAGCAGCTACCCCCAGCCCCCTGCAATTCAGAGCATGAGAATCACTGCCGGTTTCTTGATACATTCCACCCCAAAGCCTTCTGCTCTAATTGGCCTCTAAACTTTGTCTATTTAGCTACAGTGATCCGAAGGTCAAGAGATGGAACATCCCGGCCAGTTGAAATGCTGATTCCCACTCCAAACTGTGTTTCCATTTTAAATGATGTCCAATTTACGGACAACCGTCCTCTTGCACAGGGACAGCCTGGGCTTAGGGAAACAGCAGAAGGGCGTTGTCAGAGATCTGCGTTCTCACACACTCAAAACACAAAATCAAGCCTCTGTTTAATTTAGAAAGGTTTTATACACTGCATAACGTTAAGAAAGAGAGAGGTGAGCATCAAATGGCCACCTGTTGAGAAGAGAAGATTCCCTGGAAAAGACCCTGATGCTGGGAAAGATTGAGGGCACAAGGACGAGATGGTTGGACAGTGTTCTCGAAGCTACCAACATGAGTCTGACCAAACTGTGGGAGGCAGTGGAAGACAAGAGTGCTTGGCATGCTCTGGTCCATGGGGCCACGAAGAGTCCGACACGACTAAACCACTAAACAGCAATGACCTGTAATGCCTAGCAAAAAAGCTAGGACATTTTTTTTTCATTTCATTTTAAATTATTTCCCAATAGCTTTTGATTACTTTACAAGTCCACCACATATGATAAAACTCTGTCAGGGATTCTTTAGCTGAGATTCCTGTATTGCGAGGGGTGGGGTGGACTAGAGGACCCTCAGGGGTCCCTTTCCAACTCTACAACTCTATGTTTTTTGTCTAGGCACCTGGAACCTCCCTTGCAAGGAATCTTGAATAAAACCTGGCAGGTCTTAGGACCCAGCCTCACTTGTTAAAAAAGAAGAAAAACAGGCATTCTTTTCTCTTTTGGGTCTCTTCAGGGTTATGTCTTAGTGGGAGGTAGGATCCCAGGCTGGCTGGCATGAATGAGAGACAGCGGACAGAAATACCGGCGTGAAAAGCCTCAAACTGGAATAGTACGGTGGTAGCTAGGCAACGGCCTTGACGCAACCACACACACACACACACACACACACACGGTGGGAGAGAAGTCCCTTTGAAAAAAACGAGAAAAAGATGCACACACATTTTTCAAAGCCAAGAGAGACACAGCCAGTGACCTGGAGGTTTGGAGGAGGGCTGGAAACAACAACATCAGCAGCAGCAGCAGCACAGCTGAAGATATTCAAGTTAGAAAGCCGAGCGAGAGAGGCAGAGCAAAGCCTTGAAGTCTCATCACTGGAATATTAATGGGGGATGCCCTTGATGCCATGCAAATTCTGGTAAGTTTAATATATTTTTAACTCTCCAGCTTCTCTGCCACCTTCCATCCTACCCACCACCTGAAAGGAGACAGGAAATGATAGTTTCCTGAAGGTGTTACTGGTACCTTATCAATGGTGTGCAAATTCTCGCACCCACCCTTACCCCAGGGCTCTTGCCACCAGGTGGAGACGTTGACATTTACGCATCTTGTTCCCGCGGGCAATTTCATCCCATATATACCTATGTGCATATATTTCTAAAAACCTCAAAGGTTGCGACTGCAAGAGTGCAGCTTTGGCAGCCGGCTCTGCAGAAAGGAACACGCCCCTTCGTTCCCTAAAACCTGCTTAGAGGAATTAGGATAGATGTCTCTCTGCTTATCTCCCAAGAAGGGAAGGCAGGCTTTATTTCTGAGCCTGTTGTTTGCTGGGTGTGAGCAGCCCCACAACTACGCTCCTTCTGACCGCTCTCTCTCTCACACACACACCCTGCCAAGAAGTCATGAGTGGTGCAGGACGAAATCCGGATCTTGACACATTGGATATTGAGGGACCTTATGGAAGCGCGGTGTCAACGTGGGAAGGACAATAGGATGCGAGGTTTCAAGCAAGAGCGGCCAAGATGCCTTCCAGTTGTGGGGAGATGGGGAATGGGGAGCAGCGCTTTGAATGAAGGAGCACCCACAAATACAGCAGCAGCGAGCAGAAAAGGTGGTGAGATTCTGTTCGAACCCATGTTGTACCTAGTTGAATGTGATGGGTCCTGTGGCTTCTGTGGCTGGAGAGAACAAGGGCTGGGCAGATCTGCCCATTTCTGTTTTCCTTATTCTTCCAGTCTTGAACCCAGTGCTCCACATTTCCCCATAGAAAAAATCTACTAGTCCTCATGAACATTCCTCTGTATTTTAGTGCAAATTTCTCCACCTGCGCACATTTCTGTGTGCATTCCCCTCACCCTGATTTTCCTTTTTTTTTTTTTGCAAAGCAGTTTCCCCCAGTTTAATACATTTTTATATGGTGTGTTCACCAATATGTGCATTTCTTTGGATACTTCATCCCAGCGCCTGTCACTTGCCTGGAGAATTGCACAGCAAAATTGCACAAGTGTGAACTTCAGAAGAGGACTGCGTTCCAATCCGCAGATTATTTCAAAAAGTGCAAATTTTGTAGGTTCACCCTTAAACGAGAACTGGGTGGAATTTCTCCCCTCAGAGCCTGTGATTTTCATATGATTGCAGACTCAGCAGCACACCCCCACACCCCGTCTCTTATTTAGCTTCGAAAGCCTTTCTGAAAAGGTTCCACACCCTTTGCAGTTCTCATTGATGAAATGGATTGGCTCCCCCTCCCCCTCCCCTTTTGCCTGCTGTTCTGCATCCACTTTTTGAAAATGCGAAAGAAAAGCAATACAAAGCTAGTGACAGATTTTGATCTCAGCCCTTGGGGGGGGGGGAAGATGCTCAGGGGATCTGCTTGGCATGCAGAAGGTCTCATGTTCAACCCTTTGATTCCCCAAGTAGGGAACATCTCTTGCCTCAGACCCCGGAAAGTCACTGCTCAGATGAACCAGTGGTCTGAGTTGGTATACCAAGACACCTTCCTAAGTGCCTAACTCCCAAGGATCCAAGATTGGAAAGGCTGTTTTAGAATCCAAAAAGAAAGTAGGAAAGGTGTGCTCTTGTTGCGTGGACAGGTGGAGTCCCCTCAGCCCCAGGTGACCCCTGAGCGGAACAATGACAATGAGACAACTTGCTATGGGATTAAAATTGGCCACAACTTTATTAAGATTCAGATGTAGGGAGACCTTGGCTCAGGCATTGGGCATTTATCCTTCCCAGTCCCCAGCTAGGGATCTGAGAGACTTCAGGGTTATCCAGAATGTGTGGGGATTGGGCTGGCTCTGGAGATCATATGTTCAAGCCGAGAGCCCGCCCCCCGTTTCGCCGCCATTGGAGGGGAGAGCAATGACAACCTCTCAGCGTATGGCCAGTGCCTCCCCTCAATACCCCTTTAATGAGGAACCCTGGTATCACCGCCACAAGGGAGGCGTGGGTCACTGCTTCTCCCCCCCCCCCATTTAGGAAGATAGACGCAGGGGTCAGCAAACTTTTTCAGCAGGGGGCCGGTCCACTGTCCCTCAGACCTTGTGGGGGGCCGGACTATATTTTGGAAAAAAACATGAACAAACCCAGAGAGGCATTTTAAATAAAAGGACACATCCTACTCATGTAAAAACACCAGGCAGGCCCCACAAATAACCCAGAGATGCATTTTAAATAAAAGGACACATCCTACTCATGTAAAAACACCAGGCAGGCCCCACAAATAACCCAGAGATGCATTTTAAATAAAGGACACATTCTACTCATGAAAAAACATGCTGATTCCTGGACCGTCCGTGGGCCGGGTTTAGAAGGCGATTGGGCCGCATCCGGCCCACAGGCCTTAGTTTGGGGAGCCTGGACTAAAGGATTCCGCCCAATGCCTGAAACTGCCAAAGTTGTGACATTTTGCTATGGGAAAGGTAAAACCTGCCAATGCAGGATAATTCCTTTCTGGCCCTTCAACAGCGACCTTGACATAGCAGCGCCTGCGTGCCTGTGGAGAAGAGGTTAAGGTGCAAAAGAAGACTTAACTGAGGGAGGGCAGGGTGGGAGAAGCTCTGGAGCCGACTGCTGCTTCTCAGTTAAGATTCACTTTCTGTTGTTTGGGCAGGCTGGTCCCTCCCCTTACCTGGCCAATCCCTTTGCAATGCCTCCCCAGGTGGGATTGGGCGATTGGCTGAGGTAGGTGGAGGCCTCCAGGTATCCTCCTGGGGAGGATGAGGCCAGCCTGAACTACCAGGAGTCGCATTGGGTTTCAGGGGGGGGCTGCTTGTGACCCCATTTGATGTGGGGAGTGGTCATTGTTTGCTATTAAATGGGGTGGATCCATTCTTAGCATAGTTTGCAAATATGCACGTTTCAAAAATGTACCTACCTAAAAAGGCAGTATGCCACAAGGCAAAGGAACTTTGATTATTATAATTATTAATTAATTGACATTATCATTGCCATCATCACAATCACACCTGTATCCCTCCTTTCAACCAAGGAGCTCAAGGCAACGGTCATCATTCTTTACTCCCCTTTTTTGCAAGGTAGGAGCTCCATGACTGTGGTGGGATTTGAACCCAAGTCTCCCCAATCCTTGTCCAGCACTCTGACCAGTACATCGCACATGCCTAGAAATGCTGGATTTCTTGAGTTAAAATTCTGGCAATCTTCGCACCATGTGACACCTCTCCCCCACACACACCAAAGGTCAAGCAAACAGACCCTGGGACAGATTTCCCCAAGGGCATAATACGCAGATATAATACGAATCTCCCATTTATTATTAATTGGCTTAGTTTCTATATTTGTTTACCCATTTGCAGGCTCACGTCCATCCATCCATTTAAATAAGCAGGATGTTATTTTTTTTTCTTTTTTCTTTTTGCAATGCACAGCTTTGGGAAGGTGGAAAAATGCTGTTCTGCAATTTCTCAACCGCCTTCTGCAAAAGCACTAGAAAATTGCATCCTGTCGTCAGCAAACACTAAGGACTCTCAGCAGGGCTGGCATGAATTTGTTCCTGCAAATTCTCTTATGATCCTTTTTTTACATCAAATATTTAGCGGCGTGATAGGAAATCGAAATGATGGCCTCATGCTGATGATAAGCAGAATTTCAAGTTGTTGGGTTGTTGTTTTTTAAAGGGGTATCTGGAGCCTTGATCAATCGTTGGCCCTTGCCCAAGGATGCCATATAGTGGCATAGGTTTGATATGGATGGCAGCCTACTGAATGGTCACTTAGCACTGTGTACATGCAGGACTCAAACCAGGGGTGGCTAGTTGGTGCCCCGCAGGCCATTTCTGCCCAATCGGGCGCTTGGGGCGGCGCACATGCCCTGTGCCCAGGGGCGGGGCCACCTACCTGCGGGGGTGGGGTGAGCCAGGCAGGATGCACCATGGGGCCTTCGAGGAGCCTGCCTCCTCCTCCCACTCAGCCACCCTACAGTTGGGGGGGGAGGCAGCGGGCAGACTGTTTGGGCAGCGTGAAGCCTGCGGAAGCCCAGCCCACCGCGTCTTTCCCAGGAGAGATGCATGGCTCAGGCGTGCTGCAGGCCCCATGGTGAGTGCCGCCTGGCATTTTGTCACCCCCCCCTTAGTGGTGACACCCGGGGCGGTCCGTCCCCACTGCACCCCCTTCCTCTGCCCCTGTTTCTATCCCCCCAAAAAGTTTTAGGGTCTAAATTGGGTGGGGCACCTTTGGCCCTCCAGAACTGTTGCTGACCTACAATTCCCACCAGCCATTCCATTTGTCTATTTCGCTCCTCCAAATGTAGGCAAGTATTCGGAGGGGTGGGGTGGGGTGGGATTGCCCATGCATCACACTATAAAGCAAAAAAATTAAAATCTCTTTTCAAACTGGCACCCAGTTTTCTTTCACATAACCCAACACCCCTCTGCTTGTTTTTCCCTTGCCACTGAAGGACAGGAAAGAAAGTGTGGCTGTGGAAGATTCCCCCCTTTTTTTATTCTTTTGAAGAGCCTTATTGCTCACTCGTGGCTTCAAAGCTTGCTGGCCATCTCTTCGCTGATCGCTATGGCAACATTTATCAATGCAATGTTGCCACAGAGAAGATGCCGAAGCTTGATGAAGGACCCACCGACTCCCAGGTGTGGCTCCTGTCAATAAAACAAAAACAAAACAAAATTTCTTCTTCTTCTTCTTCTTCTTCTTCTTCTTCTTCTTCTTCTTCTTCTTCTTCTTCTTCTTCTTCTTCTTCTTCTTCTTCTTCTTCTTCTTCCCATGAGCAGAAGAACAGAAGGGGGGAAGTCATTCCCCAGTCTGAGAGTACACTAAATATAGTACATTTCCAAAAGGAGTCAATGTTGTTTGGAGACATGGTCTCTAAGTCATTCATAAGAAGGTGCTATCTAACAGCGCAGGATATTTTAGGATAAACACTTGCTAAAAGTGTGCCTCACACTCACACATATTTGCATCTGCATAGATGCACACATAGAAATAATTACTGTAATTGAAACTGAAATTATAGTCAACAAAGCTGCAAAAAAGCTAATGCAATTCAACAAATGGCATCAGACCACACCTGGAGTCCTGTGCCCAGTTCTGGTTCCACAGTTTAAGAAGGATATTGACAAGTTGGAGCATGTGCAGAGGAGAGCGACCAAAATGATCAAAGGTTTGGAAACCAAGCCTTATGAGGAATAATTAAGCAATTTGGGTATGCTTAGCCTGGAGAAGAGGAGACTGAGAGGCAATATGATAGCCATCTTCAAATACCTTCACATTGAAGATGGAGCAAGCTCATAGAATAATAGAATCTTAACATTGGAAAGGACCCAGGGGGCAGTAGATTGTAGAGCTGGGAGGGAACCCAAGGGACATCTAGTCGAATTTCCTGAAATGCAGGATTCACAGCTAAAGCATCTCTCACAGATGACCACCCAACCTCTGTTTAGAAACCTCCATGGAAGGCGAGCCCATCAACTTCTGAAGTGGGGAGCCCATCCACTGCTGAATGGCTCTCACCAGCAAAGTTCTTCCTAATGTTTAGTCAGAATCTCATTTCTATGTTGGCAGCCCTTCAGATATTTGAAGAGGGCTATCATATCACCTCTCAGTCTTCTCATGCCTAACTTATTCAACTGTTGTCTCCAGCCTCTTGGTCACCCTCCTCTGAACTCGTTCCAGCTTGTCAATATCCTTCTTCATGATGGTTTTCATGGGGGCTGCAGCATGTGAGAGGGGTTTAATTCTCCTCCCTGCCCAGGTCCTAACAAGAATAGCACCATTCCTTCACAAGATGAAACGCTTGTGCTGGTGGGACATTCAATATAGCACAATGTGGAATACCTATTTGTGGGTACATATGTTATTGGTTTACCTTTTATGGGCTTTTATGGGCCATAGCTCAGTGGCAGACCACATGCTGTCCATGCAGAAGCCCCCAGCGTCTATCTCTGACATCTCCAGGTCAGTCTCAGAATAAGTCAACTTCTTGAATGGATTGAGAGATAGCTAGTCTGACCCTTACTCAGGATGGGCACACTTTGGACCAGGCATCCCCAAACTGCGGCCCTCCAGATGTTTTGGCCTACAACTCCCATGATCCCTAGCTAACAGGACCAGTGGTCAGGGATGATGGGAATTGTAGTCCAAAACATCTGGAGGGCCGAAGTTTGGGGATGCCTGCTTTGGACCAATGCTGCTTTGCCAATACACTAGTGGCCAAAATTGTGGAAACCTTTTGGAAAAAGTGTATTTCTGAGGTTTGATGGTTCATAACCCCTGATTGGCTCTCTAAATGCTCATGCTCATTGGCTACATTCAAATGGAGGAAAGCTACTGCATACGGTATCAACCTAAGCAAGTCATTTTTCTGGTTATTTGGCTATAACTTTTTGGCTATAATGTTTTTCTGGTTATTTGGCTATAACTTTTGATAGAATACAGATAATTGAACAACCTTTGTTGCATTACATTCTTCATTAAAGGATCTTTCCATTGATATATAATTGTATGGTTTTACTCCAAAGAAAAGTGGTGTTATGAGCAATCAAACCTCAGAAAAACACTTTCCCCCAAAAGGTTTCCACAATTTTGGCCACTAGTGTAATATGGGGCATTTGGGTCGTGTGAATGAGGTCGTTGCTCTGAACACCCATTTACTGTCAAATCCTGTCGCTTTCTGAGGTGTGCAGGGTCCTATAGATTAAATGTCCCTCCCTTCACATACTGACATGCTCTGCACAGGTGCAATGGATGTTTTCCAACTCTCTGAGGGTAATGAGCCATGCCTCCCCTTCGGCTAAAGTTGCCTCATTTTACTCCAAAGAACTGGGAGGAATGCAAAGATCATACTTGGCTTTGGTTCCAATGCCTTTAAGAAGGGGTTGAATTTCTCTAGGATACAGAAGGACTTTGTCAACAAAGAGCTTAGAACTTCTTCTTATCTGGTCAGGGAAGATCCTGAAATCTGCCAGCTTTGTGGCTGGAATCTTTTCATAACTGCTTGCATTATGCCGCCCTTATCTGGATTTCTGATCTCCACCTGACGCAGCCACTCCTTGCAAACGTCCTTAAACCCTCTCTTTTTCTTTTCTTAAAATGCTTCCTGGTTATGAGCAGGGCTGCTTGTGACTTTTTTTAAAAGTTGGGTGACAATATGTGAACTATGTAACGGGAGCTCCTTCAAGCTGCAAAAGAATGCTAATTGCTTAAGTATATACTCAAATACCAACCTCTCCACGGTAATAATGCAAACACAGTCGAGTTACGCACTTGGAGGTACTTGATTAAAGAATGAGGTTGTGGCATCAGAACGTTCTAAGCACCGCTGTTAGTTTTTCCACGGAGGTAGGCGGCGGCGGTATCTCTGTGTTGTGCAAGCAATGAAGATCTCACAATCTAATTCCGCAAGGTTGAAGGTGACTCTGCTACCCCTTGCAAACATCTCCTCCGTCACAGGAATCATAAAATTGGAGAGTTGGAAGGGACTCTGAGGCTCATCTAGTCCAACCCCCTTCGGTGCAGGAATATGCAGCTGTCTCATATGGCGACTGATCCTGCAACCTTGGCATTATCAGCACCATGCTCTAACCAGCTGAGCTAGGAGGGGAGAGTGCCCTTGTGCTCTTGAGTGGTTATGTGATCTGCTGGAGCACAAGGGCAATTGGTGGTCCTCCATTGCTCCAGCAAATGAATGAGGTGATAGCAAAGCTTTCAGGTTTGCTTGTGACCTTTTACTGCAGCCCTAAAGAGAGTCAGAGAATGAGAAATATATTGGTAACCAAGCAGAGGCCAGATTCGCAGAGGTTCCTGCTTCACAATAGCTGTTTAAAAGGCAGTAGGTCTTTGCAAGACTGCATTTCTAATTAAAAGCCATTTCGGTCAGCTGATGACCTTTCATTAAAGTTCAATATCTTCCACATCTTGAACCTATGCAATGAGAAGTAATCACCACTGAGGTCAAGGAAGCTTACTCACAGGAAACGATGCACAGGAGTTGGGATTGCTGTCATGCTAATCCTAATCAATTGGCTATCATGTTATTTACTTCTGCTCTTTTGGGGAAGATGTTGGTGTTAGACACACACATTAGATGTATCCCCATTGAGGCCAAGAGGCCAAGCCAACTGCTCTGATCGTCAGCACTTGAAAAGCACTGTGTCTTTGTCCATGCTGGTTGATTCCAAACAGTGTGGGCCAAACCAGGTCACTTGATGTCATTGGGATGTCAGGTGATTGACAGGTAGGTAGCCCCACCTGGGTAGATCATCTCCTAGAGAACTCCAAGACGTTTCTTGGTGGGGACACCAGCATGCAATTCTTTCACCACACTCCCAAATCAAGATTGACCCTTCCACAACAAAGTATATATGGGTGGTAAAGGTAAAGGTAAAGGTAAAGGGACTCCTGACAGTTAAATCCAGTCGCAAATGACTCTGGGGTTGCGGCGCTCATCTCGCTTTACAGGCTGAGGGAGCCGGCGTTTGTCTGCAGACAGTTTTTCCGGGTTACGTGGCCAGCTTGACTAAGCTGCTTCTGGCACAATGGAACACTGAAACCAGAACAGCACACGGAAACGCTGTTTACTTTCCCGCCGGAGCAGTACCTATTAATCTACTTGCACTTTTGGCGTGCTCTCGAACTGCTAGGTTGGCAGGAGCTGGGACTGAGCAACGTGGGGATTCAAACCGCCAACCTTTTGATCGGCAAGCTCTAGGCTCAGTGGTTTAGACCACAGCGCCACTCGCGTCCCTATATGGGTGGTAGTGTGGTTCAAATGGTAAACTGCCTCGCCAGGAATCCAGTGTTGCTCTGAGACATGTTCTGTTGTAAGTGACAAATAAATGCAAATAATAACAATCATTAGTATTTGTCAAAACAAAATAACAAAATCCTTCCAGTAGCACCTTAGAGACCAACTAAGTTTGTCATAGGTATGAGCTTTCGTGTTCATGCACACTTCTTCAGATACACTGAAACAGAAGCCACCAGACCCTTATATATAGTCAGAGGGTGGGGAGGGGTATTACTCAGAAAAGTGGTGGGAATGGGTGATTGGCTGATAGGGGTGGTAAACCTGTTGATGACTGTTAATTGCAACTCATTACCAAGCTTAAAACCATGGAGAGACCTGGTCTGAATAGGGACACTGGATGCTTATCTCATTATACATGATAAAGCTTTCTTTAGCACCTCAGCCCTTGCTTTTCCCTGCAAGACCAATTACAGTCGCTAACAGTCGTTAACATCTACAGGTTCACCACTCCTATCAGCCAATCACCCATTCCCACCACCCTTCTGAGTAATACCCCACCCTCTGACTATACATAAGGTTCTGGTGACTTCTGTTTCAGTGTATCTGAAGAAGTGTGCATGCACACGAAAGCTCATACCCATGACAAGGTGCTACTGGAAGGATTTTTTTATTTTGTTTTGACTGCGTCAGGCCAACACGGCTACCTACCTGTAATTAGCATTTGTATTAAAATTAAAATACATTGTGAGCAGCCCTGGGACTTTTCAAAGTTAAGTTCTCTCTCTCTCTCTCAATTTCCAGGCTGACATATTTGTTCCTGATGGCTTTAATTGATTGCTCAATATATTTTTATCACACAGATGGTAGTTAACCTCTCCTCTGGCTGGAGGGACTTTCAAGGCTGACTGCAGTCCTGTTGGATACATGAACGCTCTTTCCTCGAAGAGAATCTCACCGATTTGCCTCCAAACGTTACAAGGAAAAGGCAAGCTGGAGTGGAGACAGGTAAGTCCCGTTTACCTCAGCTTCAGCTTATGAATTATGGTGGAGGGAGTGGAGAGGGAAAACGAATTCCCTGCATGAAGAGCCAGTTGCATTTATGGCTCTTGCTAAACCGCTCCCCTTGATTAAGAAGATCTTCCTCTAGATAGGGCAATAGATTCACAGTAACCATGGTGATGGGTCTCCCCAAGTCAAAGGTCGTTGGTGCAGCCATTGTTTTGGACCGGTGCAGCAGATGTCTGAGAAGGAAGTAAATAACCCCAAAGTGCAGCTAAAAATAAAAGCGGCTGGGCTTTGTATTCTTCCCTGTCCTGAGGGCTCAGGGAGGTTTACAGACATTGGAACGTCAAAGAAGGAACAGACCAAAGTCTCTTCTAGTCCAGCTTCCTGTTCACCAGCCAGATCGAAAAGAATCCAAGGAACAGCATCTGCACTGAATGCAGAAGGTCCCAGGTTTAAGTCCCGGCATTTCCAGGTCCGCTCTGCTTCCACAGCAGGAGGCATCAACTTTCTGAAAACCAGTTGCTGGAACCCACAGGAGGGGAGAGTGTACTGCTCTTGTGATGGGGTCCTGTCTGCAGTTTCACCACAAGCATCTGTTCTTCTTCTGCCTATTGTAGCAGCTGCATTCACTGTGCTAGATGCTGTATGATTTTAAATTGCTTGCTCATAGCTTCTTTTATTTCTTATTTTGTCATTATATGCATAATATATCTATCTATCATCTATCTATCTATCTATCTAATTTGTATTTTAATTTAATTGTTTCTTTTATGCTTGCTTTGATATTTTTATTGTTAGCCGCCCTGAGCCCGGTCTTGACTGGGAAGGGTGGGGTATAAATATTATTATTATTATTATTATTATTATTATTATTATTATTATTATTCATAATTACTATACTAATTATTCATAATTACTATATCTATCTATCAACTATCTATCTATAATTAAATTTTCTGTTTTACAATGTAAAATATTCATTTAGACAATCTCAAAATATCAATGACTTCCCTTCTTCTCTTTCCATGGTTCATTTCGCATAACATAAATCCATGCATATTTTATATAAGCCAAACCATCCATTATTCCATCCATCAAAACTTATTTACACTGTTGAATTTATCTTAATGCTGCCAACGTTTTCAAATGTACACAATCCCCCCCCCTATATTCAAAAAAATGTTTTCCAATCTTCTTTAAACCTATGTATTTCTTGTTCTCTTCTTCTGTATGTTAAGTCTGCGAGTTGTGCATATTCTGTCAACTTAAGTAGCCATTCTTCTTTGGTTGGGACCTCACTGATTTTCCATTTTGGGGCTAACATAACATGGGCTGCAGTAGTGGCATACATAAGTAACCTTTTTTCACACCTGGGAATTTCTGTCTGAATTATCCCCAACAGAAAGGACTCTGGTTTTTATGGAAAAGTGCTTTAAGACTCCCCCCCCCCAATTTGTTATGAATTATTTCCCAATATTCTTTTACCCTTTTACAGGTCCACCACATATGAAAGAACATACCCTCAACCTCATTGCATTTCCAACACTTATATGATTCAGTCTTATATACCTTAGCAAGTCTTGTTGTTGTTGAGTCGTTTAGTCGTGTCTGACTCTTCGTGACCCCATGGACCAGAGCATGCCAGGCACTCCTGTCTTCCACTGCCTCCCGCAGTTTGGTCAAACTCATGTTGGTAGCTTCGAGAACACTGTCCAACCATCTCGTCCTCTGTCGTCCCCTTCTCCTTATGCCCTCCATCTTTCCCAACATCAGGGTCTTTTCCAGGGGGTCTTCTCTTCTCATGAGGTGGCCAAAGTATTGGAGTCTTATTTTCAAGTAGTAATTCCAGACTTGCATTATATGCATCTTTATGCACACTTGATTGATAACATTTATATCCTACCCCTTTCTCCAAGGAATTCAATATGACATACATGCTTCTCCCGTTCTCCATTTAACCTCCACAACCACCCTGCGAGGTAGGTTACACTGAGAGACTATGACTGGCCCAAGGTTACCCAGTGACCTTCAGGGCCAAGAGAGGATTTGAACCCTGGTCTCCCAGGTGCTAGTCTGACTCTCTAACCACTGCACCACACTCTTTCTCTTGAGCCTAGTGTGTACATTTTTTGCATCCATTACCTGCCTAAAAAACTGCATTGAAAATTCAGAGAAATGTGGGTTTTGAAGAATGGAGGTGTTTTGGTTTGCAATGGCCTTATCATCACCTCTCTCCTTTAGATGACTTATGTTTATTAAGATGAGTCTCAAATTATCTACCTGTATTATCTTCCTACTCTCCAAAAAAAAAAGCCCAATTAACTGCCACAAGGGAGCCAGAGATTCACTTTCTTCTCTCTCTCTCTCTCTCTCTCTCTCTCTCTCTCTCTCTCTCTCTCTCTCTCTCTCTCTCTCTCTCTCTCTGAATGCCTTTTATCAACATCCCATTTAGAGCATCTGCCCCCAAAACAATGGCGACGTTGAGGAGAAAGAAGACCTGTGTTCTCTATAAAGATTTGTTTTTCAATAGCATTCTTTCTGTGAAAGGATTCCCCCAGAATAATTGCAGACTTGGTGTCGGAATTATATGAATTCCCAGCAAGCGTTCAGCAGGCTGGACAATTACCCAATAACTCAAATTACATTTTAATGCATTTGCATGAGGTCGTTCCAGGAGTTCATTTCTGGCCACGTTCCCAGGTGGACAAAAAGTTGGTTTTGCTTTACACTGCACTTTTAGAAGAAGAAGCTTGAACTATTTCTGAATCCAGCACCAGATCTAATTGTGTCATTTTGGAGAAAGTCCCATTCCTATTTCTCTCTTCCACGTTCAGATAAATTTGGGGCACAGGTGAAGGCAACACTGTTTTTGTTTTTGTTGTTATATATGGTGAAGGTGAGACTCAAATCCAGCTCTCTTAATTTATTTATTTATATGATTTACAGCTTTTAAAGCCTGCTCTGCGCGGAATACTTTCAATCCCAGAGCAGGGAATCAAGTACTGTAATAAAAACAAAGCAATGCACAAAATTAGCAAAATAATATGAATAAGCCGAATAAACAACAAATTAACAATTCTGTCGTGAGGTAAGCAAGCAGAACAACAATGACAAAAAATAAGAATACCAGTTTAATACCAAATACCTGGTAAACACACACACACAAACACACATGATATTAAGATACTAATTTGCACTTTCTGAAATGGTGCACTAATTGAAACATAACTATCCTTCAATACCTGCATTACCCAGAATTTTGCAATGCAGTTCTCCAGCAAAGCAACACACATTCTAGACTGAAGCATGCATAGAAATGCATATATTTGTGAACAGAGATGGATGACACAATTGAGGGGCATAGCAACGGTTCCCACCCCATCTCTTACCTTGACCTTAACAGATTAGACAACTGGGCCAAAGCAAACAAGATGAATTTTAACAGGGAGAAATGTAAAGTACACTTGGGCCAAAAAAAAATGAAAGGCACAAATACAGGATGGGAGACACCTGGCTTGAGAGCAGTACATGTGGAAAGGATCTAGGAGTCTTGGTAGACCACAAACTTGACATGAGTCAACAGTGTGACGCAGCAGCTAAAAAAGCCAATGCAATTCTGGGCTGCATCAATAGGAGTATAGCATCTAGATCAAGGGAAGTAATAATACCACTGTATTCTGCTCTGGTCAGACCTCACCTGGAGTACTGTGTCCAGTTCTGGGCACCACAGTTCAAGAAGGATACTGACAAGCTGGAACGTGTCCAGAGGAGGGCAACCAAAATGATCAAAGGCCTGGAAACGATGCCTTATGAGGAACGGCTTAGGGAGTTGGGTATGTTTAGCCTGGAGAAGAGAAGGTTAAGGGGTGATATGATAGCCATATTCAAATATATTAAAGGATGCCATATAGAAGAGGGTGAAAGGTTGTTTTCTGCTGCTCCAGAGAAGCGGACACGGAGCAATGGATTCAAACTACAAGAAAGAAGATTCCACCTAAACATTAGGAAGAACTTCCTGACAGTAAGAGCTGTTCGGCAGTGGAATTTGCTACCAAGGAGTGTGGTGGAGTCTCCTTCTTTGGAGGTCTTTAAGCAGAGGCTTGACAGGCATCTGTCAAGAATGCTTTGATGGCGTTTCCTGCTTGGCAGGGGGTTGGACTGGATGGCCCTTGTGGTCTCCTCCAACTCTATGATTCTATGCAGAGATGCCCCACTATTCCTCTGGCTATAGCTTTGGTTGGACGGGCCACAAACATGAGACAGGGCATTCTTGGTGAGAATGCCCCCCAGTTCTGGAACTCCCTCCCAAATGTCCCCCATCTTAGCCTCATTTAGGCACAAGGTGGAAAAACCTTTTGCTTCCCCAGACCTCTGGAATGCAACCTTCCTTCTTGGCAACACCGCAAGAATGTCGTTGTTCAATTAAAATAAATAGAGTTATTGTCCCATATTAGTTTCCCTGCACTCTCAGGGCAGGCTTGAAGTATGAAGAAATAAATAAAGATATGCACCTGTTAATTGCTTTTGTGGGTGGGCTCCCAGAAGCCATTACATCAACCCTTCCTTGCCTCCCAGGTAGCGAGGCTCGGCAGTGCAAAGCTGAGATCGTGTTAAGCACGGTAACAAGATAAGGGTTTATTAATTGTGTAACACTCTGCTACAGTATTTCTCCCGTTCTTCTCTCCCTCTGACCTCATCCTTAGTAATCCGCTTCTTCGCCCTGAGCACAGGGCCTGACAGGTCTCTCTCTGCAGCAGGAAAAGCCTTCTCCGGTTAAGCTAGAGAAAGCTTGTTTGCTCTTGCCCGGGAACATCACCAGACAGCTGCGGCGAAGTCTCTTAGAAAGACGGTTTAGGCTGAAAGCTTTCACTTCCATTTTTCTCAAGTTCAGATCATATAAGGAAGTTCTGGTTGCTCGTCTGTTCCTCCCCCCCCCTTTGACAATTTGCGGCTGAAAACCAACAATGTGCCTTTGTGTTCCTGCTAGATGGTGTCCTGTGTTGCTAAAGGGGGTGTCTTGGATTGAGCCACAAATGCTCCGAGTCCCGGCTTCTCTCACCCTCTGAGCAAAGGAAATTTGGAAAAGCGAATCGCTGCATGGATGGTGTTGCCTGGATCTTGGAGCCCTCTGCCAAACTCCCGATGGATGTCGATGGCATTCCACCGGAAAGTAAGGCGTCTGCCCCTAAGATTGAGATAGAAGAAATGTTGGACGGTGCAGATCCTGAGTCGGGAGGTGGGGCTCCTCCGGACGACCACTTGCGGAACCTGAAAGCTCTGACGGAGAAACTGAGGCTTGAGACGAGGAGACCCTCCTATTTGGAGTGGAAGGCCCAGCTGGAGGGGATTGCGTGGAAAAGCCACCCGGAGCCTTCTTCAGAGGAGGAAGCCAGCCGGGATGAGAAACCAGGGAAGGAAAGCGTTCCTTTAACAGAGGTGCAGGTTCATCTCAATGGAGGCTCTTTGAAAGCGCAGGTTCCGGTGATGAGCCAGGAGAGAATCAGTGGCTTTGGAAATATTGATGACGCTCTAAACTGGCTCAGGAAAGAACTGGTAAGTTGGTTCCTGCCGATGTTTATTCATCTTTTAACTGTACAATCCTCGGCGTCACTTCCTGACGACCTGTTTATTGAGCATTCACCGGGATTTCTTTGCAGGGAGGTTAGACGATGCTGGCTATTTGAATGAGAATCCATTCTGATTTGTTTGTGGGGAAGTTAGACGGCTTGGTGTCAAAACAAGTGTTATCCTGCACTTACCAGTGAGTTTCCACAGCACTTTCCCTATTGCAAAAAGTCTGACCTCTTGGGAAAACAGGTTTGTTGCACAAGGCCTCCCCATCAGCAATAAGTGTGCAGCCTGAACTTGCTGGCATGTGATTAAATATCGCCCTCAAATAGGGACAGCTTCAAAGTGCTGCATGTTCCTCTGACTTCAGTGGGTGTAGTTCCTTATGTGTGCGCACTGGATTTCTGGATTTCACCCTAAGGGAAGAAGAAAAATCTCACCTTTCTTTAGTCACAATTATTCACAGAAAACACACAACTCTCTCTCTCTCTTTTCTTTCTTTCTTTCTTTCTTTCTTTCTTTCTTTCTTTCTTTCTTTCTTTCTTTCTTTCTTTCTTTCTTTCTCTTTCCCTTTGTTCGTTTATACATGCAGGGCCATCATTCCGTAAGGAAAGGAAAAACAAAAATAGGCCTCTGCTCTCAATGAGCTTACATTCTGAACATTTGTTTTGTTCCATTTCCTCCCTTTTCCTTCTTGTTCCTTTTCCCTCTATTGTTCCTTCTTTTATTTCTCTCCGTCCTTTATGCAGTAATCTGACTGGCATGCATAACTTTATATACTCCTTCCAGCAGCATTTAAGGAACTCCTTCCGAGCTGGAAATTGCAATAAAATTGCATACAAGTTCACTCTGTCTCTGAGCTCCCCTGCCCAACATTCGGCTCATTTGTGCTGGGTTTTTTTTGGGGGGTGTGTGTGTCTTCTTTTCTCATGTGCTTATTTCACCACTATAACTAAAAGAAAAGAAAAGAAAAGAGATAACCTCAACAATGTGGCTTAAAAAATAATAATCTGGAGATGGATCATAGCTCATGAATTCATGCAATCTTATATAATTGAGAGGGATCTTGGAGTTCATCTAGTCTAACATCCTGATCAGTCGAAACAAAATATAAAAATTCCTTCCAGTAGCGCCTTAGAAACCAAGTAAGTTTGTTATTGGTATGAGCTTTCGTGTGCATGCACACTAATTCAGATAAACTGAAACAGAAGTCACAGGACCTTTATATATAGTGAGAGGGTGGGGAGGGGTATTACTCAGAAGGGTGGTGGGAATGGGTGATTGGCTGAAAGGTGTGGTAAACCTGTTGACGATTGTTAACGAATGCAATTGGTTTTACAGGAAAAAGCAAGGGGTGAGATGGCTAGAAATAGCTTTACCATGTACAGTATAATGAGATAAGAATCCATTGTCTCTATTCAGACCAGCTCTCTCCATGGTTTTAAGTTTGGTAATAAGTTGCAATTCAGCAACTTCTCTTTCCAGTCTATTTCTGAAATTCTTTTGTAATAAGACAGCTACTTTGAGATCTTGTATAGATTGTCCTGGGAGACTGAAGTGTTCTCCTACTGGTTTCTCTGTCTTGTGATTCCTGATGTCAGATTTATGTCCATTTATCCTTTAGCGTATGAGGTCAATGGCAGAGACCCTGTCTGGGGCCAAATAAATGCATGCATCGAAGGAACACCGGCCACCCCCAAAGGCAGCCAGTTCAGCTGCCTAACAATGTTTTTACCATGAAAAAGCTCCTTCTAAAATCTAGCTGAGATTTGCTTCCCTGCCATTTCCACATATTGGTTCTAGCACTGCCCTCTGAAGCAACAGGGAGCAGTAGCAGAGCTTCATGCTCTGGCACCAGGGGACGGAGAGCAGGCGGGGGTGGAGCTGGCGGGCATCCTGGGGGTGGCACGCCACCTGCGGAGGCGTGGCGCGCAGCGCAGGTGGGGGGGGCAGCCGCGATGGCACCCAACTGGGATCGTGCTGCTGGGGGCGGTGCGCTCCCTCCCCAGTCCTCTTCCTCCGCCACTGACTGGGAGAGCATGTGTTGCATATAGAAGCTCCCAGGTTCAATTCTTAAAGAATTGGGAAGAGTCAGTAGAGAGGAAAGAGAAATTTGATTTGCATTTCAGGGTGAATCTATGCAACTCACACTTTCGGAAACGACACACGAACCAAAGCGGAGGCGTCCTCTGAAATCTGCACTTCTCTGAATTTTATAATGCCATTCTCCAGCAAAATAATGTGTGCAAAAAAAGAGGAGGAGAGTGCATAGACAGTAGTACCTCATTTTGCAACCGGGATCTGTTCCAGAGCCCCAGTCGCTGGCCGAAAAGGTGTCAAGGACTGGTGGGATGCAGGAAGAGGGAGGTCCAGAGGCAGAGGTGAGCCAAGCTGGTGAAGAGTCACAGGGTCTCCCCCTCCTGCCATAATAATTAAATAATAATTTATTATTTGAACCCCGCCTGAAATATACTGCTGATTCTGGATCCTATTGTTCTATGATTCAGCTCAGTACATAACACCGCCCATCTGGCTGGGCCTTCCCATGCCACTCTGGGCAGCTCCCAACAGAATATTAAAAACATGATAAAACATCAAACATTAAAAACTCCCTTAAACAGGGCTGCCTTCAGATGTCTTCTAAAAGTCAGGTAGTTGTTTATTTCCTTGACATCTGATGGGAGGGCGTTCCACAGGGAGGGCGCCACTACCGAGAAGGCCCTCTGCCTGGTTCCCTGTAACCTCACAGGGAGGGAACAGCCAAAAGGCCCTCGGCGCTGGACCTCAGTGTCCAGGCTGAACAATGGGGGTGGAGATGCTCTTTCAGGTATACTGGGCAGAGGCTGCTTAGGGCTTTAAAGGTCAGCACCAACACTTTGAATTGTGCTTGGAAACATACTGGGAGCCAATGTAGCTCTTTCAGGACTGGTCTTATATGGCGGCCACTCCCAGTCATCAGTCTAGCTGCTGCATTCTGGATTAGTTGTAGTTTCCGGGTCACCTTCAAAGGTAGCCCCACATAGAGGGCATTGCAGTAGTCCAAGCGAGAGATAACTAGAGCATGCACCACTCTGGCGATACAGTCTGCGGGCAGGGAGGGTCTTATCCTACATACCAGATGGAGCTGGTAGACAGCTGCCCTGGACACAGAATTAACCTGCGCCTCCATGGACAGCTGTGAGTCCAAAAGTGCAGAAGTTCCAGGCTGCACACTTGGTCCTTCAAGGGCACAGTTTCCCCATTCAGGACCAGGGAGTCACATTTAGAACCATACATTTAATGGACTACGCTACCACTTTGAACAGCCATGGCTTACCCCAAAGAATTCTGGGAGCTGCAGTTTGTTAAGTGTGCCGAGCACCGAACCAATCTGAGGTGTGGTAGGCAGGGTGGGGCTGGATCAAAGGAACAGGTCAGATCGGTGGGGAGCTGGTGCTGGCTTCATATCTAACACTAAACCATCGTTTCATAAATCATGCTGCAATAAACCATAGTTTAGAGTTATGCACAAGTTAGAGGGAAGAAGTATGTCCTGCTTTTTCACACTTATTTCCAACTCAGAAATCTCTGCCCCCTTCCCTTGTATAATCCCATGAATTAGAGAGAGAGGGGAAGGATAATAGAATCATAGAATTGTGGAGATGGAAGGGATCACAAGGGGCATCTAATCCAGGGCCAGCTCTAGGGGAAGGCTGGGTGGCGCGGGGCGCCAGGCCGCCAGGGGGTGGGGTGGCGCGCAGCGCGCTGTGCCCGCCCACCAGCCACGGCAAGAGACTGAGCAGGGGCACCGGAGCGATCTCCGCACCACGGCGCCCGACATGCTTAAGACGGCCCTGATCTAATCCAACCCCCAGAATGCAGGAATCTTTTGCCCCAAAGGGGGATCGAACCTATGGCCCCGATATTAAGAATATCATATACAAAGGCCAGCTTCATTGGCCCAGAATGCTGCCTTCTGCTTTCTGCACCACAATCAACCTGTCGCTGGTTCTTCATCTATTGCCAAAGGAGAATCTGACGTGCGAGAAACTCAATCTTTTTATCTGGGACACCTGAAACCGAGCACCAAGTCTGAAGCCAGGGGACAGGGATTCAGCGCTGGCACTTTTCCTCCGTGTCAGAGCTGTAATCCTTTTGTCAACCATTGCAAGGCCTTGTCCGTTGCCCCTTTATACTCCTATCCTGCGGAGATCAGCTCCCCACCGAACTCCCCTTTTTGTTTTACAATGGGGGAGAGAGAGACCTTTCCCGTTCTGAAAGAGCAAATGAAAGCTGGCGGGAAGCTTTATCTCCCTGGGAAAGTTTGGAAACTGTTGGGCTGGAGCTGCTGAAGAACTGATCCTCATTTCCCCCTCTCCTTTCAACAAAACAACGGCAGAGTCCCATTGCAGATAAAATTAAGGTTGTAAGACTATAGAGGCACAAGAATTGGGGCCATCTAGTCAAGAACTACTTTTTCCATAAGATCTAGATTCCCTCATAATCAGAGCATAATAATAATAATAATAATAATAATAATAATAATAATAATATGATGTCATTTTGAAGTTATCCCCAACTGTTGAGATCAACGAGGCACCTTTTCTTTTCAGGACCTGCTAAAAACATTCCTCCCCCCCCCTATTTTTTTATTCATTTTATAACAATGCAAACAACATACACAAATAAAAACAGTACAAAATAAAAACACACAAACTACAAACAATCTAAATAGAGTCTTCTCATTTCATCATTTTCCTTAACATTTTTAGGTGACTTCCTCGAGTCCCACCCCCTAACTGAATTTCATTTTTAATCATCTTTAGCAGTTCCCAAAATTAATAAATTTAACCATTCTCAACTATATATCCTTATCATTAATTATTCTCATTATAAACTTTCTATATTCACAATTCACTAAGCACTAATTACTAATTCTAAACCGAAAGCCTAAATCAAATTTCCAAAAATTTCCAAATAATCAAATATTACAATATTTTTTCAAATATAATTTGAATTTCTTCCAATCTTCTTCCACCGTCTCTTCTTTCTGGTTGCGGAGTCTTCCAATCAGTTCGGCAAGTTCCCTAAAGTCCATCATCTCCATTTGCCATTCCTCTACGGTTGGTATATCTTGAGTCTTCCAATTCTTGGCAAGTAACAGTCTCGCAGCTGCTGTGGCATACAAAAAGAATGTAACATCTCTTTTGGGAACTTCTTGCCCAACTATTCCAAATAAAAAGGCTTCTGGTTTCTTAATAAATGTGTTTTTCAACACTTTTTTCAATAAAAAACATTCCTGTTTAGAGAAGCATACCCAGATGCTTAGAGAGCCGATGCAATGCCATTTTAGTATTTTAACTTTCGTATGTGTTAAAGCGTGGTAATAATAGTAATAATAATAATAATAATAATAATAATAATAATAATAATAATAATAATTTATTATTTATACCCCGCCCATCTGGCCGGGTTCCCCCAGCCACTCTGGGCGGCTTCCAACAAAACACTAAAATACAGAAATCCATCAAACATTAAAAGCTTCCCTAAACAGGGCTGCCTTGAGATGCCTTCTAAAGGTCTGGTAATTGTTGTTCTCTTTGACCTCTAGTGGGAGGGCATTCCACAGGGTGCGTGTCACTACCGAGAGGCCCTCTGCCTGGTTCCCTGTAACTTGGCTTCTCGTAATGAGGGAACCGCCAGAAGGCCCTCGGAGCTGGACCTCAGTGTCCAGGCAGAGCGATGGGGGTGGAGACACTCCTTCAGGTATACCGGACCGAGGCCGTTTAGGGCTTTAAAGGTCAACACCAACACTTTGAATTGTGCTGTAAATGTTTCTTGATTTTATTGTTTTCCCAATTCGTAAACCGCTTTGAAGAGGGTGGTTGTGTGTGAGTGTGTGTGTGTTTTGCTATCAAGCCATGTGTAAATTCTATGAAATTAATAAATAACAATAACTCTTATAGTTGACTCGGAAACTTCAGCTTGTCCAAATTGCAGCAGCCGGGTTACTGGCTGGGTTTCTACTCTAGATCTCATAGAAGCCCAGTTTTGAAATAGCTGCACCGGTTGAAAGTGTGTTTCTGGTCTCAATTCAAGGCGCTCACATCAGTGTTTAAAGCCCTAAATGACTTGGGGCCCCAAATACCCCAAACATGGTCTCCTTCTTTACATCCCCTCTCAGGTGCCGCAATCAGCAGAGGTGTCCTTCTCAATACAGTCGTACCTCGGAAGTCGAACGGAATCTGTTCCGGAAGTCCGTTCGACTTCCAAAACGTTCGGACACCGAAGTGCGGCTTCTGATTGGCTGTAAGAGCTTCCTGCAGCCAATCGGAAGTCCCGGAAGCTGCATCGGACATTCGGCTCCCCCCCCCCAAAAAAAATTTCGAAAACCGGAACACTCACTTCCAGGTTTTGATTGTTCGGGAGTCGAAACATACGAGTACCAAGGCATTTGACAACCAAGGTACGACTGTAGTTTTTCTGCTCTCAGAGGCTAAGGGTGGTGGTGGTCCAGGAGAGAGCCTTCTCTTCTGTGGTGGCTTTTAAATTGTGGGCCTCCTTTGCTACAGAGGTGCACCTGGTACCTTCATTATACAGTTTTTGATGCTTGAGGTGTAAGTTTTTAGGACACAGCTAATTCTTGTGCTTGCATGTTGCTTCAATCTGTTCTTAACATTGTGCTTTGATGTTGCAAATCACCCCGGGACCTTAAGGAAGAAGAGTGTGCAATAAATAAATATTCTTGCCTACCTTTCACCCTAAGGCCCCAAGGTGGGTGACAACAATTAAAATGGAACGTTAAAAAGCTTTTAACTGTAATTATTTTTAGAATGTTTTGTTCCATTTCAGAATGTTTTGTTCTGCTTCGTTTTTAAATTGTGCATCTGTTTGGCACCTGGGTTTCCTTGGGGAGGGAGGGCAGAATAAAAATCCAATAGACAAATTTGCTCCCCACCCCCTTTCCTGGTTAAAGTTGCCCCTTTAATCTTACCCTCCAACATTTCTCCGATGAAAATAGGGACTCTAGGATCAAATCATATTCCATATCCTCCAAAATTTCTCCGATGAAAATAGGAATGTCCTAAGGAAAAGTGGGACATTCAGAGATTCAATCAGAAACCTGGATGGCTTGTGTAAATCTGGGACAGTCCCTGGAAAGCAGGGACACTTGGAGGGTCTGCTTCAACCCCTCATGCCCCTTGACTATGGAATTATCCCTGCCCGCCTTTTGTGTTCCAGATGGAAATGCGTCTCCAGGACCAGCAGCTGGCCCGACAGCTGATGCGCCTGCGCAGCGACATCAACAAGCTCAAAATCGAGCAGACCTGCCACCTCCACCGGCGGATGCTGAACGATGCCACCTACGAGCTGGAGGAGCGGGACGAGCTCTCTGACCTCCTGTGCGACTTCCCCTTGACGTCCTCCTTCAGCCTCTCCACCCCGCTCAAGCTCATTGGCGTGACAAAGATGAACATCAACTCCCGCCGGTTCTCGCTTTGCTAGAGGGAGGGGATGGGAGGGCAGAGGGGCAGAAGCGGGCATGGAGGGTGACCTTGCCAACAGAGAGGAGGAGGAGCTTGCTTGTCCTTTTGCTCGGCAGGGGAAGGCAGGTGAGGTCGGAGGACAAAGAGAGAAGGCGGAGCAGATCTGGCAAAGGCTCTTCCACCGATCCAGTATGGTTGGGCGATGGCGACAGTCACAATCATGTTCCCAGAGTGCTTTGCAGGAAAGATGGAGACTACAAACAACCAGGCACCCTCAAGGCGAGGCAGGGAGTCTACCCTAACCCAATACTTTCATTCCGAAACAGTCTCCCCTCCTCGTGGTTGGAATAAGGGTGTGAAGAGATGTGGCATGGCACGAACATCCAGTTGAAGTTGAATGGTCACTGGTGCCAAGATAAGGAAGTGGTTCTTCACGTGTTGCCCAATTAATCTGCCTTTGTGGAATTCCACACCACCTGTGAGCTTATCGGCATCCGCATTGCCGCAGGTGAAGAAGTAACTTTGTTGTCCTGTTCCTGTCCCACCCATCGTTTTCACAGGGAGACCCTCTCAAAGAGAGAAGAGTCCAGCAGCCGTTTATGTAGAATTCTATACACTTCTGTCACCTTGTTCTTAATTTGTTCCCTCCGAAACTAATCCCCAACGTGCTGATCCTTTACCTGAGGGGAGAACAACTGCCAGTCAGCATAGACAATATTGAGCTAGATGGATCCATGGTCTCAGTCGGTGTAAGGCAGCCTTCTAGGAACTTCCTGTGGGAAACAGTGAGAAGTGACGGCAGCCAGGATGGCAAACGGTCGGGGTGATAAGAGCTGTCCAGAGTACCTGGTGGATTCATTGGCAATAAAAGTTGGGGTCCTGGCTAAAGCCAACTGGTGTTCTGTGTCTGCTACACATTGTTTAATGGGTACTTTGGCCTGATCGTATCCCATGCTGAGTACAAGACCTAGAGAGAAGCCCAGGGATGAGATTTTAGTTGCCACTGCCTGTTTCCATGATTTCTATGAAAATCACCATTCATAGTTAGTGGGGCAAGGCCAAGGGGGAAATAAAGATCTGAGCCAACAGTTGAGTGTGGTCACCCACACTTTAGCCTCCACTTTTGTGAAGCCTGTCTCTAGTCTCACATTTTGGGACTTGAGGGGCTGATCTTAGAAATTTGGATTGTACTGGTTTTAGTGGTGCAAAATTGGAGTGGTGCAAAATTGAGAGCTGTCCACAACATCCAAAGAACTACAGGTTCTTCACAGCTGACTTAAACCACCTATGTAGTCCCTTTTCATCCAGGCCAGGCATGTCAAACTTGCAGCCCTCCAAATGTTTTGGACTACAATCCCCATCTTCCCCAACCACTGGTCCTGCTAGCTAGGGATCATGGGAGTTGTAGGCCAAAACATCTGGAGGGCCGCATGTTTGACATGCCTGATCCAGGCCTTCCCATCATAATTAACCCCTCCCCCTGATACCCCAAATCATCTTTGTATCCCGCCATCTCCACCAATTTTACGTCCCTGGATGATCTTGACCACCTGTACCTTTCTTAAAGGTAAAGGTAAAGGGACCCCTGACCATTAGGTCCAGTCATGACCGACTCTGGGGTTGAGCGCTCATCTCGCATTATTGGCCGAGGGAACCAGCATACAGCTTCTGGGTCATGTGGCCAGCATGACAAAGCCGCTTCTGGCGAACCAGAGCAGCACATGGAAACACCGTTTACCTTCCCGCTGTAGCGGTTCCTATTTATCTACTTGCATTTTGACGTGCTTTCGAACTGCTAGGTTGGCAGGAGCTGGGACCAAGCAACGGGAGCTCACCCCGTCACAGGGATTCGAACCGCCAACCTTCTGATCAGCAGCCTTCTGATCAGTTTAACCACAGCGCCACCTTTCTTAGGCAGCCCCAAAAGCGCAACACCCCAAAGATTCGGCTCCTGCCCTTGTACATGTTAGCTCAGAGCTAATCCCCATTCAGTTCAATGGGACTTACAGTCAGGTAAGTCTTTATAGAGCTGTTGCAGTCTGGGATACATTGCAATGATACGCTTGCTTGCATTCAAGCCGCTCTCACTAATCCGCTTGGTTTGCTTTGCACAAAAACTGGCGTTTGAATTTCCAGGAACTTTGCGAATTTGGAAACCCGTGTCAAATTCCTTTGCTAAGAATAAAAATCCATGAGGGTGGCTCCTTGGTTTTTGCACAAAATGTACCAGAAACATGGAGACTGCTCTGTGTCTGTCTGACATATGCGTGACATTTTTTTTATATAAAAAAAATCATTTCCCATTGGAATCAGGAATTTGAGTCATCTCTTTTTTGTGTTTCATTGGAGGCAAGGGAGAAAAGTGCAGTGAAAACTCAATAAACAATACACAAATGAAATAGTTTCAGTCTTTGGCTATATACACCTTAGTGGCATAAAGCATACAGAGGTCATTTCCCCCCTGTTGCATTTCAGTTTGCTTTTTTACATTCCTATATGGACCAGAAAGAGGGTGGGTGGGGATGTTCTTCATCCTATGGCCTGTCACCAGATTTGCTTCCTCCCACAAAACTCCAACAACAACAACATTTATACCCTGCCCATCTGGCTGGGTTTCCCCAGCCACTCTGGGTGGCTCCCAACAGAATGTTAAAAATGTGATAAAAATGTCTGGGGTGTGGGGTGGTCTGGGGAGAATCTCAAGGGCCAGCTCAAAATGCTTAGAGGGCTGCATTTGGTCCCTGGGTCAGAGGTTCCCCAACCCTGGCTGAGATGCTCTGTTCTGCCCCAAAGGTAGCACAGGACCACTGATTTGGTTTTCTGTATCTCTAATGGACCAGCAATGGGACACACAATCTCTGCCCAGAGTGGTTGTCCCACCAACAGCCTGGCCCATCTTTCGTTTCATACGTGGCCACATCAATGGAAAGCCGTTGTGCAACGATGACTCCTACGTCTTTGGGAGTTTGGACTTGCCAGCTCAAGCAGCTCCCTCCTACCATGCAAATTATCTTCTGGCCCAGTTTCAAAAGGTTCACGTTTTCTGATGGCTCGCTTCAAGGCTCAGGAGTGCAGCTGGGAGCGATGTTCAGTACATCATGCCTTGGAAGGAGACAATTGGCTCCTGGAAGAGAACACGTGGTGCTTTCCTGAAGAGTGATTTCTCCATTTATTAAGAATAAGACTGAAGAAGAATTCTGTTTGATGATGATGATTTCTATACCATATGATATGTTTAAGGAAAACAATTCCAAAGCGGTTTACAACACATTCAAACATCAAATAAAACAATCCAGAATGGAATCATAGAGTTGCAGAGTTGGAAGTGGCCCTTAGGGTCATCTAGTCCAACCCTCTGCAAGGCAGGAATCTCAACTAAAGTACCCATGACAGATGGCCATCCGACCTCTGCTTTAAAACTTCCAAGGAAGGAGAATAAAACATTTATCAAATGCAGTGCTGGATAAACAAGCTATAGCTTAGGGTCCCACTCTCTGGGCGGCTGCCAACAAAATATTAAAATACAAAGTCCGTCAAACATTAAAAGCTTCCCTAAACAGGGCTGCCTTCCGATGTCTTCCAACTTGGATGGCCTTAAAAGAGGATTTAAAAGAGAAGAGCGTTTTTGTACTCAGGTCCTGCTTGCGGGCTTTTGGTGGGCATCTGTTTGGTTACTGTGAGAAAAAGAATAGATGTATCACTGACCCTATCCACCGAAATGTTCTCCTAGCTAAGTGTGTATAAAATTGTTCCCTTGATGTACTTTTGTTGTAATTGATTGCCATTAGGGTGATGACTTTTTTACAACCTCATTTCCCCCCTGTATCATACTTTGATGAGCTTTCATTAAAGATTAGATAAAATCTTACTTTCAAAGAGATCCGATAAAAAAACGTCACACACAAAATGATTTTTTTAAAAAAATTAATCAGTTTTTTGACAATTTTTGAAGTCACTGTAAGCAGATACAAAATTGAACCCAAGCTTTAGAGTCACATATATACAACATTATATAGGGTCATCAAACACACAAGGAAGCTTTTTTTAGCTGCAGTAACAGTATAGACGCCGCTAGAGGACGATGTTTTGCTACCTCTCCTGTAGGTTCTTTTCCCAGCATGTCCGGCAGGGTCTGCTGGCTGAGTTTTGAGGTCCCCCAAAGGGGATTTTACCTTGCGCAGGTGTGACATTTGTATACCGTATGTTGCTAAGAACACTCCCCATTGTGGAATGTGGTGTTGTGTCCAAATGTGATACGAAATAGATATAGAATTGTTAATACAGTTTTATAAAATGGTATAACGGCATACAAAAAAATTAAAAACGGTTTGTGCGTAACCTTTTTAAATATTTCAATGGAATATACCTCATTTTAGTCATTAATAGGCAAAAGTTCATCCATTTGTGCTACAGGAAATAATTTTTGAAGAAAAATAAAAAGTCATCACCCTCATTGCCACAAGTTATCGCAAGAGCTGGAGAGGCAGAATGTGACTATTTAAAATAAAGTGAGCCACCAATTAAAAAAGACCTCTCCGCCTCCTGACGAGGCTTCCAGATGAGCAGGCTGGGGCAAGTCTTATCCCTGGCATCTCGTCCTTGACGAATGATGGACAGAGCCCAAGGGAGGCTTCAGGGTGTGCCGGCAGGATATTATATTTCAGGCAGCACCAAGATCAAGTGCGTGGGTGGATGATCAGAAGGCTTTCAGGTGGTGGAGTTAAAGAGATTATGGCTTATTAAGAGCTTTGCAAAAAAAAAAAAGCTGTTTAATTGGCTTAGGCTACATAACAAGGTGTTAGCCAGAAACAATTTAATTTGGCTTGGATGCCTCGAGCTTGGTGTTCGCCAAGTTTGGGGGCTTGTGTGAGGGCTGTACCACTTCAGAACTCAGATGGGAGTGCAAATGGTGGAATGCTGCTCTCTTAAAAAAATCCCCACATATAGAAGACTAGCATCTCAGGAAGGATGTTGGATCAGAACCGTCTTTTCCTTGATTTCTGATTTGCACAAATGAGTGACACTGATTAAGTCACTGAAATGGCAGCTGCCATGCACAAGAGGGAGCTCAAGAGATTCAAGAGACACAGAACTGCAGATGTCCAATAAATCTACAGTATGGGGGTGGGAAAGGAGTGTGTGGGGGGGTGGGACTTCAAGTGATGAGCAGGCCCAGTGGTCACAGATTGTCTGAGTGTGTGTGTGTGTGTGTGTGTGTGTGTGTGTGTGTGTGTGTGTGTGTGTGTAGGGGAGCAGCCAGGAAAACAGGAGAGAATAGAATTGAGTGTTAAGGAGGACTATAAGAGCAGCAGTGCTGGATCAGGCCAAAAACCCATCTAGTTCAGCATCGTGTTTTCACTTGCCCACCGTCCTGCAAGAATATAACATCACTTCTCCCCATCTGTAATTCCCAGCATCTAGAACTGCTGATCTCTTGCCACAACTCCCCTGTTTTAATTACTGCATTGTTTTAATGGGATTTTTTTTATTGCCTGTTTTTAATTATGGATGCTTTAATAGGATCAGTTTATTGTGTGTTTAAATCATGCAGGTTTATATGTCTTAATGTTTGCGTAACTGGCTTTGATACTTGCAAACCGCTTAGAAGCCTGTGAATGAACCAATAAATAAAGAACTCCATCTCCGAACAGTGGAGAGGCAGTGCCACGCTGCAACATTTTGTTGCGGGAGGTCCCATTCAGCTGGATCTGGTGGAGAAGCTGCAGAACAAGACCGTCTCCCCACACAAGCAAGAGGACCTGATACAGATTGGGATTTCCAGTGATTCCTCTCCTTGGTCAAGGTTTCCTAAGCTCGGGTTCCCAGCTGTTTTTAGACTACAACTCCCACCATCCATAGTTAGCGGGACCAGCGGTCAGGGATGATGGGAACTGTAGTCCAAAAAATAGCTGGAAACTCAAGTTCAGGAAACCCCTGTCCTAGATGCTTTCAGCATTGATGAAGAGCTCATCCCAAGCCCAAAAGAAAAGCACTGCTGGGTCAGGCCAAAGGTCCATCTAGCCCAGAATTCTCACAGCTGCCAACCAGATGTGCCAATGGGAAGCCCCCCAACAGGACCTGAGTGCCCAACTAGGATTCCCAGAAACTTGGATCCAGCAGCCCCCCAGCCTTTCCTGGGACCCTCAGCCAAAACTTCATACAGGTGGCCACAAGACTGAATAAGTAGACAGAACTGTACAGTCGTACCTCGGGTTGCGAACACCTCGGGTTACGAACAACTCAGGTTACGAACTGCGCAAACCTGGAAGTATTTCGCCGCGCGCACGTGTGCAGAAGCAGCACGTGTGATTTGCGCATGCGCAAAGCACGGAAATAGCGAAAATAGCGCTTTGCGCATGCGCAAAATAGCGGTTCGGGTCACGAACTTTTCGGGTTACGAACTGCGACCCGGAACGGATCGCGTTCGTAACCCGAGGTACCACTGTAATATTAATTAGATGGCATATACAGGTGTTTGGGGGACTGTGACTTTGGCCCTTTGGCTATTCAGCAGACATGCTTTTTGTACATAAATATTGGTTATTGTATGTTTTAGAAGACATCTGAAGGCAGCCCTGTTTAGGGAAGCTTTTAATGTTTGACAGACTATTGTATTTTAATATTTTGTTGGAAGCGGCCCAGCCAGATGGGAGGGGTATAAATAATAAATTATTATTATTATTATTTGCTTTATTGAAGTAAAAATTGAGCAGAAGGAAAGTTTACTGATGTTCCTGCATTATTGATTTGTGAGGGCTTTTGTTTTATTATTCTCTCTCTCTTCTTCCTTCTTTCTTTCTTTCTTTCTTTCTTTCTTTCTTTCTTTCTTTCTTTCTTTCTTTCTTTTGTTCCTTTTCTGGAATATTTAAGAGGGTTTTAAAAAAGACATATCTTGTAATTTTCCTGCATTCTGATGTTGTTGTTTTTTTAATAAACAATTTTTATTAAATTTTCCAATTACAAACCAATCATAACACATCAATTATTTCAAATTATACATGCATTCTGATGTTGTAGCATTATGTATTTTTGTTTCTGTGCAGCTCGCTTTTGTTTTCATTTACATTATTTTGCATACATGCTTTTGAGAACAATGTTGAATGATGCTACTTGAAACATGGCATTTTATTACAAGCAGTGTGATCAGTAACAGCTGTACCGAATGTGAAACTTGTATTTTCTAAATAATATATATATATTGTTACAGGTAGGTAGCCGTGTTGGTCTGAGTCGAAGCAAAATAAAAAAATTCCTTCAGTAGCACCTTAAAGACCAACTAAGTTTTTATTTTGGTATGAGCTTTCGTGTGCATGCACACTTCATCAGATACGAAAATTCTGTTTCAGTGTATCTGATGAAGTGTGCATGCACATGAAAGCTCATACCAAAATAAAAACTTAGTTGGTCTTTAAGGTGCTACTGAAGGAATATATATATATATATATAGGGTTTAGTTGAGATGCGTAGAAATTTATTGTGATATAAAGCGGCACAGAAATTAAATGAAATAAAATTGTGTAGAAGTTTTACAAAAGAAGAATACAAATTAAATAAAAGAGAGAGCCCCATTGCAGCTATGTGGACTAGAGATGACCATTTGGGTCCCTTCCAACTCTACAATTCCTTGCATCTCTGCAAGTAAAGGAGCAAAATATGTGCTCTATATTTATAGTACAATTTTCAGGGAATAATGCTTACGGCTCTGGACTGGAGCATGAAGTAGCTCACTGTCAATGTGTGAAACTTGTGCCAAGCTTCCCTGCCCATGATTGCATCCACCATTCTGTTCCTTTCATTTCCCCCCTCGGCTGATTCTTCTTCGGTCACAAAGAAAGCAGAGCCCTGCAGAGATTCTGCTCGGTTGCCAGCCATTTCCTGGAGGATATAAACTCTCCCCATTCTCGGGGACCTTTGTTCTAAATGTCATCCACTCCTGCCTGTGCTTCTGCCTGGGAGAACCGCACAGATCAGCTCAACCGCCGGCATTTCCCAGCAAATAAAATCCATTCTCTTCTCAGAATATCAGCAGACCATTGGCTTTTATGCAGCCTTGCCAAGGACTCAAGTGTAGCCTCTGCCAGCCTGGGTGGGCACCATGCTGAAGTTTTATAACCTAACATTACCTAATGCTGCCAAAAGATGTCCCCAGATGGAAATTCTTCTTCTTCTTTGGCGATCACTCGTAGCCGAGTAAGATTGTCTTTCATGAACACAATCTTAACAGTGTCCATAAGTGACTGCGGAGGCCAATTCTGGATCTACACATCCTTTCACAGTGGGGACATAGGTTTCTAGGCAGGAGTTGATAACGGTGAGGGTTTGCCAGATGTGCCTTCCTCTTAGCTCGTTTCTCCCTTTCGTCCTCAGTTCAAGCATCTTCAAAGCCCATGACACCTTTGGTAAAGGCTATTCTCCAATAGGAGCGCTCTGAGGCCAGTGTTTTCCAGTTGTCTGTGTTTATACTGCATTTTTAAAAGATTTGCCTTGAGAGAGAAGAGAGAAGAGAAGAGTTTGGATTTGATATCCCGCTTTATCACTACCCGAAGGAGTCGCAAAGTGGCTAACAATCTCCTTTCCCCTCCTCCCCCACAACAGACACCCTGTGAGGTGGGTGGGGCTGAGAGACTTCAGAGAAGAGTGACTAGCCCAAGGTCAGGGCTGTCTCAACCATGCTGGGTGCCCTGGCGCCGTGGTGCGGAGATCGCTCTGGCGCCCCCCCGCTCCGCCCCATTTCTTGTTGTGGTTGGTGGGCAGGCGCAGGGCGCAGCATGGCTTCTGCACGGCTCTGCCGCGCGACGCACCCCTGCCAGGCCAGCGCCCCACACCACCCAGCCTACCCCTAGAGCCGGCCCTGCCCAAGGTCACCCAGCAGCTCTATGTGGAGGAGCGGAGACGCAAACCCGGTTCCCCAGATTACGAGTCTACCGCTCTTTTCTTCTTCTTCTAAGAATGGCAAACTGCCACATGTAGCACCTTACTTGGATGTGTCTGGAGTCTTGGAAGCTTGACTACCCTACGTTCTCCTACAAATGGACCTTGAGCTTGTTTGGAGGTTCTAGCAGGGGAGCGCAGCTATCGTATACCCTTGACCGAAGAACGGTACACTCCTATCTGGGAAGGTCGTCCTCTTCCACTGAGCGTGCAGCTTCGGGAGGGACGCACATGGAGCGGTGAGGGAGGGAGGGGACACCCGCCTAGCCAGCCAGATCAGCCGAATCAACCCTGGCAATCAATGGGGTGACAGATGTCGCAGCCAGATCGCCCTCACATCCTCGAGTCTACCGCTCTTAACCACTACACCACACTGGCTCTCTTTAAACCTCTTTTGTTGACCACCAGCATTACGCTTTCCATTTTTAAGTTCAGAATAGAGTAGTTGCTTTGGAAGACTATCATCAGGGCATCTGCACAACATGACCAGTCCAACAAGGTTGGTGTTGAAGAATCATTGCTTCAACACTGGTGATCTTTGCTTCTTCCAGTACATTGGCATTAGTTCGCTTGTCTTCCTAAGTGATGTATAAATTTTTTCGGAGACACCGTTGATGGAATCTTTCGAGGAGTTGGAGATGGCATTTATAAGTGGTCCATGTTTCACAAGCATACAGTAAGGTTGGTAGTACAATAGCTTTGTAAACAAGCATTTTGGTTTCCCTGCGAATGTCCCGGTCCTCAAACACTCTGCACTTGGAAATGGAAGTAGATAGGATATGAAGGATATTGGAAGACCCCTGCAAGAGCAGACCTAAGGCCAATGGCAAATTGCTTCCCATGGTGGTGAAGCAGATCCACATAGGAAGCCCACATGCAGAGGAAGGAGAACATAGACCTCATGGCTAGCAGCTTAGGGATGGGAATTAGAGGTGTAAGAAGAGCATTGCTGGATCAAGCCAGTGGCGTGTGTAATCCAGCATCCCTATCTCACTGGGTCAGGGACTGGCTGGATAAGGAGGAGGAGTGGATGCTGCCTGAGCAAGATCCCCGCAGGGAAATCACAGAGGGAGACAATTTGGATCCTGGATCCTGGAAGTGGGAAACCAGCCACATCCCAGAGGAGGAGGAGAAAAGCTGAGAAGTACTGGAGGCTGGGAGCTTGGAAAATGATGAAGAGGAAGAAAAAGGCAGGACAGGAAGAAGCACCACGGACAGAATAATTGCCACACACAGGAAGAGCAAGGATATAGTTTGAGTGCCTCACTTGTAGATTTATAAATCATTTACTGTGTCAACACAAATGGAAGTTACTAATATTGTATAAGGGATTATTATCATGACCGGAATGTAATTGAAATTAATGAGATTTTGGAACACAGGAATAAAGAAAATCATCAAGGCATCAATTCTAGCACATGGGGGGGGCAACTAAATTATATAATTTGGTATTTGACCAATTGGTATTAGTAATTGTATTATAAATTGGTATTGTTATCTTCTTCTTCTTTGGCGATCACTCGTAGCCGAGTAAGATTGTCTTCCATAAACATGGTTTTAACAATGGGTCCGTAAGTGACTGTGGAGGCCAATTCTGGATCCACACATCCTTCGACAGTGGGGACATTGGTTTCCAGGCGGGAGTTGATCACGGTGTGGATTTGCCAAGCATGCCTTCCTCTTAGCACGTTTCTCCCTTGTGAGGCTATTATTGGATTGTAACTGAAAACTAATAAAAATTATTATCAGAAAAAGAGGAGGAAACAGGCAGGTGCCCCAGCACAGGGCAAGGACAGGAATCAGACTTGAAAGCTCCACCACAGAGCCACCACGACAGCTTCTCTGCTCACAGCCTGCAACTCCCCCCCCCCAACTCCCAGAACGAGGAATCTATTACATGTTACTGAGCAGAGAACCAGGCAGAAACAGAGAGGGTCCCTTGGGGCTCACCATAGACAGAGGGAGAGGCCTGACCCAGAGGATAAGGGGGTGGAGGGGGAGTTACAAGCCAGTCCAGATTACTGCTTCATCAAGATAGGAGCCTGGGGTGCCAACTTGAATAAAATGTGGGGGAGGGACAGGTAAGCCCCATCCCATATAACCAATCACATGACACAGTGCACACACGCACACGCGCGCGCGCACACACACACACACACAGCATTTGAATGGCAGTCCTTAGAAGTCTCTGCGTGTTCTCCGTTCAGCTTCCTTAATAAAGAAACTAACTGTAAGTTAGCTGGTGTTTCACGGTCTTTCTATGAACTGTGAATGACCTGTTTCTCCTTGTCGGCTCCCTGACACACAGAGGCCACCAGATCCCTCTGGGAAGCCCACAAGCAAGACTTGAGGGCAACAACGCCCCCCGCCCCTGATTCCTAGCAACAGGCAGTGCAGTCAAATGATGGAACTCGCTTCCCCAGGCGGCAGTGATGGCTGCCCTCTTGGATGGCTTTGGAAGACTATTGAATGGGAATATCTGAAACATGATTCAAAGTTGAATATCTGGTTGAGTTTAGATTGAACTCGTGAAGAGTCAAAAGGATGATTTACGTCAATACCTGTATAAAATTAAGAAAAATATAAAGGGGGGGGGGAAGAAAACAGTGATGAACAAGATGGAAGCGAAGTCTTGTACGGTTGGTGGAAGTCAGTATTTTGTTTGTATTTTTTGTATTGTGATAATGCAAAGAGGATTATGGTTCTGACTCACAATTTGTTCTAAGTTGTTTTATCTTTGCATTGTAAAATATATTTCTTTTTTCTTTCTTTCTTTTTTCCATGCTTTCTTTTTTCTTCTTTTTTTCTTCTTTTGGTTTTGTGTATATGTTTCTAAGCAGTTGAAATTGGAAATTTACTTTTTCTTTAATTAAAAAAAAAGAAGGGGGAAAAAGGAAGACTATTGGGGAAATTCATCAAGAAGGGTTACCAATGGCTGCCAGCCATGATGGCTACCCTCTGTTTTCATAGGTAGAGGCAACAAGGCTTTCAAATATCAGTCGCTGGAGGAGAGAGGGCTGTTGTGCTCAAATCCTGCAGGCATCTGGGTGGCCACTGGGAGAACAGGATGCTTGACTAGAAGGGCCATTGGTCTGATTCAGTAAGACTCGTCTGATTCAGAGTCATAACCCCAAGGCATATGCCTCCATTGTCTCCTGAGACAGATGGATGCCAACCATTTTTTATCATCACCATACCTGTGTCAGCCTGTTGTTGTTGTTGATAGGATAGCAACATTTTCTAGGCTCAATTGCAAGGCTGTTTTATGTGGACCTTTCCCATTGGCCAACATTGCATGTTCTCGCCCCTAGACTCGGCATTTCTTACTGCATTTCCGAGAGCTTTATGGTGAAATCTGAACCTGGCACTATCCTAACAGGTAATTAAAGCTTGCCTAACCAAGAAGAGATGGAACATGTTGGCAATGTTTCACCTTGCGCTGTGCCAAGCAGCCCTCTTTAAAATGTAGCATTTCTTATTTTACCTGCAGTGCTTGATTAATTTTCCAAACCTGCAGCTTGCACTGAGTAGAATTATTCCCCTGCCTGGTGAACTGAACAACCACAGAATTTTAAGTAAAATGCAATAACAGAATCTGCTGCTCTTGTGGGTAGCGATGAACAAACCTGTCAATTTCAGTTTTTCTCAGGTTCCCCTTTTTTCAGTCTTACCTTCAGCTCACTGCATTTCTGCAACAGCTTGCAGTAAAAAAAAACTGCAAGCTGTTTGTGGAAGTTTGTCAGCATTTCATTGCTTTTTTTATCTTACTGTTCACTTTTTAAATGTGCATTTTGCCTGTTATGCAAGCCATTTCTCCATATGCAATGCACAGAGCTACTGTTTTAATCCTATCAAAGTTTAATTACTTTTCAGCAATTATTTTTTATATGCTTTTTGTATTTTTATCTGTTTGTAAGCTGCCTTGAGTCCCATGCTGGGGAAAATAATTTTTAAAAAAGGTAAAGGACCCCTGGCAGTTAAGTCCAGTCATGAACAAGTCTGAGGTTGCGGCGCTCATCTCGCTTTACAGGCCAAGGGAGCTGACGTTTGTCCGCAGACAGTTTTTCCAGGTTATGTGGGCAGCATGACTAAGCCACTTTGGGCAAAACCAGAGCAGTGCACGGGAATGCCGTTTACCTTCCCGCCAGAGTGGTACCTATTTATCTACTTGCACTTTGACGTGCTTTCGAACTGCTAGGTTGGCAGGAGCTGGGACCGAGCAACGGGAGCTCACCCCGTCGCAGGGATTCGAACTGCCGACCTTCCGATCGGCAAGCCCTGGGCTCAGTAGACCACAGCGCCACCCACGTCCCAATAAATAATAATACATATTATTAAATGTGTGCTTTTTAGTGCACACTTTCCTCTATATATACATGTATTGGATAGCAAACTGGGTTGCAAAACCTGGAGAAGGGTGGATTGCGCAAAATAACTGCATTTTGGTTCGTGTATTGTTTGGGGAAGTTTAAATTTGGTAACACGTGAGCTGAATTGAACTGAATTCTGAGTCATAGAATCATAGAATCATAGAGTTGGAAGAGACCACAAGGGCCATCCAGTTCGACCCCCTGCCAAGCAGGAAACACCATCAAAGCATTCCTGACAGATGCCTGTCAAGCCTCTGCTTAAAGACCTCCAAAGAAGGAGACTCCACCACACTCCTTGGCAGCAAGTTCCACTGCCGAACAGCTCTTACTGTCAGGAAGTTCTTCCTAATGTTTAGGTGGAATCTTCTTTCTTGTAGTTTGAATCCATTGCTCCGTGCCCGCTTCTCTGGAGCAGCAGAAAACAACCTTTCTCCCTCCTCTATATGACATCCTTTCATATATTTGAACATGGCTATCGTATCACCCCTTAACCTTCTCTTCTCCAGGCTAAACATACCCAGCTCCCTAAGCCGTTCCTCATAAGGCATCGTTTCCAGGCCTTTGAGTCACTCCAGTGCAACTGTACAGGTCCAAACTTGCCACCAGCCCAGCTCTGACCAGCCCTGACCAGGCACTCAGCGGTGAGACCTAAGTTGAGAAGGTGGATCCACACCCCTCCCCCCTCCGCAATGTATCCCGCTGAGCAACAGGACCCTAAATAACCATCTTTGCATCTTCTCTCCCTTTTCTTCCTCTCCCTATATCATCCCCCAGAATCTAAGAGGTGGGGGGGGGAAATGGGCATGCAAAATCTGATCCCATCCCTGGAGATGCATCTGGCGTAGCAATAATAGCAACATGCGCTGGAGAACATCAATAATTCAGGGGAAATGGAAGCAGATGCAGAATTTATCTGGGTTGTGTTTTTACTGCCAGTTTGGTCAGCAGCTGGTGACACTGACCTCTGTTAGGACATGGTAAGGCTAAGCTAGGGTTAAGCAATGCATCTTTAAATATTTAGGGTGACACAGAAAGGGGGGCAGGAAGGGCCATAGCTCAGTGGAATAATAATAATAATAATAATAATAATAATAATAATAATAATAATAATAATAATAATAATATACCCCACACATCTGGCTGTGTTTCCCCAGCCACTCTGGATGGTTCCCAACAGAATATTAAAAACACAACAAAACATCAAAACAGGGCTGTCTTCTGAAAGTCAGGTAGTTGTTTATTTCCTTGACATCTGATGGGAGGGCGTTCCGCTCATGTTAATATCTCTAAAGAGTTTGCTCAAACTCAGAGTTGATTCTGTAACTGGAATCTGTCCTCATTTGTCCTCATTTGTTCATCAGAATCTGACAGTAGAGCCCTAGGCATGTCTCCCTTTTCTTTTCTTTTACCTGTTTATACAGTGGTACCTCTGGTTAAGAACTTAATTCATTCCAGAGGCCCATTCTTAACCTGAAACTGTTCCTAACCTGAAGCACCACTTAGCTAATGGGGCTAATGGGAGGGCATTCCACAGGGCGGGTGCCACTACAGAGAAGGCCCTCTGCCTGGTTCCCTGTAACTTCAATGGAACCGCCAGAAGGCCCTCGGAGCTAGACCTCAGTGTCCGGGCAGAACGATGGAGGTGGAGACGCTCCTTCAGGTATACTGGACCGAGGCCGTTTAGGGCTTTAAAGATCAGCACCAACACTTTGAATTGTGCTCGGAAATGTACTGGGAGCCAATGTAAGTCTTTTAGGACCGGTGTAATATGGTCTCGGCGGCCACTCCCAGTCACCAGTCTGGCTGCCGCATTCTGGAATAGTTGTAGTTTCCGGGTCACCTTCAAAGGTAGCCCAACGTAGAGCGCATTGCAGTAATCCAAGCGGGAGATAACTAGAGCATGCACCACTCTGCCGAGACAGTCCACAGGCAGGTAGGGTCTCATCCTGTGTACCAGATGGAGCTGATAGATAGCTGCCCTGGACACAGCATTGACCTGCGCCTCCATGGACAGCTGTGAGTCCAAAATAACTCCTAGGCAGCGCATCTGGTCCTTCAGGGGCACAGTTACCCTATTCTGGACCAGGGAGTCCTCTACACCTGCCTGCATCTATGTAGAGCATCTGTGTTTCATGCAGAAAGCCCCAGCTTCCTGCATCTGCAGGTATGGCTGGGAATGTCTGGAATCCTGGAGAGCCGCTGCCAATCAGTGCAGACAATATTCAGCTAAATGGAGAAATGGCCTGACTCAATATGAGATAGTTTTCTAGGTTTTAAAAAACACACCGAAACTCTGGCATCTTTTGGAAAATAAGGTGGCCTTGAGATGGAAACCCTCGCAGCAGTTACTAGCAATATCCCAGGGAATGTTGCTGGAATGAGTCTTGGAGGTCGCATAGTCCAACTGTCTACTCCGGGCAGTATCTGCAGGGCAGTGTCGAACTTCCAGCATCCATGACTGATGACTCTTCAGCATCTGCTTGAATGACTCTAGTTAAGAAGACCTCCTGAATTAGGGCAGGAAAGGAGCAAAGAATGCAGATATCCTGGGAGGGAGGTCTTGCAACTCCCAATCTTAACAAAGCGAAGGGGGCAACACCCTCCCCCCCCCACTCACGCAAGAAATTAAGGATCATCACAGCCAACCATGAATGAATAACCACATTCTAAGACGAATCCTGACCTCTCTCACCAACAAAGAAGCACGAACAAACAACAGAGAACCTGTACAAACGACGCTGACGCCGAACCCCTACACATATCAAGAAAAACAGAAACATCGGCAATCCACCACACCCAACCCCCCATCCCACCTACCTCTTTCCCCCCTTCCTCATAATGTCTCAACAAGTTAAAATTGATGTGTAAAAATGATGCATGAAAAAAAAAATGAGACATTGCACTATCTTTGTAACCTAAGAAAATCTTTAATAAAAATAATTACAAAAAAAAAGAAGGCTTTCCTAATGTTCAGCTGAAATCTACGCGTCACTTAAGCCAAATAAATCTCATCCTGACCTCTGGGGGGCAGCAAAGATCAAGTATTTTCTCTCTTCCATGAAACAGTCCAGCATCAATCCATCATCTCCAGGTTAGGGCTTGGAGAGACTCTGGCCCAGAGACCTGGATAGCAGCTGTCAGTCAGTGTACTGTAGACCGTATTGAGCTACAGCTACATGGACCAATGGTTTGACACAGTCAAGGCACCTTCCTGTATTCCTATGCCTTGGGATGAAAGAGGATTACAGAGCTTAAATTTCGTAGCAAATCTTTGTCCATGACTCTCACCCCAGCTCATTGCTAGGGATGGGGAAGAAATTTGAGTTTATTCTCAATCCAGAATTGTTGATGCTTGTCCTCAACATGCTGCTTTAAATAAGGATGGAGAAGGATCCTGGTAAAGTCCCCAGCATCTCCAGGCAGGCCTGGGAGTGTCCTGGACAGACACTGTCAGTCAGTGTAGACCAGGCTTCCTCAACCTCAGCCCTCCAGATGTTTTGAGACTACAGTTCCCTTCATCCCTGACCACGGGTCCTGCTAGCTAGGGATTATGGGAGTTGTAGGCCAAAACATCTGGAGGGCCGCAGTTTGGGGATGTCTGGTGTAGACAATATTGAGCTGGATGAACCAATGCCCTGACTCATTGTGACTTAACACACTGATAGCCTGGCTCTGGCCTTGTTTGGAAAAGAGGTGGGATTCTTTAAGCCAGACATGGAAACCCTGTAGGCAGTAACTTGAGAGATCCCACAACTAGGGTTGCCAAACTCAATAGAGGACAGGACTTCTGTGCCTTTAATTGCCCTGCTCTCTTTTGAGTCTGGAAACCTTAAAGAGAAACCAGCAGACCCTTTGTTTAATTTCCAAGCAAAAGGGTCTGCTGGTTTCTCTTTAAGGTTTCCAGACTCAAAAGAGAGCAGGGCAATTAAAGGCACAGAAGTCCTGTCCTCTATTGAGTCTGGCAACCCTACCCACAACCCTGATCTCAGTGCAAGATCTTCAAGGCAGCCTACAACTGCAGCATCCTTCCAAGAGGGTCGCCCAGCCTCAGCTTCAACGCTTCTCACGAGGAAGACCTTGATCAGTGTGGACACGGAACCTCATTGCGTGCAGAAATCTGGCATGTCAGAAACCAAAAGTGTAGGCTTCAGGCTGAATTACTCCAGATCTTTTGGAATGCAAAGCCTTTCTGACCTGGCTAGCGTGGCAAACAGTCAGGGATGCCTGTATCAAAGGGGATGGGTGTTTTTTCTGGGTATTTTGTTTGTCTCCTAAATGGCAGCTGGTGCTTTAAACCCTCCTCCCTTGTTTCTTTTTATGGTATGGTCTATTCCTGCTCAGATGCCTTAACTCCTTCCAGCCATTTCCTTAAAAAAATTACATCTGAAGATAGGTGCGTAGGTTTTAACAGAAAGGAATGTGGAAATATTGGGTGGTGCAAGAGGCGGGCAATGTTAAAAGCAGCTGAGCGTCTGTGGTCTGTAACTGCCATGTTGCTCCTGCGGAAACCATTTTGATGGGCGGATTGCAGCAATATCTTTACAACGACGTTTGATTTCAGAGGAGACTGGGGGTGGGGTTGGTGAGAGGAATGAGCAGTGGAATTAAGCTCACTGGGTTTTTTTTATTAAAAAAAATAAGTCACCTTGGATTTTAATTTTTTGAAGGATTGTTTGACACTATTAACTAATACTAACAATAATACTTTGGGTTGTTGTTGTTTAGTCATTTAGTCGTGTCTGACTCTTCGTGACCCCATGGACCAGAGCACGCCAGGCACTCCTGTCTTCCACTGCCTCCCGCAGTTTGGTCAAACTCATGTTCGTAGCTTCGAGAACACTGTCCAACCATCTCGTCCTCTGTGCCCTCAATCTTTCCCAACATCAGGGTCTTTTCCAAGGATTCTTCTCTTCTCATGAGGTAGCCAAAGTATTGGAGCCTCAGCTTCACGATCTGTCCTTCCAGTGAGCACTCAGGGCTGATTTCCTTAAGAACGGATAGGTTTGATCTTCTTGCAGTCCATGGGTCTCTCAAGAGTTTCCTCCAGCACCATAATTCAAAAGCATCAATTCTTCGGCGATCAGCCTTCTTTATGGTCCAGCTCTCACTTCCATTCATCACTACTTTGGGTAGATGAGCATGTAAAAAAAAAGCCCTTCCTTCAAGTAACCACAAGGGTCCAGCAAGGTGGTGGGGACAGACTTGCCAGAGGGATCATGCCCACTGGCAATGTGGCTGTTTATGGCGTGAAAGCTGCTATAAACAGATTTGCCCGGCAGACTTCTGACCAGGCGTTAAGCAGAGCTGAAATACAGTCCCCAGCGACGTGTGAGGAAATCGGCCCTGAGTCTTGATTGATGAGCAACACAGGATTATTGTGGGCAGATTACTTTATTGCCTGTCATTAAGCTTAATAGTTGTTAAATACAGAGACTGCTGTGGATCCCCACAGCAGAAGATCTGCATCTATCCTCTCAGCAGATCAAAACCGAAACTCTCTCAGTCACTCAGATAAAGCAAAACAAAATAAAAAAATTCCTTCCTTCCTTAGAGACCAACTAAGTTTGTCATAGGTATGAGCTTTCGTGTGCATGCACACTTCTTCAGATACACTGAAACAGAAGTCACCCGACCCTTATGTATAGTGAGAGGGTGGAGAGGGGTATTACTCAGAAGGGTGGTGGGAATCCGTGATTGGCTGATAGGTGTGATAAACCTGTGGTTGACTGTTAACGACTGTGATTGGTCTTACAGGAAAAAGCAAGGGATGAGATGGTCAAAAATAGCTTTATCATGTATAATGAGATAAGAATCCAATGTCTCTATTCAGACCAGGTCTCTCCATGGTTTTAAGCTTGGTGATGAGGTTGCAATTCAGCAACTTCTCTTTCCAGTCTGTTTCTGATTTTTTTTCTGTAATAAAACAGCTACTTTGAGATCTTGTATAGAATGTCCTGGGAGATTGAAGTGTTCTCCTACTGGTTTCTCTGTCTTGTGATTCCAGATTTATGTCCATTTATCCACCACCTTTCTGAGTAATACCCCTCCCCACCCTCTGACTATACATAAGGGGCTGGTGACTTCTGTTTCAGTGTATCTGAAGAAGTGTGCATGCACACAAAAGCTCATACCAATGACAAACTTAGTTGGTCTCTAAGGTGCTACTGGAAGGATTTTTTTATTTTGTTTTGACTGCGTCAGACCAACACGACTACCTACCTGTATCAAATAGAGCAGTGCACATGTCCACGACGTCACTGTCTTGTCATTGCTCCTATGTAAGCAACCCAGCTACACATCCGGAGCCTCGTGTTACATACAGAAACTCACAGTTTTTTGAAAAAGAATGACCAACACCCCCAAGAAGCAATTCCTATGTGGGGCAATGCATCCTCCCCATAAATGTTTTGTTTGATCCAAGCTATCTCTCTCTGAAACATGAATACAGCAGATCTGAATGTTTGTGATCTGTAATTGGGACTTCTGTGGAAACTGCTATGACTGCCAGACTGCAGGAATACCTTTCCAGAGGCATGTGATTCTGGCAACGTTCTCTTCCACGTCAGCCTAAGTCACAAAGTCCCAAGGAGATATGGGAAGCATGGGTGTAGCCAGGATTTATTTTAGGGGAGCCTGTGAAGATGTGCCTCCTATTCTGAATGAGCTTTCCTTTCCCTTGTGGATCATGGTATTTGTCTCTCCCTCTGCACAGGATTTCCCCTGTTACAACCAGATATTATGTGCCTTATATGGAATGGTATCTGCCTCCCATTCTTTTATCCTGCTGGCTTCCCTGACATTGGGAGCTGCCAATAATAATAATAATAATAATAATAATAATAATAATAATAGGTAATAATAGGTAAAGGGGCCCCCTGACCATCAGGTCCAGTTGTGTCCGACTCTGGGGTTGTGGCGCTCATCTCGCTCTATAGGCCGAGGGAGCCGGCGTTTGTCCGCAGACAGCTTCCGGGTCATGTGGCCAGCATGACAAAGCTGCTTCTGGTGAACCAGAACAGTGCACGGAAATGCCGTTTACCTTCCCGCCGGAGCGGTCCCTATTTATCTACTTGCACTTTGACGTGCTTTCGAACTGCTAGGTGGGCAGGAGCTGGGACTGAGCAACGGGAACTCATCCCATTGCAGGGATTCGAACCGCCGACCTTCTGATCAGCAAGCCCTAGGCTTTGTGGTTTAACCCACAGCGCCACCTGGGTCTCTCCCAATAATAATAATAATAATAATAATAATAAAATAATAAAAATTGAGTTTATTTTATAACACATACACATACACTTATCAAACAAAACATAAAATAATAATAATGCCCAATCGAAAAAACAACAACATGAACAAACAAACAGCAACAGAACAAAAAACAAAAAGATACAAATAAAACATAATAACGTATGGAAACTTATACAAAACAACTTGTCCACGATATATATATACCATATTTCAAGTCTTCTTTTCTTCCAATTGTCTTCCTTCATCCTCAACACGTTTCTCTTTTCAATTTTTGGTAAACTGTCTCCTTTTTAGTTTTCTATTATCCCTTATACTTTCTGTTTTAACTTAGGTACCATAAATTATTTTGCAGAAATTAATTGAAACAAGTCCAAGTATTAATTTGAGGGCACGGCTTTTTAAGGTAATCTTTATATTTTTCCCATTCTTTTTGATATTTTTGTTTGGCCTGGCCTCTAATTGCCTCTGTCAATCTAGCCAATTCCATATAATCAAATAATTTGTCTTGCCATTCTTTTTTTTGTTGGTATTGTTTCTTTTTTCTAATTTTTAGCAAATAGTGTTCTCGCAGCCCCTGTAGCATGAAGGAATATTTTATTATTTTCTCTGGCAATATCTGTGTCTAATATCCCCAATAAAAACGCCATTCTATTACTTCAGAAGCAAAGAAAACATAAAAAGCCAAAAAAACCAACAACCCCATTACAGTCATTATATAGGTTGGTTGTACAGCCTGCAAGATTTACAGTTGTTTTAATAATGTTTTTCATTAATTAAACAGTCACTGGCAGTACAAAGTATCTCTAATGCAACCTTGTTATTACACAGAATGTAATTTTCATAGAGCAGTGAGTACCAGCTCCCTGTTCCATTCGTTACACAAAGCATCAATTACTTAAGTGGTCTCTGAATACACCATCCTTTGATTGCAAGCTTAATTGGTTACACAGCCAGTTGTTTTCATACATTTTCCATTGCAAAAGACACCTTTGGCAGAATCAGGAAAGGATGGCACACCCCGTATTGCTCCAAATGAAAGCGATCTTGCCCAAAACCAGTGCTGATGATGTTGGCGCTTCTCCGCCACTGGCAGAAGGAGCAGGGAAGGAGGGGCACACATGGCCTTTCTGCCTGGTTGGGGGCTTCTGCCACATGAAGCAGCGTCCTCACCTGCCTCAAGGCTCGTCCGGCTCTGGGACCAGGCCTGCCTTTGGTTGCTTTGCTCTGTGAGGTTTTGCCAGTTCTTCTTGCTCCAATCCTTCAATCACACGGTATTTGCATGTTTAGATTAATATGCAGTACAATCCATTCTTTGTCTCAGTGGAAAAGGATCAGTATAATAGTCAACCCTTTAATAGTCAAGCTTTAATAGGTGCTGGGCTTTTGCTCAGTGTGATCTTCTCCCCTCCACCTTGTTTGAATAGCTCAGGATTAGGTCCCATATATTCCATGTAAAGTGCCCCACCTTCAGTTCCAAGCATTTTGCGCATGAAAGCACCAGAACTCGGCATGAAAGCTCAAATGAAACCTCAAAGAACAGAAGGTTAACTCATTGCCCTTTGGATGTTTCTGATCTGGAGATCCCAAGATCCCTGATCTTTAGCCACAATGACAGCGACTCCATGGAGCGCACATCAGGTCCTCCCTCCTAATAGAGGGATCTCTATTTAAGCCCATGCACGTATCCCTGAGCTTCCTCCTTTAGGCTCAGTGCATCGGAACACCCGCCCACCTCTCCCTATATTTAGGGCTTGCACAATTGACCTTGCTATGCCGTCGTGTGTCGTCTGTCATTGGGACAGGGGCACGGCAGGTATTTTCCCCGCTTGCTGATTGGCTGGTGCCATTTGGGTTTCGCCTGCCGCGTAGCAAATCGTCACAACTTGTAAGGTTGCGGATAGGCTCTGGTTCAGGTGATAGGGGTGGCAGAGCGGTCTGGCCATCCCTATGCGCTGGGTATTCCGTTAAAGGAATCCTGGGACTCTTGGTTGGTCAACCCTGAGAATGGTTGTGCCCGGAGCCAGAGTCCAGGGGGGCATCTGGCTGGTGGACTGGCTTGACCCTGCCTTCAATTATGCCAGGTGTTTACCCAAGGCTGACCTATGGTTTGCCCTGCATCATTACTGCCTGTAAGGGTGCAGGGAGCTAGTTGAATGAGAGCCTATGCAACCACTCACTTGATTGTAATCAATAAAGTTGTGGCCTAATTTCTGCCAAAAACCAAACCAAAAATTTGAGTCTTGTCTGAATTCATTTCGGGATGGTTAAAGGGTCTACACACGCAAAACAGAAGAGTGAAGAGGCTTCAGAAACAGGGTGGGGAAGGGGGAAAGGGGGATTTGTCATCTTCTAGGATGGAAAGGAGAAAGGAAAGGTCAGGTTGGCCAATTATTATAGGGTGCAGAGTGGACATGGCAAGTGAATTGAGCAGAGAAGCAGAGCCCCTCCAGTTTTAAAATATTTTTTGTAAGTTGCCTTGAATCTGAGAAATAGGATGATGATGATTGGAAGGAGGAGGAGGACAAGGACAAGAGAGCATGTGAAGATTGCCCTTCCTTCAAGTATGCACAAGAGTCCACCATTTCACCTTTGAAATCTCCTTGCCCTGCATGTCCCCACTCAACCTCTTCAATCAGTGGACTTGAATCTTTTCTATTTGAAGAACTCTTTGAAGCTATTACTGCTACCAGTACTTTTTTCCGGGGGTGGGGTGGGGCAGGGGTACACATACCCCTAAACATTTTGTGAATCTAAGTTTGGCCTAATTGAGAGGCATTATTTCAATATGAGTAAATTATTTTTTTTTAAAAAAAGCACAGACTACTACTAAGAATAATCATTGTGGGAGGCAAGCATGTGAAAAGTGCCCTTCCTTCAGGTAACCGCAAGGATCCAGCAATGTGCTGGGGACAGGTGAGGTTGTGAGCTATTTACCTGAGGGATACATCCCCTTGGCACTGCCTATGTGGGGCATTGCATCCTCCTCATCAATGTTTCATTTGATTCAAGCTATCTCCCCCTGAAACATGAATCCAGCACATCTGAATGTTTGTGATCTTAATTCTGTGGAAACTGCTATGACTGACAGAATGCAAGAATACCTTTCCAGAGGCACGTGATTTTGGCAACGTTCTCTTCCACATCAGCCTAAGTCACAACATCCCAAAGAAATTACAATTATGCAACCACCTTCTCCCTCCCCTCCCTGCCCTCTCTTGGCAACCTTTGGGGCTCCATTTGGCTTAAAAGCCGGCATTCGGCTTTGCCACCACAATTCATCCTGAGCCATGAAGATCCTTCACCTGTGCTTGGCAGTTCTCTCTTTGCTGCTCCTGGCTTCCCCAGGTAAGGGATGGAGGAGGAGAAGACAGAGGGATACCTGCCAGCCGATTATGGGGTGGAAGAGAGAGAGAGAGGCATCCAGTTGCTGTCCTGTGGCCTTGCTAACTTTTCTGGCTTGAGACCTTTCTTTAGTGGAAAATTCTTTAGTGGGAATTCTTTGCGTAAAAATGTATATATCAGACAAAATTGCCTACAAAGGTGCATCTATGAGGGGAAATATGTACTGTGTTGCTGAATTTTCCCCATTATGCACATAATTGGTATGCAATTATCCTGAATATAACATATATTTTCATTCTGTTTTCATGAAGTTATACTTTTTAATGTGCAGACACATTAAAAAACAACATTACTTGAAGGGAGAACTGCCTTTCAAAGGACGGCTATGCTTTGATGTCCACATGTTGACTCTATTATGATGCAGTAATATATGGAAAATTGCACCACATGTAAAAGTTTGGTTAGATTTTATGGAATTTTATGGGGAAAGTTTTTAAAAGTAAAATTTCGATTTGTCTCTTCCACAGGTCTTCCAATAAATTTGGCACATGTAGCGGCTAATTAGTGGGGAAAGTTTCTTGATGCAATATACAGCCTTTTATTCTGGGTAGTCCTTGGGGCTCTGATGGCTTCAGTTATAGTCTTTGGTTTCTCTATAACTTATAAGCCTTGTGTGCCTCACTTCTTGCTCTCCAGTTTCGTAGGCTGACACCCTCCACTTACGAGCAAATATCTGCATAACTACATTTACCATTTCTTCTTGTGAATGTAGCAAGGGTGGAACCGAGAGAGTCACAGAGCCACTCCTGGTCAAAGGGCTATGGAGCTGTGGCTTCCTTCCTTCCTATTGTGAATTAACTTCCTTCTCACCACTTACGTTTGTTTCTCTCTTTGCACAGGATCTGCAGATGATGAACCTAACAGTTATGACGATTGTGACGATGCCAACGGTATTTGCATACGTGGAGGTTGTCCCAATTATATGGAAGAGATTGGAATGTGTGATTATGATCTATTCTGTTGCAAAAGGTAATTTCTGCTTGCCAGAGGAGAATTACGCCTCCTGCCCTTCTCATATCAGCTTCTGGATTGATCATTTTAAGGAACCTCTGATTTGGGTGGCTGCCATGCTAAATTGACATCCCTTCTCAGACAGAGGCTAAGGGACCCAATGAACTGAGAAAATTGTTTAATTACAAAACAACTTGGAAAACTTTAGGATGGCTTCTCACAATTAACTATTGATTAGTCTGCATGTTTACAATAATCTGTCTGATTCCGGTTTGGCATCCTTTAATGTAGCATTCATCCCCTGTTAAAATCCATTGGACTTTTCCATTACAGCCCTTCTTATATCCAATTTGATAATTACATATATCATTTTCATAGGTCAATGAGTACCAGCTATCTGCTCCATTAATTACCCAAAGCATCGTTGACCTAAATAGTTAATTGCTCCAAGTACCAAATGTAGAGTCCCCTAAGTTGATCATCCTTTGCCTGCAAGCTCAATTGCTCCATTGCAAAAAATTACAGTGGTGCCTCGACTTACGAATTTAATCCGTTCCGAAGGCACCTTTGTAGGTTGAAAAATTCGCAAGTCGAAAAACGCCATTAGAAATGCAATTTCCTATTGGAATGCATTGGAAACAGAAAAATTCGTAAGTTGAAGCAACCCTATCTAAAAATTTGTAAGTAAAAAAAATCCCTAAAAGTCTAAAACCGCCGCGGTTTCCTTTCAGATGTCAAGACATTTGTAATCGTGCGGCCATTACCCCCATTCGTAAGTCGAAAAATTCAGTTGTCGAGTCGTTTGTAAGTCGAGGTACCACTGTAAATAAAAAATACCTATGGCAGAATCAGCCAAGAGCGGCACATCCCATTTTGCCGCTTGAGGCAAAGTAAGAATTGCTTCTTTGCCATGCTCCCGGCACCGCTCCTGACCCCATCTACCTGCTCCTGCTGCTATGGCCTGCTCTGCCACTGCCACACACTCTACCCTCATTGGCAGAGAAGCAGCATAGCCATCATTGCAAATTTTAAGCAAGATGGTGCTGTGTTGCTTCACCACTGGCAGAGGCTGGTGGGGGATCAAGGAGTGTGTTGCCTACAGGGCTTCTACCACCTGAAGCAGGGTCCTCACCTGCCTCATGGCTGGTCCAGCTCTGCAGTCTTTGGTCCCTTTGATCTGTGAGCTTATGCCAGTTCTCCTTAGCCGAATCCCGAAACCACACTGTATGGGCACATTTAATATATTCAGCAGCTTCACCCATTGTTTATCTCAGTGCCTAAGGGATGTCTATTCTGCCGCTTAAACAGATTCTGGACACTTACTCAGTTTAGTGTTCTGCCCTCCACCATTTAAGATTATCTCAGTATTACATCTCATACATTCCATGCAAATCTCTCATATTCAGTTCCAAGCAGAGAGATAGATAGAGAGATAGATAGATGAGGGATAGAAAGAATCTGAAAGAAGGAATTTTGTCCTGGGTCATTGCAGAGAAAATAGCAACTGGACTGAATGAACCCCAGGGTGCCAGTACCTCCCGTGTTTCTCAAAACATTTCCACAAAATTGTGAACAAGCTTCCTGTTTCCCCAGAACTCTTCCTCGGGGCCACAAAGACAACGAATCCCTGTTGTGTATAACATCCAGTCTGCAGGAGAATTTTGGAAACCTTGAAAGCTCGCTCACTATTTCGTGGCATTTTTAATTGCTAATAATAATGATAATGATAATGATAATGATAATAATAAATTATTTATACCTCGCCCATCTGGCCAGGTTCCCCCAGCCACTCTGAGTGGCTTCCTAGAAAACAATGTCCCCCCCAGGGGTAAGGATGGGCCAGAGATTGGATTCAGTTCTCATTGAAAGGTGAATCTACCTAATTCATAGTTTCTGAAAATGGAAAACTGAAATGGAGACCTATCCCTACCCAATGGTTTATTATATTGAAATCTTTCTTATAGTCCAACATGGCTTGCTTTGTATTTCCATGTCTCGAACATGGTCACTTTGCTATGAAACTGAGTTAACTGTTGTCTCTCCCCCCCCCCCCCCGGTTTCTATGTTTTAGGACGTATGAGTGATAGATGCCTTTGAAAAATGGAAGATGCTCCCTCTCTTTGAGACCCGCTGGATTCCGTTTCATCCCCAGGTAGAGACATCTTCACCAAAGCATCCAGATTGAAAAAAGCAACATTTTCAAGGCTTACATGAGCTTGTGCCTTGCAATAAAAGCAGATCCAAAAGCCCTTTCCCCTCTTTTTTTATTTCTAAGCATGAGCGTTATTGCTAATGAAGCCAAAATGGCACCTTACGTCCATGAGAAGGATGTGTCAGCAGGCAGGGTTGTGCAAAGCCCCAAAACGTCATTAGAAAAGAAGCCTAAAGGCAGAGGGAAAGGATTGAGAAGGGTGAATTTAAGATGAAATGTAATTTGTTTTGTTTACTTGGAAAATTTAATAAAAAAATAATGTTTAAAAGAAAAGAAAAGAAAAGAAAAGAAAGAAAAGAAACCTAAGAGGGGGTGAGGATCCCCCAAAACAGTCTAGTGAGAAGGAGTGGGCCACAACGTGGAAAATGAAGAGAGACAAAATATGGAGGCTGGAATGAGAGGGAGAAGAAGTTCAGTTCTGTTTCCATTGAAATGGTAACCAACCTGAGTAGCACTCTTTGAAACAGTATGCCAATTGAAATATAGTCATCCTTCAAAATTCACAGGTCTCTGAATTTTGGGATTATTGAACTGGCCAGACTAGGTCCAGAAGCTTCCTCTTAGAGATTCTAGCCCACCCCACCCCCCACCCCGGATTGCAGGTTGGGAAGTAGCCCAGGCTTTTACAGAAACTAGCTCCACAAAACCCACTCATTACCATTTATTAGGCAAAATTACATGCACATGTGCCTACCAGGAAGAATTCTTCATCCTAGGATCCCATGGCATCCAGTCGGGTGAAATAAGAGAATGAACATCCATTCCTCTCTATGGCAACAGAGCTCACTCTTTTAAATTGTGAATGGTGGGCACTTAGCTGAATGACCAGATACCTCCAGACATAATTTTATTGGAGTGCCACCTTTCCATAGTTAATACCATGCTTAAGGTGGCTTGCAAGATGGGGGGGGGGGGAACACCATAATTACAACATACCAAATGTGGTCTTAAATCATTCAAAAACACACAAACTGAACAAATTACACATAAACTATAGGATCTGAAATAAAGATACTAAAAAGTATGTTTCTGTAGTTGTGCAGACATCCTGACTACACTTAAGATGGGTGGGGCATAAATAGTAAAAATATTATTCATAATAATACAGGATGTCCCTATTTTCATGGAAGAAATTTGGGAGGATTTCTTAAGAACAGCAAGGGACCCTATATGGAGAAAGCAATTGGGAGATTCCGTCTGCTTCTCTTTTTCCAAGAATCACAACAAGAATGCAATGCCCCCCCTACCCCCTTGTGTCCTGCCCTGAAGGCCACAGCCTGCCGGCCTCTCCTACCCCCCTGTGCTCTGGCTGGCCTGCTTCTCCTTTGATCTCCTAGCGTGGAGTTTGAAGGTGACCTCTAATCCTTTTTTTTTAATATACATAATTTTTATTGATTTTACAAATTACAAAAAACGGTACATACATGAACACTTTTTCCACCTTCTTCCCACCCCCCTCCATGGGTCCTCCCCTGCCACAGAAGTATCCCACGCAGGTGAACAGTCAGAGATGGTCCATTTTATGGTTGGATTTCTGTCCTCCTCCCCCTCCCCTGCTCCCAAAGCCCCCCCCCCTGCCACCAGAGAGCTCCAGGAAATCAGGGCAGTACGCAGGAAGGCATCCATCCAAACATCTATTCTCATACCAAAAAGAATAAAAAAGAAAAAAAGACAAAAAAGGAAAAAAACAAAACAAAAATAATCTTTTTTCCACTCATAATTAATAAACCATATTTTGTGGGCTTCCCCGACCTCCCCCCTTCACCGGTTTTCATCCCTTTTTTATCCTCTTCAACAGTTTCTTAATCTATAAAATAATTACCTTTATACCTTATACTATTTTAAAACTTGACTATTATCATTTTCACCGAATATCTAAATCACTAAAAAATCAAACTCCAATTTTTCTTCCCGTGCCTAATTTCCCCCCCCCCTCTATAAGCCTCCATATTTTCACCTTTTTCCAAAATCAATTCACTTTTAAACTATAACTATTCCCAATCTAACCTTTCATCCCCAATTTCCGGCTCCAACCCTCCAATCCAGCAAGTTCCATAGTCAGCAGTCCAGTTTTAATCCTAATAATCCATCCTATTAATCACAACCCCACTCTCCCTTCACCCCACCCCCTTTTTACAGTATTTTGCCATCCAGGCCTCCATACAGCACCCCTGAGTTTCTTCTCTTCTCTGATTATTATTTTCCTCTTCCCTGTGGGCATTCTGGAGTTCCAGTGAATCCAATCGTACCCCCCTCAAAGGAGGGGCACTCCACCTGACTTTTTGTAGAGTAAAATCGTCTTTTCTTTCGTGGTGAGCTTCATTTTGTATTATATTATCACAGTCATCGTCTTCATCTTTTCGTTCCAAATCACAGTCCCCGTCATTGTCAAAATCCTCCAAATCACTGTCACTGTCATTCTCACACTCGTCCTCCTCAGTTTCAGTAGCTTCATCCTCTAAGAATTCATATTCCGCCATCACCATCTGGAATTGTTGCTTTAACTCTTGCTGTTGTGTCTCATCTTGACATAGTCCTATTCTTACTTCCCACATGATGGTCAAAACAGTCCGCTGGAACTCAGGCGAATACCTTTTTGTTGACATAGTTCAATCCTGTCAAGGTCAAAACTTATCACATGGGGTGGAAAATGGTCACAGTTTGTTTTCTCAACTCCATTTTAACAAGCTGACTGCATTCTCCGAGTCTTTATACATAGAAGTAAAGTCCAAACTCATATTTCAAAAGCATATAAACCAAAAAATTCCAAAAATAAAAATAAAACTAAAATTCCACTTATAAATCCTGATCAGCTCCCTGGGTTGTCTGGGCTGCCGGCTCCCGGGGAAAGGAAAGGTCTTTCTGGATCTTTTCCTCTTTCTGCAGGGTATTCACGTCCATAGTCTTTCTCCCCTTTTACCCTGCATCTAGGGGAGATCCTCTTTAATGCCTTTGAGGGAACCTTTTAAATTAAAATCTTCTGTTTACGGCTTCGGGTTTCTATTTACTGTTTCTTAAATTGCCGGTGGGGGGTGGCTTCCATTTCCCCCCCTCTCTCCCAAATCCAAATTAATTTGTAATCCAAATTTTGAGGTTACTTACAATCTTGTTTCCGAATCGTTTTTTCAAAAGAATCCAGCGCTCTCTGCCTTCGGCTTGAAGCTTCTCTCCGCTAGGGTAACGTTGTCGTTCAAAATGGCCCCCGCGACTTCTACCCTCCTCGCTCCGGAGCTCTTATTAGAGCTTGCCGGAGAGTTGGGGAGTCCGGATTGGGGCTCTGTCGAACAAAATTCGCCCCGGGACGCTCTTCCCGGGGTTCTAAGGGCCCCAGCGTCGCTCTCGCTGCCCTCCCCACTCCTAGCAGAGACGGGTCGCCTCGGAGACGAGACGAAACCCCGCCGATCGGCGCTGGCGCTGAACCGGAAGCCTGACCTCTAATCCTAAAGTCCAAGAGAGAGAAGTGTGAGCAGGAGGAAGATGTAAAACAGGGTGAAAGCTAAGGTGTATTAGCCTAAACAACAAAGAGATGGAGAGGTCCACTGAGAGACGAGGAGCCACACCATTCCAGGGGTGAATCTACACACAGGGGGGGGGGGAAATGTGAGGAAATATACCATTGAGACATGGAACTGTCATTTTCCCAACTTGGAATAGAGCCGGTGTTCTCGCAACCTCTGTAGTATCTCTTTGATGGGACCTATGTGCTGTTCTTGATTCTCTGAATAAGTCAAAATGTCATCAAGGTAAACCACCACAAAACATCCACCAGGACTCTGAGTACATAGTTGATGAAGGCTTCGAACGTTGCTGTTCCTGACGGGAATCCAAAGGGAGGAATAAACAAAGATTTTTTAGAACCAAAAACTCCATAATGGCTCTCGCCGGTGGAAGCACGAGCATTAAAACCTCTTAGTAAGAGAAGAAATTGGCTGACGTACAGAGAATTATTAATAGAGGCTGAAAAGGGGTTAAATCTGAAAGAATATGAGGAACGAAAGATTACATTGCAAAGTTGGTTACATCATAGACAATTGAATTAACAGTTCAAAGAAGACAATAAGAAAGGTTTCAGCTACAGTGTCAAACTTTCAAAAAGAGATAATTGAGAGTGATACGACATTACTTAAAAAAATGTATACAGTGGTGCCTCGCAAGACGAATTTAATTCATTCCACGAGTTGCTTCGTATAGCGAAAAATTCGTTTTGCGAAGTGGCTCCCATAGGAACGCATTGAAGTGCGGTTTCCCATAGGGTGCCTCGCAAGATGGGGAAAAAATTCGTCTTGCAAAGCACGCCATAGAAAACTTTGTCTTGCGAGTCTCCATTGAAATCGAAAAACACTTTCGTTTTGCGAGTTTTTCGTCTTGTGAGGCATTCGTCTAGCGAGGTACCACTGTAATCTCCTGTTATCTGGGGAAATGCTGGATGAAATGGTAAAGTCAGCACAAATGAAGTGGGCTCAGGATTTAGGTCATAATATACAACTGGAAAATTGGGAAAAGATGTGGAAGGTGAATTTAAAATTTACAGATTGTATCTTATTGAAAGAGAATTATATGAAAATGATGTATAGATGGTATATTACACCATAGAAAGTGGCAAAAATGTATAAAAAGGGATCTAAAACCTGTTGGAAATTCAAAGAAAAAGATGGTACATTTTATCATATGTGGTGGGAATGCAAAAGGGTTAGAAATTATTGCAAAATGGTATATAATGAATTGAAAATAAAATAAAAAATAAAATACTTTTGTTAAGAAACCAGAACCATTCCTCCTAGGAATTTTAGATCAAGATTTAAAAAAAGAAATTTGGAAACTATTTATGTATGCAACAACAGCAGCAAGAATTATATTAGCACAAGCTTGGAAGACAGAAGAAATACCAAGGAAAGAACAATGGCAAGGGAAACTTATGGAATATGCAGAACTGGCAAAATTAACAGATAAATTACATGAAAAGGAGAGCAAAGACTTTTAAAGAGAACGGGAACCATTTACAACATATTGTCACGGTCAGGTCGGCGGGCATCAGGACCAGAGGCAAGATGGTGGTGAAGAAGCAGGGTCGAAGGCAGAGGCGAAGGTCCACGGGGCAAGAGCAAGGCGAAGGCGAAGCAAGGGTCCAAGGAGCAAGGAGCAGGGTGAAGGATCCAGGAACAAGAAGCAAGGCGAAGGTCCACGGGGCAGGAGCAAGGCGAAGGCGAGGCAGGGGTCCAAGAAGCACGGCAGCAACAAGGCAAGGGTCCAAGGAACAGGAGGCCAGATGCAACCAGGCAGGGATAGCGTTGCTGTGGCAGAGCTGAAGGGAAATGCTGGGCTTTTATCTCTCCCAGCTCCTGCCACCAGGTGCAGTGAGATCTCAAGTGGCCTCACCTGGGTGATTACTCCTTGCTTCTCCAGCACAAGCTGAGGACTTCACCTGTGTGGCCACGCCTTGCTTCTCCAGCACAAGTTGAGGCATGCCCCAGTCCTGCAAAGCACTACAGGCCCCAGAGCCTGACTCCTGCCCATACTCCTGACAGTACTCCCCCCCCATAGGAATACGGGGTTCCACCCCCGGTCATGGCCCAGGTTTATCTGGGAACTTCCGATGGAAGGCCCGAACCTTGGCGGGTGCTGGCACAAAGTCAGCTGGTTCCCAAGATCGTTCCAGGGACAACTGAACCTTATCCCCAACCTGGAACGCAGGCCCTTGCCACCGCCGTCGATCCGCTTGCGCCTTACAGTCCGCTTCGGCCCTCTCTGGGTGCTGTGCCAGGTCGGCTTGTGTCTCCTGGATGTGGGAGACCCGATCATTGACGGAAGGCACGAAAGAAGCCGCGGGGGTGCAGGGATGAGTGCGTGGGTGGCACCCTCGGAGGGCCCCAAGTTCAGGGGCTGACAAGGCATAAATGCGGCCAAAGGGTCTCTTTGCTCCCGGCTGCAGATCAATGGGGCAATCATAAGTCCGATGGGGGGTGGCAAAGTCTCGGCCCCTTTCTTCTCAGACACGTCCACCAAGTCCCGGTAGGGCTCCGGTATTAACCGGACATCCGGAGATGCTATTCCGTCAGGGGCAGTCCCCTGTAAGGTGGAAGAAGTAAGAGTCGGCTGGTGAGACGCCCCCGGCGCTGGTGGCAATGGAGGTAACACTGGGGGTTGAGCGCAGACATCCTGGCAGAAGGATGATGAAAAAGACAGTGTCCGCTGTGCCCATGAAATGGCGGGGTCATGCCGGATCAACCAGGGACTACCCAGGACCACCGGGAAATTAGGCGTCTGGATCAGGTCAAAGACTAATAGTTCCTGATGTCGGGGTGCCACTAACATGGCCAGCGGGCAGGTCTCACGGGTAACGGGGCCGGAAGCGAGGGGAGTTCCATCCAACCCAACCACTGGAAACGGCGAGGCTTTCGCCACTGATGGTACTTGGTATTTTTTGGCGAAATTTATGTCCATGAAAACGCCAGAGGCTCCAGAGTCGATCATCGCCTCCAGGGTCAGCGTGCCTCCCTGCGTGTGGAGGTTCTGCAGCACAGCGATGAGGTCTATAGGCCAGGCTTCGTCCATCTTGCACCCTGGCCGGGACGGGGTTTGGCCACAGCAAACTGTCACGGTCCAGTCGGCGGGCGTCAGGACCAGAGGCAAGATGGTGGTGAAGAAGCAGGGTCGAAGGCAGAGGCGAAGGTCCACGGGGCAAGAGCAAGGCGAAGGCGAAGCAAGGGTCCAAGGAGCAAGGAGCAGGGTGAAGGATCCAATAACAAGAAGCAAGGCGAAGGTCCACGGGGCAGAAGCAAGGCGAAGGCGAGGCAGGGGTCCAAGAAGCACGGCAGCAACAAGGCAAGGGTCCAAGGAACAGGAGGCCAGATGCAACCAGGCAGGGATAGCGTTGCTGTGGCAAAGAGCTGAAGGGAAATGCTGGGCTTTTATCTCTCCCAGCTCCTGCCACCAGGTGCAGTGAGATCTCAAGTGGCCTCACCTGGGTGATTACTCCTTGCTTCTCCAGCACAAGCTGAGGACTTCACCTGTGTGGCCACGCCTTGCTTCTCCAGCACAAGTTGAGGCATGCCCCAGTCCTGCAAAGCACTACAGGCCCCAGAGCCTGACTCCTGCCCATACTCCTGACACATATATGTTATAAATTGGACTCACTGGCAGGGTTTGAATAAACAAACACCATTGTATACAACAAAAAGTAACATTATATGTATTGGGAAAATGTTGGGAAACAACACACAGGGTAAGTAATATGGAAATAAAACAAAGTGGGAATATGAGGGAAGTCCAGGGGAGGGGGGGGGATATGGAAAATAGTTAGAGAAATATTTTTAGAGGATGTATACATGGAAAAACCTATCATCTATCTATCTATCTATCTATCTATCTATCTATCTATCTATCTATCTATCTATCTATCTATTACTGATCTGGGGGGTGGTCTTCCTGACCATCTCTGTGTTTCTGCCTCCACCTTTCAGATTTCTGTATTTTGATAATTTACGACACTTGTTAACTGTTATATGTATCCTCTCACATAAAATGTTACAGTATTGTAAAAGCCATTGAAATTGTTCTTCCCAGTTATCAGTGTTGGGAGGCTGCCCCCCCCCCCCCGGCAGGTCCTGCGCAGTCTGTCATGATTTATAACTTAACTGGCAATTAATGTTGACTTGGGACAACCTGTCAGGAGGCTGTCAGCTGCTCCTTGCTGGTTCCCCAGGAATCCATAGAGACAAGGAATCTTTTTTTATTTCAAACTTTACGGAGAGAGGGCTTAAAACCCAGCCTCTTGGAATGATGTTGTCCCCGGTGAATCTCCACCTCCCGTCTCTCCCAGTTCCTCGTTTGTCATCTCTATGGGTGCAGCTAAGTGTCCTCTGTCTTCAAACTCTTTGCTCTCCTACTTTTAAGTCCCACCGGGTTCTGGGAGGGTCTGGAATGCTTTCTAATGACGTGTCAGCCAGCTTGAGATAATATTGCATTCCCCTGTTAATTATTTTCATTTTATATTTGCCTGTGTTTTTTGGGGGGGGGCATTGTGTTAATTTTTATTTTTATTAGGTATTTTGTGGTTGTTGTTGTTTAGTCGTTTAGTCGTGTCCGACTCTTCGTGACCCCATGGACCAGAGCACACCAGGCACTCCTGTCTTCCACTGCCTCCCGCAGTTTGGTCAAACTCATGTTTGTAGCTTCGAGAACACTGTCCAACCATCTTGTCCTCTGACGTCCCCTTCTCCTAGTGCCCTCAATCTTTCCCAACATCAGGGTCTTTTCCAGGGAGTCTTCTCTTCTCATGAGGTATTATATCTTAATTTTATTCTTTGAACCACCCTGAGACCCCCAGTTATAAAACAGTATATCCAACAAATGGGCTTAGTCATCATCTTGGGTGGAAAGGAGAAGGGAAATAAAAGGCTGGCCAATTGTTATTGTGAAAGGGGCCCTTACATCAGGTAACTGCAAGGGTACAGCAATGTGATGGGAACAGGTGAGGGGCAGGGGCGTCGCAATAGGGGGTGGGGCGCTCCGGGCTCCACTCTGCGGGGGGGCAGCGCAGCGCCCCCTCGCCACATCCACCGACAGCCGTGGCATGCGCCCACCCCTCCCCTTGCCGGAGCAGACAGGGAGGCTCGCGCTTTGATTCTTTCTGCTTGGGCAAGGCGAGGGGCCGGCCAGAGAGGGCGTCAGCGCCCCTGTAAAACTTGCTCCGCGTCATGGCTTGCTCGCAGTTTGATGGCCGCGGAGCTCCAGCACCACTGCCGCCAGCACCAAACCCGCTCCACAGCGCTCAGCATCGCTCCGTAGTGATGCATCCCTGTGTCACTAAAGAGTGATACTGCATGCTACGGAGCGGGTTTGGCGCTGGCAGCAGCGGTGCTGGAGCTCCGCCGCCGTCAATCTGCAAGTAAGCCGTGGCCCTGTAAAACGCGCTCAGCGCCGTGGTTTGCTCATGCCACTACAGAGGGACGCTGCGCACCAGGGGGCAGGGTGCCGCCCCCAGTACCAGGGCAGCTTGCGACGACGCTGGTGAGGGGTGAGTTATTTACCTGAGGGTTACATCCCCCTGGCACTGCCTATGTGGGGCATTGCATCCTCGTCATAAACTTTTCGTTTGATCCAAGCTATCTCCTTCTGAAACATGAATGCAGCAGATCTGAATGTTTGTGAGCTGTAATTGGGATCTTACTTCTGTAGAAATTGCTATGACTACCAGATTCCAGCAATATTTGCCCAAAAGCATGTGATTTTGGCAACGTTCTCTTCCACATCAGCCTAAGTCACAACGTCCCAAAGAAATGACAATCATGGGACCTTTGTAGTACACAGAATGTCATTTTCATAGAGCAGTGAGTACCAGCTCCCTGTTCCATTCATTACACAAAGCATCAATTACTTAAGTGGTCCCTGAATACATAGCCCTTTGATTGCAAGCTTAATTGGTTGCGCAGCCGGTTGTTTTCATACCGTGTGCATTGCAAAAGACACCTTTGGCAGAATCAGGAAAGGATGGCACATCCCGTATTGCTCCAAGTGGCTGTGATCTTGCCCAACTGACAGAATGCAGGAATGCCTTTCCAGAGGGACATGATTTTGGCAATATTCTCTTCCATGTCAGCCTAAGTCACAATGTCCCAAAGAAATTACAATTATGGGAATCATGGGTACAGCCAGCATTTATTTTAGGGGGGGGGGCTATGAAGTTGTGCCTCCTCCTCCTCCTCCTCTTCTGAATGAACTTTCATTTCACTTGTGAACTATGGTATTTGTTGTCCCTCTTCACAGGATTTGCCCTGTCACAAACCGATTGTATAATCTGCCTCCTCTTCTTGTGTCCTGCTGTCTTCACTGACGTTGGGAGTTGTTCACCATTGTAATTGTTGCAGAAGGAACTTCAGCTTGGCAAATAAGAATGAAACAAGTTTCCAGAGGAAAGCATTTTTTGGATCGATAATTTTGAGGAGCCTCTGATCTAAGTAGTTTTAGGCTACCACCTTAAATGGACATCCCTTCTTGGGTTTAGACTTCGGGACCCAGTGAACTGAGAAAATAGTTTCATTACATATAACTTGGAAAACTTTAATGATGCCTACTAACATGAACAATAGGTTTCTTTACAAGTTGGTGATCATTTATCTGATTCCAGTTTAACCTCTTTAATATAGCATTTGCCAGCTGTTAAAGTCCATTTGACTTTTCCATTAAAACTTTATTATTCCCTCCATTATGTAAAAACGTCATTGATACAAACTCACCCCTCCTCCCTCCCTTCTGTGTCTCATTCTATTCCTTCAGAAACAGAAATAACAAAACAAAATTCATTATAGTCATCACATAGGTTGGTTATACAGCTGCAAGATTTATAGTTATCTTAATTATGTTTTTCATTAATTAAACAACCACTGGCAGTACAAAGTATCTTTAATGCAACCTTTTTATTACACAGAATGTCACTTTCATAGAGCAGTGAGTACCAGCTCCCTGTTCCATTCGTTACACAAAGCATCAATTACTTAAGTGGTCCCTGAATACACCATCCTTTGATTGCAAGCTTAATTGGTTACGCAGCTGGTTGTTTTCATATATTTTCTATTGCAAAAGACACCTACGGCAGAATCAGCCAAGAGTAGCACATCCTGTTTCGCTCCAAATGGCAGTGATCTTGCCCAAAACCAGTGCTGATGATGTTGGCGCTTCTCCGCCGCTGGCAGAAGGAGCAGGGAAGGAGGGGCACACATGGCCTTTCTGCCTGGATGGGGGCTTTTGCCACCTGAAGCAGCGTCCTCACCTGTCTCAAGGCTCGTCTAGCTCTGGGACCAGGCCTGCCTTTGGTTGCTTTGCTCTGTGAGGTTTTGCCAATTCTTCTTGCTCCAATCCTTCAATCACACGGTATTTGATTGTTTAGATTCATATGCAGTTTTATCTATTGTTTGTCTCAGTGGAAAGGGATCACTATAACTGTCCATCCTGAAGCTTTAATAGGTGCTGGATATTTGCACAGTGCGATCGTCTCCCCTCCATCTTCTTTGAATAGCTGAATATTAAAGGCAAAGGACCCCTGACAGTTAAGCCCAGTAGCGGACAACTCTGGGGTTGCGGCGATCATCTCGCTTTACTGGCCAAGGGAGCCGATGTTTGTCCGCAGACAGTATTTCTGGGTCATGTGATCAGCATGACTAAGCCGCTTCTGGCAAAACCAGAGCAGCACAAGGAAACACTGTTTACCTTCCCGCCGGAGTGGTACCTATTTATCTACTTGCACTTTGATGTGCTTTTGAACTGCTAGGTTAATAATAAAAATAATAAAAATTTATTATTTATACCCCACCCATCTGGCTGGGCATCCCCAGCCACTCTGGGCAGCTTCCAACAGAAAAATAAAATAAAATAATCTATTAAACATTAAAAGCATCCCTAAACACTCAGGGCTGCCTTCAGATGTCTTCTAAAAATCTGGTAGCTGTTTTTCTCTTTGACATCTGATGGGAGGGCGTTCCACAAGGCGGGTGCCACTACCGAGAAGGCCCTCTGCCCGGTTCCCTGTAACTTGGCTTCTCACAGCGAGGGAACAGGGAATTTCAGCAGGTGTAACTTGTATCTGTTGCAGCTGCAAGACTTTGGCAATCCAAATAACATTCTGCAGGAAAGTAGACATTCTCACTGTTTCACCAGCCCCTAATGTTACGGCGAGTGGTGTTTTTCATTCCGTTCATGGTGTGGGAAAAATAGTTAAATACCCCCTCTGCTCTTGCCACTCCCATTCCTAATTGCCGTCTACTGCAATGGTGTCTGTGTTTGGATATACAGATGCCTTCTAAAGGTCTGGTAATTGTTGTTCTCTTTGACCTCTGGTGGGAGGGCATTCCACAGGGCGGGCACCACTACTGAGAAGGCCCTCTGTCTGGTTCCCTGCAACTTGGCTTCTCACAGGGAGGGAACCGCCAGAAGGCCCTCGGTACTGGACCTCAGTGTCCGGGCAGAACAATGGGGGTGGAGACGCTCCTTCAGGTATACTGGACCGAAGCCATTTAGGGCCATTTAGGTTGGCACGAGCTGGGACCGAACAATGGGAGATCACCCCGTCACAGGGATTTGAACTGCCGACCTTCTGATCAGCAAGCCCTCGGGCTCAGTGGTTTAGACCATAGTGCCACCCGTGTCCCTTAGCTGAGGAATAGGTCCCATATATTCCATGCAAAGTGTCTCACATTCAATTCCAAGCACCTTGTGCATGAAAGCACCAGGCCTGGCATGAAAGCTCAAATAAAACCTCAAAGCAGAGAACGTTAACTCATTGGCCTTTGGATGTTTCTGATCTGGAGATCCCAACATCCCTGATCTTTAGCCACAATGACAGCGACTCCATGGAGCGCAGAACAGAAGAGTGAAGTGGCTTCAGAAATAGGGTTGGGAAGGGGGAAAGGGGGAAGGTCATCTTCAAGGGTAGAAAGGAGAAAAGACCGCTTGGCCAATTATTATGGGGTGCAGAGTGGACATGGCAGGTGGAGCAAGCAGAGAAGCAGAGCCCCTCCAGTTTGAAAATATTTTTGTAAGTTGCCTTGAGTCTAGTTAGGAAAAGGTGTTTGAGAAATAGGGTGATGATGATTGGAAGAAGGAGAAGGAGAAGGACAAGAGAGCATGTGAAGATTGCCCTTCCTTCAAGTATGCACAAGAGTCCATCATTTCACCTTTGAAATCTCCTTGCCCTGCATGTCCCCACTCAACCTCTTCAATCAGTGGACTTGAATCTTTTCTTTTTGAAGAACTCTTTGAAGCTATTACTACTACCAGTGCTATTTCCTGGGGGGATGCAGGGGTACACATACCCTTAAACATTTTGTGAATCTAAGTTTAGCCTAATTGAGGGGCAGTATTTCAATTTGAGTAGGAAAATGAGAGTATCCCTAAACATTTTTTAGGGGAAAAAAGCACTGACCACTACTAAGAATAATAATTGTGGGAGGTTAGCCTGTGAAAAGTGCCCTTCCTTCAGGTCCAGCAATGTGGTGCAGACAGGTGAGGGGTGAGCTATTTCCCTGAGGGATACATCCCCCTGGCACTGCCTATGTGGGGCACTGCATCCTCCTCATCAATGTTTCATTTGATTCAAGCTATCTCCCTCTGAAACATGAATTGACAGTAAGAGCTGTTCGTACAACAAACACTGAAGTGTGGTGGAGTCTCCTTCTTTGGAGGTCTTTAAGCAGAGGCTTGACAGGCATATGTCAAGAATGCTTTGATGGTGTTTCCTGCTTGGCAGGGGGTTGGACTGGATGGCCCTTGTGGTCTCTTCCAACTCTATGATTCTATGAATCCAGCACATCTGAATGTTTGTGATCTTAATTCTGTGGAAACTGCTATGACTGACAGAAAGGCAGGAATGCCTTTCCAGAGGCACGTGATTTTGGCAACGTTCTCTTCCACGTCAGCCTAAGTCACAACATCCCAAAGAAATTACAATTGTGCAATCTTCTTTTCCCTCCCCTCCCTGCCCTCTCTTGGCAACCTTTGGGGCTCCATTTGGCTTAAAAGCCGGCATTCGGCTTTGCCGCCACAATTCATCCTGAGCCATGAAGATCCTTCACCTGTGCTTGGCAGTTCTCTCTTTGCTGCTCCTGGCTTCCCCAGGTAAGGGATGGAGAGGAAGAAGATAGAGGGACACCTGCCAGCCGATTATGGGGTGGAAGAGAGAGAGAGGCGTCATGTTGCTGTTCTGTGGCCTTGCAAGGAACCTAACTTTTCTGGCTAGAGACGTTTCTTTAGTGCAAAACTAAATTATTTGCATAAAATTGCCTACAAAGGTGCATCTATTAGGGGAAATATGCACTATGTTGCTGAATTTCCCCTATTATGCGTATCTTTGATTTTCTTAGCTGTCAGCCCTACTCCTACATATTTAACTTTTTTATGTATGCGTACGTCTGTAACTACTTGTAAGTCCTTTTGACATTGCTCTGTCGCATTTTTCATCAAGATCTTTTTGTTATTTTTATTTAATTTAAAACCTGCTACCTGTCCAAATTCCTGGATCCTCTCCAAAACCTTCCTTAAACTATTCTTAGGATCTTCTACAGCAATCACAGGACCATCTGCAAAAGCTTTGAAGTCATATGATTTACTTCCTACCGTTATTCCTTTAATTCTCTTGTCCCCTTGCATTTTTCTCCCCAGGGTCTCTGACACTGAAGTAAATAATTATTGTGACGGGGGCACCCCTGCCTTTCCCCTCTACATTTGAGAACTGGCTCTAATTTCTTCCCCATTCCGAGCCATGAGCTGTACCAAAGCTTTCTTCCCCTTTGTCCCTCAGCTTCTAGGGTGATATTACCTTCTTGATGGTAAGAGCAGTGGTAGTGGGCTCTTGCACACTGTAGAATCATCTGTTGGGGACGCTTGAGTTCTGGGTTCCCTCCACTGACCAGAGGGTGGAAAGCAGATGACCTGCTAGACGCCCTTCAACTACGTCCTACAAACTAATAGCAAAATCACTCTCGCAATCCTCATTCTTAGGGTGCCCATGCAGCACCATCTACGTAGGAAGGATGTCTCAGCATTGCTTGGGGCACTTCAAGGTTTGCAAAAGTTCAAAAGGTCTTATAGGGTGGGAGAACTTAGGAAAATCCCCCCTCCAATGTAAGTCCACAGTCTAATGAGGCTCTTACCTTCCAAGTCCCGGACTGCAGAATCCAGGACCGGCAGCCGTGTGACACCGGAAGTTGCGTTGACGTAACTTCCGGTGTTGCTTTGCCCTTCTATGGGCACCAAAAATGGCTGCCGCTGGCTTCGAAAGTCGCTTCTACGCATGTCAGGAAGTGCGTCGACGCAACTTCATGTGTTGCTCTGTCCATCTATGGGCACAAAAAATGGCCGCCGACGACACTGGAAGTCGCGTCTATGCACTTCCGGTCATGCGTAGATGCGACTTTTGAAGCTGGTGGCGGCCATTTTTGGTGCCCATAGAAGGGCAAATCAGAAAAAAAATATGGCTGCCGGCAGGAGAAAATAACGGAGAAAAACGGTAGACAAAGTAATATGGGGGACCACCGGGAAAAGGTAAGTAAAAACGGGGGTTTCCCGGGGAAAACGGGGTACTTGGCAGCTATGATGAGGCTCCCTGCTTGCTTGCTTGCCTGTCTGTGTGTTGACACCTGGGGAGGAGGGAGTGACCTTGGCAGGTGTTTGGCTGGCTGGAACCAGGAAGGGGAGCACTCAGTACTACAAACATTTCCCTGACACTTAATACTTCATTATGGTGCAGTGATATAAGGAAAATTGCATCACATGAAAAACTGTTAAGGAAAAAAAGATGCAGCCTCTTTTCTCTTTTTGTTTGTTTGTTTGGATTGTATGGAATGGGTTTCAAAAATAAAATTTAGATTTGTCTCTCAAGAAATTTGGAGTATGTATCATCTAATGAGTGGAAACTCATTTCTTTATGTAATATAGAGCCAGGGTAGTCCTTGGGGCTCTGATGGCTTCAGTTATAGTCTTTGGTTTCTCTATAACTTATAAGCCTTGTGTTCCTCACTTCTTGCTCTCCTGTTTCGTAGGCTGACACCCTCCACTGACAAGCAAATATCTGGATAACCATCTTTAACATTGTCTCATGAATGTTAATGTTACTGGGGTTAAGTGGATAAACTTTTATGAAAATACCCATTTTCTTGAATGTCTCAGTTCTGATCATTTGCTTCTAAACTGCAAGGGTGGTAAACATTAGTGGGTAGTGGTGGGGGTGGGGGTGTATGAGTTCGAATACCACAGAACCCAGAGAGCCACAGAGCCATTCCTGTTCAAAGGGCCCTGGAGTTGTGTCTCTGTTTCCTCCTATTGTGAATTAACTTTCCCCTCCCCTGTGGACAATTATATTTGTTTCTCCATTTGTACAGGATCTGCAGATATGATACCTATGAATAAAAAGCAATGCTACCGAGCCAGAGGTGTTTGCAGACCTAACTATTGTCGCGATAATTATGAAGAGATTGGAATGTGTAATTATAAAGCCAAGTGTTGCAGAAGGTAATTTCCGCTTGCAAGATGGGAATTACACCTCCTGCCCTTCTCATATCAGCTTCTGGATTGATCATTTTAAGGAGTCTCTGATTTGGGTGGCTGCCACGCTAAATTGACATCACTTCTCAGACTGAGGCTAAGGGACCCACTGAACTGCGAAAATGATTTAATTACATACAAGTGGGATTTTTTTAGGATGCTTGCCAAAATTAACTCTTGATTGGTCTTCATGTTTACAATAATTATTTTGATTGCAGTTTAGAATGCTTTAACGTAGCATTCGTCCACTGTTGATTTCCATTGGACTTTTCCATTAAAACCCTTCTTATTTGATAATTACATATATCGTTTTCATAGGTCAATGAGTATCAGCTATCTGCTCCATTAATTACCCAAATAATCATTTACCTAAATATTTAATTCCTCCAAGTACCAAATGCAGAGTCCCCTAAATTAGTCATCCTTTGCCTGCAACCTGAATTGGTCCATTGCAAAATAAAAAGATAGATACCTATGGCAGAACCAGCTAGGGTGGCTCATCCCATTTTGTTGCTTGAGGGGCACCAACGGGAGTGTTGCCTGAAGGGCTTCTGCCACCTTAAACAGGATCCTCACCTGCCTCATGGCTGGCCTAGCTGTCTTTGGACCCTTTGCTCTGTGAGTTTATGCCGGTTCTCCTTTGCCAAATCCCTAAACAACAATGTATGGGCGCATTTAATTTATTGTGCAGCTTCACCCATTGTTTATCTCAGTGCCTAAGGGATGTCTATTCTGCAGCTTAAACAGATTCTGGACCCTTACTCAGTTTAGTGTTCTGCCCTCCACCATTTAAGATTTCCTCAGTATTACATCCTGTACATTCCATGCAAATCTCCCACATTCAATTCAAAGCAGCAGCATCATTATATTTTATTTTTGAAAGAAAGAACCTGAGGTAGTAGACTTTTGTCTTGGGTCCATGCCGAGAAATTAGCAACTGGACTGAATGAACCCCAGGGTGCCAGTACCTCCCGTGTTTCTCAAAACATTTCCACAAAATTGTGAAGAAGCTTCCTGTTTCCCTAGAACTCTTCCTTGGGGCCACAAAGACTAGATATAATGAGCACGCGTATCAGAGTGCTCTGTAGACTGATAGATATAGTCCTATATATGCTAACCTTTTCTGCTCTTCCACGCTCTCCTAATGTTCTCTTAGCTTCTTTTGGATTCTTATAGGTGTTTATATGTACTTTCTGTTTTAACTTTTTTAAAACTTCTTTTTAGATTTCAAATTATTGTATCCCTCCCTCCTTACGCTGGTCTATGACTGCAATAAAGATTTTGTTGTTGTTGTTGTTGAAATGCTTCTTATGGACCAACATGGCTTGCTTTGTATTTTCATGTCTCAAACATAGACACCTTGATATGAAACTGAGTTGATTGTTGTCTTTTTGTTGCTGGTTTAACCTTTCAGACGTCGATGAATAATGGCTGACTTTGAAAAATGGAAGATGCTCCCTCTCTTTGAGATCTGCTGGATCCCGCTTCATCCCCAGCTAGAGATATCTTCACCAAAGCATCCAGATTATAAAAAAGCAACATTTTCAAGGCATACATGAGCTTGTGCCTTGCAATAAAAGCAAATACAAAAGCCCTGTTTCCTCTGTTGTTTATTTACAAGCATGAGCGTCATTGCTAATGAAGCCAAAATGGCACCTTACGCCCATGAGAAGGAAGTGTCAGCAGGCATGGTTGTGTGGAGGCACAAAACGTCTCCCCTCCACCTTGTTTAAATAACTCAGGATTCGATCCCATATATTCCATGTAAAGTGTCCCACATTCAGTTCCAAGCACCTTGGTCATGAAATCACCAGGACTGGACCCTAACCCATTGCCCTTTGGATGCTTCTGACCTGGAGATGCCACCATCCTGATCTAGAGCCATACGGACAGTGACTCCAGGGGGTTTGGGACAGAAGAGTGAAGCCACTTCAGAAACAGGGTTGGGAAGGAGAAAGGGGGATTCGCCATCTTCTAGGGTGGAAAGGAGAAAGGGAAGGACAGGCTGGCAATTATTATGGGGTGCAGAGTGGGACATGGCAGGTGGAGAGAGCAGAGAAGCAGAGCCCCTCCAGTTTTGAATTATTTTTTAAGTTGCCTTTTCCTGTTTGAAAAAAGTGTCTGAGCGATATGGTGGTGATGAGTTAGGAAGAGGAGGAGGAGGAGGAGGAGGAGGAGGAGGAGGAGGAGGAGGAGGAGACGTGTGAAGATTGCCCTTCCTTCAAGGAAGCACAAGAGTCCATCATTTCACCTTTGAAATCTCCTTTCCCAATCAACCCTCTTCAACTGGTCGACTTGGATCTTTTTTTGAAGAACTGTTTGATGCTATTATTACTACAGCTAATAATAATTTTGGGAAATGACCCTGTGAAAATGCCCTTCCTTCAGGTAACTGCAAGGATCCAGCAATGTGGGAGTGTGGTGGAGTCTCCTTCTTTGGAGGTCTTTAAGCAGAGGCTTGACAGGCATATGCCAAGAATGCTTTGATGGTTTTTCCTGCTTGGCAGGGGGTTGGACTGGATGGCCCTTGTGGTCTCTTCCAACTCTACGATTCTATGATTCTATGTGGTGGGGACAGGTGAAGGGCGAATTATTTACCTGAGGGATACATCCCCCTGGCACTGCCTATGTGGGCCATTGCATCCTCCTCATAAACTTTTCATTTGATCCAAGCTATCCTCTTCTGAAACATGACTGCGGCAGACCTGGATGTTAAAATCCCCTAAGACAACAAAACTAGGTGTCTCCAGGAGCACATCTGCCACGACCTGAAGCAGCTCGGGCAGGGAATCCTTGGCACAGCGGGGAAGTCGGTACACCAAAAGGAATCCTGTACAGCCCCTATTGCCCAACTTCCAGAACATGAATTCAGAAAGCTGGGTCTTCCCAATAGGATGCCTGGTGCAAACTAGTGACTTCCTAAAAATCACTGCAACGCCCCGCCCCCCCTCATGACCTGGGTTGCTGTGCGTAAAAGAAACCTGGCGGACAAGCGGCGGCAAGGACAGGCCCACCTGCTTTATCCAACCAAGTCTCTGTGACACATGCCAGGTCAAGTCCTCCGTCCACAATCAGGTCGTGGGTGGCAGTGGTCTTATTCATCATTGACCCGGCATTGCACGGCAGCACCTTCAGGTCATGTGGGTTTCTCTTGCTGATTCCAGTATCCTTCCAGTCAGGACCAGACCCGGAGGCAGGGATAGTCCTCAGACAACAACTAAGCCTGCCTCCTCGGTAATGACATGGTCTGGTCTTAGCGTAGCACCTCCTCCTGCCCGTGATCACTGAGATCGGGTGACCTGGTGCTTCCATCCCTGTGGAACCTGCCCCAGCCATTCTGTTGGCTGTGGCCCACTCCCCGGCAGCCCTGACCCTCTTCACCCAAGCATCATGATGAGCTTGCACATGGAGTATATGAGATTACTTCTTGCAAAAAAAGCAAATTCAAAAACTCCATTTCTTCAATGTCTGGTTTTCAGGCATGGGTGCTGTTGCTTGAATAATATTACCTTGCCATCATTAGAAGGCAAACCCTGAAGGGAGGGAGGAAGAAACCCCAAAAAGAGGCCAATGGGGAGGACTGAGCACCCCTCTCCCATAATATTAGAACCAAATGGGGACTGAATGAAGCTGAATGGTGGGGGTTTCAGGACAGACAAAGGGAAGTCCGTTTTCATCCAGTGAATAGTCACAGCACTTCATTCACTGCCACAAGTCACACTGATGACCACCACCCTAGACGCCCTTAAAAATGAATTAGACAAATCCAGAGGGGATAACCATCCCTTATTGGTGTGATCAAAGTTCCTGTCAACATCAAACCACCTTGCAGAACACACCAACGGCTGCAGGGCATTACAAAATTTAAAGTTCCTTGCAACATCAAGCCGTTTTGCAGACTACACTAACAGTTACACACGGCATTACAAAATTTAAATGAAACAATAGAAACAGTTTATATTAACAAATCTCCACAGAAAATTCACAGAAAATTCTGGCAGTAGAGAAAGAAGAATGCAACCCAGATTAAAGACAAAAAATGAAACACCTACAAAGAAAATCTTGCCCCAGCAACAACTCCTTAACAATACCCCCTTTTTTCTTTTTTGAGTTTTATTAGGACCATAAAGAAGGCTGAATGCCGAAGAATTAATGCTTTTGAATTATGGTGCTGGAGGAGACTCTTGAGAGTCCCATGGACTGCAAGAAGATCAAACCTATCCATTCTGAAGGAAATCAGCCCTGGGTGCTCACTGGAAGGACAGATCCTGAAACTGAGGCTCCAATACTTTGGCCACCTCATGAGAAGAGAAGAATCCCGGGAAAAGAGAGAAGGGGACGACAGAGGATGAGATGGCTGGACAGTGTTCTCAAAGCTACGAACATGAGTTTGACCAAACTGCGGGAGGCAGTGGAAGACAGGAGTGCCTGGCGTGCTCTGCTCCATGGGGTCACGAAGAGTCGGACACGACTAAACGACTAAACATGAAGAACAAGGACTTAAATGTAATATTTTTATTTATACTTTTCCATTACATTTTCCCCATTTCAACCCATATAACACTCCATCCCCTCTGTTTCCTATTTTCAGGTATGAGTGCTGTTGCTTTTGAAGCCAAAATGTCACATTACACCTATAGGGAGGAATCCCCCCCCAAAAAAACAGCTCCAAAAGCGACAAGGAGGAGAAGAAAGGAGGAGGGAATGGGAATTAAGGAGAAGAAATTGTATTCAGTTCACTTTTAAAGGCAATCCCACCTTATTTGCACTTTCTGAAGCAATATGTGAACTGAAACAGAATGTGAATCCTCTCTTCTCTGAATTTTTCAATGCAATTCTCCAACCACACAACTTGGGGGGAAATGCATACAATTGGGGAAAATGTGCCTAAGTATGCATATATTAATGAAAACAAAAATGCATTATATCGGGAAATATTTCTATATTAGGCAATATTTATTTGCAGAAATGTGTATTTTGGGCAAATTTTCATACAGACAGTAAATTGCCACTGAAATGTTGAATTTTTTTATATTAAAAAATGCAAATTTATGTGAAAATGTAGCGAACTGGATTTAAGAACAAAGGCACCTCCCTATAGCAACATTTTATTTTGCATGTTAGTCATGAAATCTATAACCCACTCTTCTTCTCTTATATACGCTGGGGTATGGAGGAAGTAGGAAGCAAACAGTGGAGTCTCTCCCACTGCTTGGAAAATAGAGGAGGGAGAAAGGTTGTTTTCTGCTGCTCCAGAGAAGCGGACACGGAGCAATGGATTCAAACTACTAGAAAGAAGATTCCACCTAAACATTAGGAAGAACTTCCTGACAGTAAGAGCTGTTCGGCAGTGGAATTTGCTACCAAGGAGTGTGGTGGAGTCTCCTTCTTTGGAGGTCTTTAAGCAGAGGCTTGACAGGCATATGTCAAGAATGCTTTGATGGTGTTTCCTGCTTGGCAGGGGGTTGGACCGGATGGCCCTTGTGGTCTCTTCCAACTCTATGATTCTATGAAAATGTTCTTGCTTTCTGTTTCTTTACACTTCCAAGCCACCGTTTCTGGGTTCTCCAGTAAGGGCTGACAAAGACTTCCCTGGCCCAAGGGTAGAGGATAGCTAGTTTGCTGATATTTGTAGTTTTGCCTTCCTTCCAAGAGGTGGAGTCAGAGACTCGCTTTCCTTTGCCAGAAAGGCAGAAGCAGAAGGAAAGGAAAAGTTCTCCTCTGTTGGGTGCATTTCAGTAAACAGTAAAAAAGAGAGAAAGAGGAAGAGAGACAGGAACAGAGAGAGAGAAAGCAGGGGAGCTCGGGGGTCTGGTTTTATTCTCTGTGTTACTCAGAGACGTTTAACTTTAACATCAAGGCTTGAGTTCTTAGAATCATAGAGTTGGAAGATACCAGAAGGGCCATCCAGTCCAACCCCCTGCCAAGCAGGAAACACCATCAAAGCATTCTTGACATATGCCTGTCAAGCCTCTGCTTAAAGACCTCCAAAGAAGGAGACTCCACCACACTCCTTGGTAGCAAATTCCACTGCCGAACAGCTCTTACTCTTAATATGGCATAAGCCAGCCTTCCCCAAGCTAGAGGCCTGGGTGGACCTCATCATCCAGGAATTTCTTTCTTTCTTTCTTTCTTTCTTTCTTTCTTTCTTTCTTTCTTATTAAGAATATTTCTAGACTGCGGTTTGCTTTTTTATTTAAAAAAAAACCCTCAGCATGACAGTAAACTATTTACATTAGAGTCACTTTGATAAAAGGAAACTTGAATTGATTTTAAAAGCATTTAAAAACCACTTAGCATTTATAACATCTGTAAGCAGCACACCATACTAAAAGCAAACAACGCCATTACACACTGGCTAGCAGGCCAGTGTATCCCAATTTTCGGTTAACACACTGGTGATCTTTGCTTCTTCCAGTACATTGACTTTAGTTCTAGGAGTAGGTACTCAGTGACTCTTCTGGGTGCTTCTTCCGTCTTTGCGTCCTCCAGGTCTCACAATGGGCCCAAACCTCTAATCTTTCCATCTTTCCATATCATTCTGGGGAAGACAGTGTGCTGATGGCTGAACCGGCAGCCCCACTTTCCTTCAGGGCATGGTGACGTCTTGCTGGACTTCGCAAGGAAGTGGGAGGAAACAGCTCCCCAAGGGTACTATAAATATGGATGGCTCAGCTCTCCCCTGACAACCTGTGGCCCTGCACCCAGCCTCACTACACCGTCTATCCTAACAGAGCCATGAAGATCCTCCAGCTATGTTTGGCTATTCTGTCTTTGCTGCTCCTGGCTACTTCTGGTAAGTGATAAAGTAGGAGGCAGTTGTATTCAGGTCCTGCATACTGGGGCTGGGAAACAGCACTATTCAAAGGTTTTGAGAACAGCTCAGTACTTTTAACCCATCTGCCTTCTACCAAGTCAGACCACTGGTCCATCTAGCTTAATACTGTAACTGACAGTAGCTCTCTAGAAAAGAGCCACTGCCTGGAGATACTGGGTTGATGCTGGTCCGCTCCATGAAAGGGTGGAAATGTTTGTTTTCTGCTGTTCCGGAGGGAGAAATGAGATCTAATTGCAGGTATGTAGCCATGTTGGTCTGACGCAGTCAAAACAAAATTAAAAAAATTCTTCCAGTAGCACCTTAGGGACCAACTAAGTTTGTCATAGGTATGAGCTTTCGTGTGCATGCACACTTCTTCAGATCTAACTGGCTTAAGTTATAGGAATGCAGATTTCAGCTGAACATTAGCAGATCCTCACTGGAGACACGTACATTGCCATAGATCCACTATCTTGTTACATCGCATATGGTATGTACAGTTGTTTATGGTATTTGTATTCTTCTTTTTGTGAAGATGTATGTGATTACAGCATTTTATGATTTTACATTACTCAGCACCTGTAGTCCTGATGAAGCCCAGGACGGCCAAACAAGGTTAATATTCCGTAAATCCTTATCTTAGACTTTGTGATAGGATTCTGTGGAACTATAACAACTCTTCTTGTGGATTGCATGGACCTGATGAACAGACGCAGGTGGAACTGACACTAGCACATGTTTGGACCTGATCCATGAGTGTGAACCGATCTACTGACTCTTCTTCTTTTTCCGTTGCATTTTATGACTTTTTCTGTTGAAATCTATAATACAATACAGTGAATAATATATTTTATTTATGCAAGAGTACAGGCGGTTACGTCTCGTGTGGGTATTGAGCATGTTTTAGGTAACCAAATCTTTGTGATGACCAGCATCTGACTCCAGCCCTGACAACACGTGTGGCCAATGGCTGGAGGTGCCAACATACCCTGAGGTGCCAATGAACTTGCACCCCCTTTTTGTTCCTCTTCTGAATTTTCTTTGTCCCCTGAAAACTCATAACATTACTTTGCTCTCTGCAGTGATATTTTCTCTCTCTCTCTTTGTGCAGGATTGGCCTGGGAGACACCACGGACTAAGGAAGCATGCAAGGGTGAAGGTGGTAAATGCATACCTGTGACCTGTGCCCATCTTACTGAGATTGGAAGCTGCGGGAAGATTAAGTGTTGCAAAAAGTAATCTCAGTTCGCCAAACAAGAGATCAGCCAGGCTGCCAGAGATAAGCGTAATCTCACATACAGCACCCACTGCCCCAAACCCTCCAGGCTGATCATGCCAAGGAGCCTCTGATTTCAGGGTCTTCAGGCTGCTCTCCACAATCCCTTTACTAATGACTCATTTCTGTGAACCACAATGGGAGTTAGAGCCAAGGAAACACTCTTGGGTTTTGCCCCATATCCTTTGCAAATACTACAGCCACTTCTGACCTTCCAGGGTTGTAGCCCTTGGTCAGATATACTTAACATGAAGGGCTAATGGAATTGCCATATGCATTACATTCCACAACTCATTAACATAGCATTTAAATCATGGTGCCATTCTTTGCTTTCCCACAGGGTAAAAGAGGAAATATAGTACCAGGATTTCCCCGTATTCCTCACATAAATAACTCTTTTGATCCTTCATTCTGAAAACTCATGTTAATATCTCTAAAGGGTTTGTACAGTCTCAGAGTTGGTTCTGTAATTGGGATCTGCTGTCATTTGTTCACCAGAATCTGACAGTAGAGTCTCCAGGCCAGGGCTCCCCAAACTAAGGCCTGGGGGACGGATGTGGCCCAATCGCCTTCTAAATCCGGCCCGCGGACGGTCCGGGAATCAGCATGTTTTTACATGAGTAGAATGTGTCCTTTTATTTAAAATGCACCTCTGGGTTATTTGTGGGGCATAGGAATTCGTTCTTTTCTTTTTTCTTTTTCAAAATATAGAACGGCTCCCCACAAGGTCGGAGGGACAGTGGACCGGCCCCCAGCTGAAAAAGTTTGCTGACCCCTGCTCTAGGCTGTGTGGTTTCCCCCCCTAAAAAATGTTTAGGGGGTACTCTCATGTTGAGTCAAGAAAACCACCATTTTATATTTCAAATCGGGGGAAAATAAATACATTAAATGGACATGCATTACCTCATATTACACAGCTGACAGCTCACATATAATGTGTGCAGGGCTGCAGCGTTCAAAACTCTAATTAGACCCATGTGCAAAACCAGCACATGAGCACCTTGCCTTTTGCTACGGCGTTTTGTTGCAGGCACGGGAGGGGGAAACCGCGAGGGAAACTTGCACTGCATCAGCTTTCTTTTAAAAATGTGTCTATAGCTGCAGCTACACGGTGCTTCCAGGACAGCCCTGCAGAGTTTTCCAAGCGCGAATGGGCCTTGAGGGAGGGGGGAGGAGCTAGCGGCACGCGGCTGGGAAGGCTCTGCTTTGCAATTGGTTCCTGTAGTGGCAAGGAAGCCTGGGCTGTGCCTCCCCCCCCCCCCGCCTATGCTGTTGTTGCTGGAGGAGGCAATAGAAATGGCATAGACGACCACACCAGTTCCTAAGAAGCCTCTTCCTGCAGCTGAAAGAGGTTTTGCTTCTTCGTAGAAAGCATGTCAACAAAAATGTTTAGGGGTACCTGTAGCCCTCATCCCCTACAAAAAAAGCACTGGTCCTAGGCATCTCTCCCTTTTCTTTTAGATCTGTACTGTAATTTTTCTTCTTCTTTTGGTCCTCTTTTTAATGGAGGATCTCTGCAATGCTGCTCTATAATAACAACAACAACAACAACAACAACAACAACAACCCTCTATAATAATATCCAAGTGTCTCTGTGTCCGTGGGATTGCGCTACTGCACATGTGCCCCACAGTCAGCCGTTGGGACTTGGAGCGCAGAGAGTTCGGACGGACGGGCAGAACTGTTGAAGTGGCGGGTGTGCGCGGCAGCGGGCGCCCGCGGGCCTCTCCAGGACTCCACCATTCACAACTTCACAAAAGCTGGAGCCACATTCCCCGAAGCATTTCCACCTCCTGCCCCCGAAGCTCCCTTCCGAGCGCACCCGTTCCTGCCCTGTTCCAGCGCTGCCTTCGCCCTCCTCGACTCCCAACCCCAGGGCCATGTTCAGTCCGGTTTCCTGGTCGTGCTGGCCGGTGCCACCTCCCTATGCCGGCCATGCCGCCTCCACGTGTCCACCCAGCGCCAGCCAAATGGGCTAGCCCGACTCTCTCCCGCCCGCCAACAGCCACCAGACCCAGCCATTGCCCGCCACGGACTCCGGGCCCCCTCGCAGCGGGAGGGTTCCCCCAGCCCCGGCATGTCCTGCCCCGCCGCCCCACAGCGCCGCCATCTTGGCACCTCCTCGCAAGCAGTTTCAGCAGCCCGGCCGGCAAGCTAAAAACTCTGTTTCCTAGAAGGCAGCGCGGCGAGGAAGTGAGCTTTTCTTCTCGCGCGATGTATGCTGGGAGCTCCGTTCCCAAAAGCATCATGGGCGTCGTAGTTTCTTTTGCTGTAGGCGGGCTCAAACAATAATCAATCACTTCAGATTTGCAGTACTGTACATGTAATAGCGGACTTGCAGTGGTAAAAGCATTGCTTAATATTTGCATTGGTCTGAGGTACTGCTACAGTTTTTTACCTATTTGGTATGCAGTTACGAAATTGTACAGAGGAGAAATTGTTTGGCACTGGACTTCAGTGTGGTTGAGGTTACCAAAAAAACAAAAAATAGAAAAGAAAAACAGTAAAATGAACATTAAAAAATAATGTTAAATGTAAAACAAGGAATGTTGTCTATAAAGAAATTTTATAGAAAACATAACCCCCCAACCCCCCCCAAAACAAGAACAAATATTTTTTTAAAAAAACTACTGATTTTGTTTATTTACAATTGTTTGAAAAGGTTTGCACTTAAGCAACATTTACCGTACCTTAATTGTTTTTGTTTACTACATCAAAAAATATAAAAATGGAAAAGCGAATTTTTTCAAATTATTCTTCTTTAACATTTCTAAAAAATAAATACGATAAGATACAAATCAACTGCATGATTGTCCACTTTTTTATGCACTGTAACAAGTCTGTTTTTACAAATGTTTCACCACATATGTTCTAGCACCTGTTAATTTAACGGGCTTAATGATACTACTACTACTACTACTACTACTACTAATAATAATAATAATAATAATAATAATGATAATTTATTCCCCAGCCACTCTGGGTGGCTTCCAACAAAAGATTAAAAAGACATTAAAACATCAGTCATTAAAAACTTCCCAAACAGAGTTGCCTTCTAAAGTCAGATAGTGGTTTATCTCCTTGACATCTGATGGGAGGGTGTTCCACTCATGTTAATATCTCTAAAGAGTTTGCTCAAACTCAGTTCATTCTGTAACTGGAATCTGTCCTCATTTGTTCATCGGAATCTGACAGTAGAGTCCTAGGCATGTCTCCCTTTTCTTTTCTTTTACCTGTTTATACAGTGGTACCTCTGGTTAAGAACTTAATTCGTTCTAGAGGTCCTTTCTTAACCTGAAACTGTTCTTAACCTGAAGCACCACTTTAGCTAATGGGGCCTCCTGCTGCCGCCGTGCCGCCGGAGCATGATTTCTGTTCTCACCCTGAAGCAAAGTTCTCAACCAGAGGTACTATTTCTGGGTTAGCGGAGTCTGTAACCTGGAGTGTTTGTAACGCGACGTACCACTGTATTCTCTATATCTTCCATTTTCCTTCATTTGTCATTTGTTGTTGTTCAGTTCTCAGATGAGCTGGGAACCTGCTCTAGAACAATAGAAATATAGACAGAAAACCATGAGAAGATATTTATTCTTGTCCACAGGAGTTTACATTTCCCTTCAATACTTGTTATTGATTGCCTTAGCTCATTCATTCCGCGCAGTGCTCCACCTTCCTATGTTCATCATTCTGACATCTGATTCCAGGTGAAATGGAAATAACTGCTGTATATTTTGTTTTGTTTCTAAACAGGTTAGACTGATGGAGAAGGCCTGCTTACCCAGGATCCTTCAAGAGCCACTGGGTTGCTGCTTCATCCCCAGCTAGAGATGCCTTCTGGTTTTTCACCAAAGCATCTGGATCAAAAGAATAAGCCTTTGCAAAATGTTCCATGATTATACCAGCTTGCCCCTTGCAATAAAAGCAAATTAAAAAGCCCCATTCCCTCGCTTTCCAGTTTGGGTTTTTAAAAAAGTTTTTATTAGGACTTTAATGTAATATCTTTATACTTTTACATTATAACTTTTTTGCATTTCAATCAATATAACTATGCATTAATAATAATCGATTTTCCTTCTCTTCCACGTTTCATTTATTTATGCATTACAACTGCATATTCTAATTACTCTTTATGTATTTAATTAATTAATTAAAATTAATTAATTGATTTAATTTAATTACTCTGCTAACCTTTCAACTGATTTAACATAATTGTCCAGTTATTCTGCAAACATCCTTCCTTAAAGATTCCATCTTCCTAAGCCCTTATTCTGTTAGTTAGGTTTGTTAATTCCATATATTCCATCATTTTCACCTGCCACTCCTCCTCTGTTGGTATTCTTTTCTCTCTCTATTTCTGAGCATAAACCATTTACGCTGCCATAGTTGTGTAGAGAAATAAATATGTGGGGACATCAATACCTAATATTCCTAATAAGATTTCTGGTCTTTTAAAGCATTTTCTTCATTTCATTACAGTATATATCATCTCCCAGAAATCCTTCGCTAATTTAGTTGTCCACCCAAAACAATACCCTCTTGGCATTTTTGTCTTTGACAACCTGGTGCACTCTCCAGAATTTTTTGTTGTTGCACTACAGCAGCCATTATCTCTGTCTCCAGGTCATGCTGGCTGGGGCTGAAGAGAGCTACAGTTCTGACAACACAACAATAAACCTTAGGTTATGTACAAGATACAACTCAAACACAATTAATGTAACCGGCTGCATTATACCACAAATAAAATCTGTTATTTACTGTATCATATTATCATATCAACAAAGATGAAACATGCAATATAGCTGAAGGATCAGAAGACCGAGTGGGTCAGATACTGAAGTCCATTCCACATGTGTTTGTTAATGTAGTCCAGGCATCCCCAAACTTCGGCCCTACAGATGTTTTGGACTACAATTCCCATCTTCCCTGACCACTGGTCCTGTTAGCTAGGGATCATGGGAGTTGTAGGCCAAAACATCTGGAGGGCCGCAGTTTGGGGATGCCTGATGTACCGGTAGTCCAATAGTAATTCCACAATGCAGAAATTCAAACATATCCTAAGTCCATTCCATATGCATTTGTTCATGAAGTCCAAAAACAATCCACACATAAGTTATTGTAATTTCATGAGACGACAAGGGTTGACAAGGATTTCCGGAATATTTTATCCTTGTTTCGCCATTCTGGGCTTCATCAGTGATATAAATTCTAGATAGTGCAGACAACTGTAATATAGTGATCTTATACATTTTACAAGAATAATATAAATGCCATAAATAAAACTGTCACAGTGGCCGGATGGGACTACTTCAGAGTAACGACTCTACACCGCTCTGCATTTTATCTTTTTATTGGTGCTGCGTATTTACAGTGCTAAAGGTAGAGCTATTTACAGAGACACATCTTCTCAGCTTTCATCAGAACCTCCGAATGGCGTTTGGCGCGTCTTGCGCCAGCATAACAACTTGGGGAGCCCCATCCTCTTCCCCCGACGCTTTCTGCGAAGTTCCGGAGTTGGGGGGATGGGTCTGCCCCCCCTTTCTTCCTCCTTCCTGTCCCACCTGGGACGCTGGCTCTTCTACCCTGCCAGAGCCTTGGACCCCACTTCCTGTTTCCCCACTTGAGCTGGAGCTTTCCCTGCTCTCAGTCGTGCTCTGGGCTGGGCTGGAACTCAGGAGGGGAGGGGCTTCGCGATACCCCTTGCCCCTCACAAAACTATACACACCAAATGTGATGTTACATGACAGTGGATCTATAGCATTATGGTGAATGATGAATATGACTATTACAAACAGAGGTTATATAGATAAACAGTATAATGGTTTTGATTCCAGGTATTGGCAATCTACAGAAGGACCTTAAAGTGACCCTGAAGGTTCCACAAACATAGAATAAACTCCAAATGAAATTCAAATATAATGCACAAACACAATCCTTTATAATTATGAGCAAATTCAAATTTAAATTAATGATCTGTAAACAGACATCCAAATATAATGGAACAAAAAAAATGCTTAATGAATTCTTAAAGAGATGCACACGGCCCAAAACCTACAAATAGATTCATGTACAATAAAAAAAATTCCTTCAGTAGCACCTTAAAGACCAACTAAGTTTTTATTTTGGTATGAGCTTTCGTGTGCATGCACACTTCTTCAGATACACTAGTATCATACCAAAATAAATAGATCACTAGCTCATACCAAAATAAAAACTTAGTTGGTCTTTAAGGTGCTACTGAAGGAATTTTTTTATTTTGCTTCGACTCAGACCAACACGGCTACCTACCTGTAACTAGTATTCCACAAGTCAACTTTAATACCTATTCATAAAAAAACCACACAACTGTGATCAATATCGGTATTGAGGTCTCAGGGATGCAAGGTATTAAGTAAAATGATAAACCTAGTTTCTTTTTGCATAAGGATTTTTTTAGCTTGTTCCGTAAGGACCTAGGTATGTCCGAATCTCAAACAATGTTAAGTCCTCATCCAAATGAGATGTTTCAATAAAGTCCTGTACTGGAGGAGCATCTGTTACATTATTCCTGATCCTGGAACGATGTTCCGATATTCTAACTTTGCTAGGTCTGAGTGTGTGACCCACATATAACAAACCACATGTACATCTGATAACGTAAATTACATGTGGAGTGGCACATGTGGCAAATGATTGTAGAGTAAACCTAAAACCTTCTTTGTTAGCAAACTCTTTAACTTGCAGTGAAAATTTACAAGAAGTGCAATGCCTGCATCTGAAAAAACCACGAGGGGAATTAGAAAAGACGCATTGTGTTGGTGTAGATTTTAAGTCCGTATGTACTAATACAGGGGTCCCCAAACTAAGGCCCGGATTGGAAAAAATCCCATAAATCCCCCAGATTTTCTACCTGCCAGGAGGCTCCATTTTGGGTGCCGGTGCAGCCCGATTTCCGGTGCCGAGGCATGGGTAGCGTAAGAGTTTTTTCTGCACTGGCCCAGTAACATGCTTGTGCTGCGCAGACCAGAAACAGCTCTCTTTGCAGAGTATTAATCAAGCACAGCAGCTGGATTCTTGTTGTGGTAAAAACCTTGCAGCTTTGCCAGTAACGACCCACGGAAGCCCAACTTTCTACAGACAGGTTTATTGCAAACAGATAACAGAAACCCCTCCAGAGCTTTCAGACATGACTGTTCCACACCCCACAGGCAAACAAAACAAACGCTCTATATATACTGAGCATCTTTACAACTTGACGACTTAACAACTTAAATCATGTGACCTTGCCCTAACACCCTCTCTCGCTGGAAAAAAATAAACAGTTCTACAAAGTTATTTCAGACCCATTTCTTCACAAAATTCTTCATGACGCTGAAACCCAAGCGGTTTTGTAAATCGATCAGCTAAATTTTCATGACTGGGACAGTAACTTAATTTAACAATTCCAGCTCTCACTGTTTGACAAAACATTTTGAAAAGGGATACCCAAATGTTTTGTATGACCTTTAAATTGACCATTTTTTGTGCTAACTTAAGACACTGTTGAATATAACCCCATATAGCGATGAAAAACACACCAAGTACCTTCATAAAATTCAACTCTTTCTGCATGGCCTCACGCCACCTACTGGCCTCCTCCTGGGGTAATTGCTCAACCTCCTCAAAACTTTCAGGTTCGCAATTCACCAACACTACCCAAACACTCATGGCTTGATACCTTTCTGGAGATTTTCCTTTGTTGGTACGCTTGGAACGCCTTGGCAGCTCCTACGATACTCCATGAGTTGCCCCCTCTGATCCAGAATCACTGGCCGTCACCTGTTTGTCACTAGCAGTTGAGGGACTTTCTGATTCTGAGTTTATACGTCTCCCTTGCTGTACAGGTGAACTTACTGGGCTAGATGATTCTGACTTTACAAACTTGTGTGAACTTGAAGGTTTCTCACCCTCGTCCCCAGACTCAGATTCCTCAGCCTGTTCTGGAACTGATTCTCGCCCTGGGGCCTGCTCCACACCCCACAGGCAAACAAAACAAACGCTCTATATATACTGAGCATCTTAATAACTTAACGACTTAACAACTTAAATCATGTGACCTTGCTACTTTGCCAGCGTCTTAGGTTTAAAGCCCTAACATAGCACCGCAACGGAAGTCGCTTCTATGCATGTCCGGACATGCGTAGAAGTGACTTCCGATGCTGCTTCACACATTCCTGGGCACCGAAAATCGGGCAGAGTGGCACCGGAAGTTTCTTCTACGCATGTCCAGACATGTGTAGAAGCGACTTCTGCTGCCGCGCCGCAGCTAATCCTGCATTTTTCAGCATGAGACTTGGCAGCTATGTCCAGGAGAGGGTTCCTAAGACATACATCCAATAGGGTGACCCCCGCAGGGACCGCCATCTGGGAAAGTTCCTTCAGCCCTTCGCCCTGACCCCGCCTGGGCACACGAACACGGCCACTTCCCCCCAGATCCCGTTAAGGGGATACCCCAGCATTTGAAGGGGCAGGTGGAGACTACAACCTCCCCTCCGTCCAAAACAGGTATTGCCCCAATGCCCAACCAGTTGTGACAATTGCTATGAGGTAGGCAAAACCAATCAGGGTCAGGGCCAATTAGCCTGGTGGGCAAATTCCTACTTGGCCCCTAGAAGGACGGCGACCACCGTAGTCACAGTAAAGTCACTGAATATCAGCTTAAACTGAGGCTGGGTGGGTGGGGAAACTCGGTGCAGGAACAAACAGTCTGAGCCCCAGGTGCTGGCTGCTTAAATGGGCAAGAGGTGGATCCAAGGGAAGCCCACTGTCGGCTCCATCAGCACCACCCCTGGCACAGCCTGCAGCCCCATTTGCCAAAGCAGGCTAAGATTCGGTTCCTGAGGGGCAGAGGGGGTTCAAGCCTCCTCTGCCTATAAACAAGGGCATAGCAGTTTGAATTTCCACGTTGGTGCCTCGATTAAACCTCCTCCATCCCTCAATGCTGCCTCACACAAAGGGGTGAGTGGGCTTGTGTTCTGAATGAATGGGTAGTGGTTGGAGCAGGGGTGTAGAGTGGGGAAGGCCAAGGGGCCCGTAGCCCTGGGTGCATGAATTTGAGGAGGCGAGAGCCAGGCACCCCCATGTAAGGATCCCCATCCTGCCTGCAGCTGGGGGTCTCTGGGCTCTGGAACCCAGTCTGCCCTTGTTGCCTTGTCCCTGGGCGCCTCACTGAATGGCCGCCCAGCCAGCGCTGGAAGGGTGTGCGTGCCAAGGGTCATGTCAGCTGACTGGGATGCCCTCTGCATTGGCAGACATTGCAGCGTGGCCCCATTTAACCTCTGTGCCGCAAGCCCACCCAGCAGAAGTGGCAAGGGTTGGGCTGGCACATTGTGTTTTGTCCCCCCTCTGCGCAGCCCCTGGTCCCCCGCCCTCCAGTCCCCCCCAAGCTTAACTTTATTTTAGGCAAAACAAAATTTAAAAATCCCTTCCAGTAGCACTTTAGAGACCAACTAAGTTTGTTATTGGTATGAGCTTTTGTGTGCATGCACACAAGGAAAGTACTAGTTACAGGTAGGTAGCCGTGTTGGTCTGACGCAGTCTAAACAAAATAAAAAAAATTCTTCCAGTAGCACCTTAGGGACCAACTAAGTTTGTCATAGGTATGAGCTTTCGTGTGCATGCACACTTCTTCAGGTCTAACTGGCTTAAGTTATAGGAATGCAGATTTCAGCTGAACATTAGCAGATCCTCACTGGAGACACGTACATTGCCATAGATCCACTATCTTGTTACATCGCATATGGTATGTACAGTTGTTTAGGGTATTTGTATTCTTCTTTTTGTGAAGATGTATGTGATTACAGCATTTTATGATTTTACATTACTCAGCACCTGTAGTCCTGATGAAGCCCAGGACGGCCAAACAAGGTTAATATTCCGTAAATCCTTATCTTAGACCACTCCATGAAAGGGTGGAAATGTTTGTTTTCTGCTGTTCCGGAGGGAGAAATGAGATCTAATTGCAGGTATGTAGCCATGTTGGTGGAGAAGGAACTGGCAAGCCACTCCAGTATCCCTGCCAAGAAAACTCCATGGACAAAGACAGCAGGCATATAAAAGTTATGACGCTGGAAGATGAGCCCCTCAGGTCGGAAGGCGTCCAACATGCTACTGAAGAAGAGCGGAGGACAAGTACAAGTAGATTCAGAGCTGATGAAGCGGCTGGGCCAAAGCCGAAAGGACGCTCAGTTGCGGATATGCCTGGAAGCGAAAGGAAAGTCCGATGCTGTAAAGAAAAATATTGCATAGGAACCTGGAATGTAAGAACCATGAGTGGAGGTAAGCTGGATGTGGTCAAAAATGAGATGACAAGAATAAATATCGACATCCTGGGCATCAGTGAACTAAAATGGAAGGGAATGGGCGAATTCAGTTCGGATGACTATCATATCTACTACTGTGGGCAAGAATCCTGTAGCAGAAATGGAGTGGCCCTCATAGTCAACAAAAGAGTGGCAAAAGCTGTAATGGGATGCAATCTCAAAAATGACAGAATGATCTCGATACGAATCCAAGGCAGACCTTTTAACATCACAGTAATCCAAGTTTATGCACCAACTACCGGAGCTGAAGAAAGTGAAATTGACCAATTCTATGAAGACCTACAACACCTTCTAGAAATGACACCAAAGAAGGATGTTCTTCTCATTACAGGGGACTGGAATGCTAAAGTAGGGAATCAAGAGATAAAAGGAACAACTGGCAAGTTTGGCCTTGGAGTTCAAAATGAAGCAGGGCAAAGGCTAATAGAGTTCTGTCAAGAGAACAAGCTGGTCATCACAAACACTCTATTCCAACAACACAAGAGACGACTCTACACATGGATATCACCAAATGGACAGCATCGAAATCAGATTGATTATATTCTCTGCAGCCAAAGATGGAGAAGCTCTATACAGTCAGCAAAAACAAGACCTGGAGCTGACTGTAACTCAGATCATCAGCTTCTTATAGCAAAATTCCAGCTTAAACTGAAGAAAGTAGGAAAAACCACTGGGCCAGTAAGATACAATCTGAATCAAATCCCTTATGAATACACAGTGGAAGTGAGGAACAGGTTTAAGGATTTAGATTTGGTGGACAGAGTGCCTGAAGAACTATGGATGGAGGCTCGTAACATTATACAGGAGGCAGCAATGAAAACCATCCCAAGGAAAAGGAAATGCAAGAAAGCAAAATGGCTGTCCAACGAGGCCTTACAAATAGCGGAGGAGAGGAGGCAAGCAAAATGCAAGGGAGATAGAGAAAGATACAGGAAACTGAATGCAGATTTCCAAAAAACAGCAAGGAGAGACAAGAGGGTCTTCTTAAATGAGCAATGCAAAGAAATAGAGGAAAACAATAGAATGGGGAAAACCAGAGATCTGTTCAAGAAAATTGGAGATATGAAAGGAACATTTCGTACAAAGATTACCATAATCAAGGACAAAAGTGGTAAGGACCTAACAGAAGCAGAAGACATCAAGAAGAGGTGGCAAGAATACACAGAGGAATTATACCAGAAAGATATGGAGGTCTCGTACACCTCAGGTAGTGTGGTTGCTGACCTTGAGCCAGACATCTTGGAGAGTGAAGTCAAATGGGCCTTAGAAAGCATTGCTAATAACAAGGCCAGTGGAAGTGATGATATTCCAGCTGAACTGTTTAAAATTTTAAAAGATGATGCTGTTAAGGTGCTACACCCAATATGCCAGCAAGTTTGGAAAACTCAGCAATGGCCAGAGGATTGGAGAAGATCAGTCTACATCCCAATTCCAAAGAAGGGCAGTGCCAAAGAATGCTGCAACTACCGCACAATTGCGCTCATTTCACACGCTAGCAAGGTTATGCTTAAAATTCTACAAGGCAGGCTTAGGCAGTATGTGGACCGAGAACTCCCAGAAGTGCAAGCTGGATTTCGAAAGGGCAGAGGAACCAGAGACCAAATAGCAAACATGCGCTGGATTATGGAGAAAGCTAGAGAGTTCCAGAAAAACGTCTACTTCTGCTTCATTGACTATGCAAAAGCCTTTGACTGTGTCGACCACAGCAAACTATGGCAAGTTCTTAAAGAAATGGGAGTGCCTGATCACCTCATATGTCTCCTGAGAAATCTCTATGTGGGACAAGAAGCTACAGTTAGAACTGGATATGGAACAACTGATTGGTTCAAAATTGGGAAAGGAGTACGACAAGGTTGTATATTGTCTCCCTGCTTATTTAACTTATATGCAGAATTCATCATGCGAAAGGCTGGACTAGATGAATCCCAAGCCGGAATTAAGATTGCTGGAAGAAATATCAACAACCTCAGATATGCAGATGACACAACCTTGATGGCAGAAAGCGAGGAGGAATTAAAGGACCTTTTAATGAGGGTGAAAGAGGAGAGCGCAAAATATGGTCTGAAGCTCAACATCAAAAAAACCAAGATCATGGCCACTGGTTCCATCACCTCCTGGCAAATAGAAGGGGAAGAAATGGAGGCAGTGAGAGATTTTACTTTCTTGGGCTCCTTGATCACTGCAGATGGTGACAGCAGTCACGAAATTAAAAGACGCCTGCTTCTTGGGAGAAAAGCAATGACAAACCTAGACAGCATCTTAAAAAGCAGAGACATCACCTTGCCGACAAAGGTCCGTATAGTTAAAGCTATGGTTTTCCCAGTAGTGATGTATGGAAGTGAGAGTTGGACCATAAAGAAGGCTGATCGCCGAAGAATTGATGCTTTTGAATTATGGTGCTAGAGGAGACTCTTGAGAGTCCCATGGACTGCAAGAAGATCAAACCTATCCATTCTTAAGGAAATCAGCCCTGAGTGCTCCCTGGAAGGACAGATCGTGAAGCTGAGGCTCCAATACTTTGGCCACCTCATGAGAAGAGAAGAATCCTTGGGAAAGACCCTGATGTTGGGAAAGATTGGGGGCACTAGGAGAAGGGGACGACAGAGGACAAGATGGTTGGACAGTGTTCTCAAAGCTACGAACATGAGTTTGACCAAACTGCGGGAGGCAGTGCAAGACAGGAGTGCCTGGCGTGCTCTGGTCCATGGGGTCACGAAGAGTCGGACACGACTAAACGACTAAACAACAACAACAAGCCATGTTGGTCTGACGCAGTCAAAACAAAATTTAAAAAAATCTTCCAGTAGCAACTTAGAGACCAACTGAGTTTGTCATAGGTATGAGCTTTCGTGTGCATGCACACTTCTTCAGATACACTGAAACAGAGGTCACCAGACCATTATGTATAGTATGAGGGTTATGTATAGTATGTATAGTATGAGGGATTGTTAAGGAGCTACCCCCACACATCCAAGAACAGATCCTCACAAACACACCAGCGGAACCTCAGCCAGGAACTTTCTATCTTCTACCTAAAATACACAAACCAGGAAATCCAGGACACCCCATCATCTCAGGTATTGGCACTATTACAGTGGGTGTTTCCAGCTATATGGACTCTGTTCTGAAACCATCTGCCATCAGTGCTCCGAGCTACGTACATGACACCACAGATTTTCTGAGGAAAATACAATCTTTGAATAATCTTCCTAACAACACTATACTAGCCACTATGGATGTGGAATCTCTGTATACCAACATCCCACACAACAATGGTTTACAAGCCATAAGGAACACCATTTCAGATAAAAGCACAGTGGACTTTGCTACCAAACTCTGCCATTTTGTCCTTACCCACAACCTCTTCAAATTTGGTGATGACCTGTTCCTCCAGATGAGCGGCACAGCAATGGCCACCCGCATGGCCCCACAGTATGCCAACATCTTCATGGTGTATTTAGAACAACGTTTCCTAAACTCCTACCCACTCAAACCTCTCTTGTACCTGCGATACATTGACGATATTTTCATTATCTGGACACATGGTCAACAGACCCTGGAACCTTCCACCAGACATTCAATGAATTTCACCTCACCATCAACATAACAATGAACCAATCTATGCAAGAAATACACTTTTTGGACACCACTATAAAAATACAGGATGGTCGTATAGGCACCACCCTATACCGAAAACCAACTGACCGGCAAACATATCTACATGCTTCTAGCTACCATCCCAAACACACCAAACAATCCATTGTATACAGCCAGGCCCTACGTTACAGCCACATTTGTTCCAACTCTACAGACAGAGACTCTCACCTAAGAGATCTACAGCAAACCATGACCTGGAAGCTATACGCCGGCTCCCTCGGCCAATAATGCGAGATGAGAGCGCAACCCCAGAGTCGGTCACGACTGGACCTAATGGTCAGGGGCCCCTTTACCTTTACCTTTTATCCACCCAATGAAGTTAAACAACAGATCAACAGAGCCAGACTGATACCCAGAGAGAACTTGCTGCAAGTTCAAAAGTTTCCAAAAACGAAAATAACAGAACTCCACTAGTAATCACATACAGCTTCCAAGCTAAAACAGTACAGCGCATCATCAGAGATCTACAACCTCTCCTAGACAATGACAGTTCTCTTTCTCAAGCTCTGGGGGGGAGACCTTTCATTGCCTACAGACAGCCACCCAATCTTAAACAACTCCTCACCCACGATAATACCACCACCAGACTTAACATGGACACTGGTACCAGAGCCTGCAATAAACCCAGATGCCAACTTTGCTGCCACATACACCCGGACAACACCATCACTGGCCCCAACAACATCAAACATACCATCTCAGGACTATTCAATTGCTCATCTTCTAACATTGTGTATGCCATCAAATGCCAACAGTGCCCTTCAGCTCTCTATATTGGACAAACAGGCCAAACCCTACGCCAAAGGATAAATGGACATAAATCTGACATCAGGAATCACAAGACAGAAAAACCAGTAGGAGAACACTTCAATCTCCCAGGACATTCTATACAAGATCTCAAAGTAGCTGTTTAAATGCAGTAAGATTTCAGAAACAGACTGGAAAGAGAAGTTGCTGAATTGCAGCTCATCACCAAGCTTAAAACCATGGAGAGACCTGGTCTGAATAGAGACATTGGATTCTTATCTCATTATACATGATAAAGCTTTCTTTAGCACCTCACTCTTTGCTTTTCCCTGCAAGACCAATTACAGTCCTTAACAGTCATCTACAGTCATCTACAGGCTCACCACTCCTACCAGCCAATCACCCATTCCCACCACCCTTCTGAGTAATACCCTTCCCTACCCTCTGACTATACATAAGACTTCTGTTTCGGTGTATCTGAAGAAGTGTGCATGCACACGAAAGCTCATACCTATGACAAACTTAGTTGGTCTCTAAGGTGCTACTGGAAGGATTTTTTTATTTTGCAAAGTAAAGTAATCTTGGTTCGCCAAACAAAAGATCAAACCAGCTGCGAGAGGTAAGCGTAATCTCACATACAGCATCCACTGCCCCAAACCCCCCAGACTTAGCATGTCAAGAAGCCTCTGATTTCAGGGTCTTCAGGCTGCTCTCCACAATCCCTTGAATAATGACTCGTTTCTGTGAACCACAATGGGACTTACAGCCAAGGAAACGCACTTGGGTTTTGCCCCATATCCTTTTGCAAATACTACAGCCTCTTCTTACCTTCCAGGGTTGTAGCCCTTGCTCAGATATACTTAACATGTAGGGCTAATGGAATTGCCATATGCATTACATTCCAGAACTCCTTAAAATATCATTTAAATCATGGTGCCATTCCTTGCTTTCCCACAGAGTAAAAGAGGAAAGGTCTGACTCAAATATAGTACAAAGATTTCCCCATATTCCTTACATAAATAACTCTTTTGATCCTTCATTCTGAAAACTCATCTTAATATCTCTAAAGAGTTTGTACAGTCTCAGAGTTGATTCTGTAACTGGAATCTGTCCTCATTTGTTCATCAGAATCTGACAGTAGAGTCCGAGGCATGTCTCCCTTTTCTTTTCTTTTACCTGTTTATATTGTCTATATCTTCCATTTTCCTTCATTTGTCATTTGTTGCTGTTCAGTTCTCAGACGAGCTGGGGTGGGGACCTGCTCTAGCACAATAGAAATATATACAGAAAACCACGAGAAGATCTTTACTCTTGTCCACAGGAGTTTACATTTCCCTTCAATACTTGTTATTGATGGCCTTAGCTCATTCATTCCCCGCAGTGCTCTACCTTCCCATGTTCATCATTTTGACATCTGATTCCAGGTGAAATGGCAATAACTGCTGTATATTTTGTTTTGTTTCCAAACAGGTTAGACTGATGGAGGAGGCCTGCTTACTCAGGATCCTTTAAGAGCCGCTGGATTGCCGCTTCATCCCCAGCTAGAGATGCCTTCTGCGTTCACCAAAGCATCTGGATCAAAAGAATAAACCTTTGCAAAATGTTCCCTGATTATACCAGCTTGCCTCTTGCAATAAAAGCAAATTCAAAAGCCTTGTTCCCTTGCTTTCCAGTTTTTTCTTTTTCGAGTTTTTATTAGGACTTTAATGTAATATCTTTAATTATACTTTTCCATTACAATTTTTCACATTTCAATCAGTATAACCATACATCATTGACTTTCCTTCTCTTCTTCCACAATTTCATTTATTTATGCAATAGAACTCTATATTCTAATTACTCTTTATGTTTTATTTTTCTCCTTCCTCCCTAAAACTTCAGTACTTGAAACTGCTGCATTTATTCCAACCATGCTAACCTTTTAACTGATTTGAGATAATTGTTCAGTTATTCTGCAAACATATCTTTCCTTAAAGATTCCATCTTCCTGATCCCTTATTCTGTTAGTTCGGTTTGTTAATTCCATATATTCCATCATTTTCACCTGCCACTCCTCCTCTGTTGGTATTTCTCTCTCTCTTTCTCTCTCTCTCTCTCTAAGCATAAACCATTTACTCTGCTGTACTTGTGTAGAGAATTAATATGTGGGGACATCCATACCTAATATTCATAATAATAAGATTTCTGGTCTTTTAAAGCATTTTCTTCATTTCATTATATATCACCCCCAAAAAAATCCTTCGCTAATTTAGTTGTCCACCCAAAACAATACCCTCTTGACATTTTTGTCTTTGCCAACCTGGTGCACTCTCCAGGATTTTTTTTCTCTTGCACTACAGCAGCCATTATCTTTGACTGCAGGTCATGCTGGCTCAGGTTAAAGGGAACTGCAGTCGAACACAGCTGAAGGCCACCAGGTTGGACCAGCTGAAATTTCCAAAGCATCTCCAACGACACACCCCACATAGTTGAAACAAAATTTAAAAAATCCTTCCAGTAGCACCTTAGAGACCAACTGCAATATTTACTCCTGGACATCACTAGCGCATGGTGATCTATGGCCAGGGAGCTTTAGACCAAGAAGGCTTGAGTTCTAATCCACACTTGGCCATGAAACTTACTGGATGACTTTGGACCACACACACTCTCTACCAGAGCTACTGAGTCATGGTGATGAGAGGCGAGGGCTGCAGAGATCCAGGTTGTAATCTCTGCCCAGCCTTGAAACACATTGGGATGACCTTGGGACAGTCGCTATCTCTCAACCCAGCCAGCACACTCTGTTGTTGTGAGGATATCAACTGGGGATCAGATACGCACAGTGCCTTGAGCCCAGTGGCAGAAAGGTGCAATGAATTTGTTGGAAGCTGCCCTGAGAGGCTGGGGCAACCCAGTCAGATGGGTGTGTGATGTTTCGGCCCTTCAGTACCCTCAACCTCTTCCCCTATAGCACCGCCAGCTCTCCCTCCGGAGGCTGCTGGGGCTGCTTGCGTTACCCGGGGAAGGGTCTGGCTATACCTCTATGGCTCGAACAGGGGTTTTAAAACACTTCTTTAACTGGTATCGCTGCCACCACCCGGGGGGGTCCACTTACAGACCTCCGGGACAAAGAATACACGTTCTGCCTGGTAGGGGCAAAGCAGCCTAGGACTGGGTTTAGCAGTGCGACCAGGAAGGACCAAAATCCACAAGAAATCTCTTTTAACTATTTATTATAAAATAGCATAACAAAGTAACATGCAACAGTTCTCAAAACAAAGGGAATACAAAGATAAAACAAGAAAGCATAGCTAACTTACAAGTACAAACTTAGAATAAGGTTGATCCAAGACTGCATCTCTCCATCCGGCAAATTGCAGTCAAGAGCCACGCAGACCTCAGTCTTTCTCAGGCTCTTTGAAGATGAGCAGGACAGCAGTACCTTGCTGGGTCATTTTGCAAGACAAAAGAGGACAAAGACCCTCATCTCTAACAGACTTAAATCCCCAAAACCCTTGAGGTGTTCCACGTGGGCTTATGGCTCATTATCCAATCTACGTTAGAGTTGAGGTTTGAATAATCCAATCAAAGAACCTACAACCGTTAGTCTTGTCAATCAAATAGAGGCTACGCAGATGTCTTGTGTTTACCCATTAATCAACCTACAGGGCAATTAACGCCTTCAGTTCTCAGAGCACACCGGGCAGGGTTTCCTCCCTAATTTCTTATCGCACAGGAATGGGAGATTTCACAGCTGCAAGGTTACACGGGATCAAAAGAACCAGAAATCTTTCTCTTAAAGTTCAGAAGTTTACTTTCCCAGGCCGTTCTCCCTCTCAAGAACCAAAGTCCCATGAATCTTCGCAGTTCCCATAATGCTCTGCACCTGAATCCATGACACCCCCTTCCCTAACGGAAATTTGGGGTCAAGGCGTCCCACATTTCCGCACACCCCTGTAAGGTAGGACACCCAGCCTGTGAGAATCATAATAAACATAACAGTTACTCAACAGACTGATACAAGCGACTGAGGGCATCCGCCACAACATTCTGCTTTCCAGGGATATGAACCACAGTAAAATTGTAATCCTGCAAAGCCAGACTCCACCGTAACAGTTTCTGATTGGAGTTTTTCATGCGTGATAGCCAACATAAAGGCGAGTGATCAGTCTGCACTTGAAACTCCACCCCCCAAAGATAAACCTTCAGCCGGGAGAGAGACCATAAAAGAGCATAACATTCTTTCTCCACGGTGGAATAATTTTGCTCACGGGGTAGTAACTTCTTACTCAGGTAAACCACTGGTCTCAACTCCCCCTCGGGGTCTTTCTGCAACAGGACTGCTCCCAGTCCTGTATGACTAGCATCCGTTTGGACCACAAAGGGTTTCTGCTGGTCCGGGGCTAGCATCACCTTATTACTGGTCAGGGCTTGCTTCAACAACACAAAAGCCCGCTGACACTCTGGCGTCCAAGTTACTTTGGTAGGCAACGCCTTTTTACACAGATTAGTCAGGGGAGCGGCAATGGTGGCAAAATGTACAATAAATCTACGATAATAGTTAGCCACTCCCAAAAAAGATAACACATCCCGCTTGGTCTTGGGTCGGGGCCAATCCTGGATCCCCTGAACTTTTGCTTCTAGGGCTTTAATATAGCCTGAGCCAACCTGAAAACCCAAATAAACCACTTCACCTTGGGCAAATTGACACTTCGCCATTTTTACAGTAAGATTGGCTTCTTTGAATCTAGTAAATACACTCTGCACATGCTCCAAGTGCTCCTTCCAGGTATTTGAAAAAATTGATACGTCATCCAGGTACGCACAGCAGTAGGCGCTCATATCTGCGATTAAAGAATTAATCAAGCGCTGAAATGTGGCAGGGGCATTCTTAAGTCCAAAAGGAAGGACTTTGAACTGATATAAACCCATATGGGTAACAAAGGCTGATTTCTCAGAAGCCTCAGGTGATAAGGGAATCTGCCAGTACCCCTTAGTCAGGTCAAAGACTGAGATGAACTTAGCCTGACCCAGTTTTTCAATTAGAGTATCCACTCTAGGCAGGGGGAAGACATCTGGCGCCATCACCATATTAATTCTTCTATAATCCACACAAAACCTAACCTGCCCCTCCCCTTTCGGAACCAACACCACAGGGGAACACCAGGCGCTGGTGCTATGAACTATAACTCCCAATTCAAGCATTTCCTTGATCTCCGCCTCAATGCACTGAGCATGGGCTTCACTCACACGATATGGTCGTGAGGCAATGGGAGCAGCAGTGCCAGTTTCAAAATGATGTTGGGCCAAATGAGTCCGACCTGGTTTTGTACTAAAAACGGACTCAAAGGGCAACAAAACTTCATATAGTTCCTTAGCCTGTTGGGCGTTCAGTGTATGGGATCTTAAAATATCCTCAAGGGAGCCAGCCTGCTTAAACTCCTGCAGCAGGTCCAAAGGCAAATGAGACTCCCCCCCATGCCCTCCAGCAATAGCCAAGACCCTCTTGGAGTCAGGTTCACAATACAATTTCATGGAGTTGGCATGATATTGTCGAGGAGATGGGTGTAGCTCTGGACATTCTACCACATACCTTACAGAGCTAAGTCTTTCTTTAACCACACCTGGTCCACTCCATTTAGGCGACAACTTATGTGGACGTGTGGGTCTCAGTACCAGAACCTTGTCTCCCACCTCAAAACATTTTTCCACAGCTTTCACATCATGTGTGCGGGTATACTCTTTACGTGCTTCTTCCAGGTTGGCTTTAGCTTGATCCCAAATCTCAGCCAACGTCTGGGTCAAAGCCTGAAAATGTTCAGCCACAGAGGGTAATTGGAGGCTATCCTCACTCTGGTCCCACTGCTTTCTAAGCATGGACAGAGGGCTGTTCAGCAATCTCCCATAAACCAATTGATTAGGAGCATACCCCAGACTTGCTTGGTAGGAATCATTATACGTAGCTACCACCAGGGGCAAGTCCTGATCCCAGCTAGACGCATGGATCAGTGCACATTTCTTTAACATAGAAGTCAGGGTGGACTGCACCCGCTCCACTAATCCATTCATACGATGTTCATAAGCCACTGAAGTGTGGTGATGTATTTCCATTAATTTCAGAACCTGTTGAACCACATCAGACAAAAGATTGGGTCCCAAATCACTCATCAAAACCTGGGGAATCCCCATGGAACAAAAGGCAGTGAACAAAAATTGTACTAGACCTGGGGCTCTGGTATTAGTAAGACTGGCAGCAAAACAATATCTAGTCGCATAATCAATAACCGTGGCTATATACTTTTTCCCCCTGGGGGTCCGAGGCAAAGGGCCTACAAAATCTATAGCCCATTTGGCAAAGACTCCCGCTGTTAAGGGAATACTTTGAAGGGTGTGAGGGGGGGTGTCCTGATTGTGCCCCACCCTCTGGCATACATCACAACAGCGTACATACTGTTGGACACTCTGGTACACTTGGGGCCAGTAAAAATATCGGGTAAGGCGTTCCACAGACTTTTGCACCCCTAAATGCCCAGAAAGCCCTCCTGAGTGTGCCATACTCAAAACCTTTTCTCTCCTGATTTCAGGAACCACAAGCTGCAAAATAGAGTCCCGGTCTGTAACCCTTTTAGGCCAATACTGCCTAAACAAAAGTCCTTCTTTGTAAAGGAAGCGGGCCCTCCTCTCCCCCCTTGGAGTGACGCCGGCCGCTTCCCGACACGACTGCAGTGTAGGATCTTCTTGCTGCTCCTTCGCCAGGCGTGCTGTGTCTCCTAATTCAGCAGTCTCAAGTCCCTCCTCAGCCGAGGAGCAAGGGAGGGGGGAACTCCCCCTCTCCACGCTGGATGGTGCTGAAACGGCTGTTGCAGAAGAAAGAGGCACAATATCCCGCCCCCCTTCTTCCCCCTCAAGGCTTGGTTTTTCCAAGCTTCCCATAGCAAAACAATCCCCGCCCTCCATTGGCACGTAAATCCCCACTGGAGAAGGTGTCTCCTCCTCCTCCTTCCAGGTGGCTCCAATGGGCGGATCAGCTGCAGGGTCGCTGGAAGACTGACGATGCTTGTGAGCCAGGAATGCAAGATCATTGCCCACCAGGGCTGCAACATGGCAATCCTGAGGCTCATGTAGAATGACTAGCTGATTTCCTGAGTAGCCTTGGTACTCCACTTCAACAATAGCCGTTGGGCGGTAAATAGACTCAGTCCCAAACGGAGTGATTTTCAAAGGCTGGGGCTGCACCTGCCCTGGACGTACTAAGCCTTTAGATACGCTGGTAACATCCGCACCTGTGTCCCGATAGGAACTAACTCTGATATTATTTATCCGGATGGGAGCCATGAAATGCATCTTAGCCCATTCAGCTGAAGTCTCAGGTTGACTTGGCGCTGGGGATCCGCTGGATCTCACTGCTTGAGGGGCCACTGCAACCGGCGGGGGTGTTGGGGTTGCTCCCTGGGGCCGTTCCATCCCTCTCCCCCTTCCCAGCTCAGGGCCACACTCCTCCGCTCTTCCCTGGATTCCTGCACGCCGGATCTCCTCATCCCAATCCTCTCCCGGCTGCGCGATTTGGCGCACCGCTGGGGTTGACGTAGCAATTGGGGACCGTCTAGCTGACTGCATCGGACACTGGGCTTTGATGTGCCCTCTTTCGTGACAGAGGAAGCACAGACCCGAAGAGGGGGTCACCTTTTCCTTCCCTCTGCCTGGAGATGCTCCCCTTTTTCCAAATGCAGGTTTAGACTCGGCAGGCTTTAGTTGCGCTGTAGCTTTAAGAGCCGTGCCTGAGCTAGCTGGCCCGGGTGGGCCCGTCCGGGTCCCGCCCCCTCCCATCGGCGGCTTCTGAGCCATGTGCGCCCGATGAGAACGGAATTCCTCCGCCAATCTAGCCGATTCCTGCAGGTTTTGAGGGTGCCTATCCGCAACCAAACTTGCAATCTCAGATGGCAAACTCCTCTGGAATTGTTCTAAGAGCACCAGTTGTCTCAATTGTTCAAAAGTCTGCACTTTCTCAGCCGCTAACCACAGCCCAAAGTTTTGTTCTAACTTCGCAGCGAATAACTGGAATTTCTCGTGCGGCGGCACTTTAACAGCCTTCCTAAACGCCTGCTGATAATGCTGAGAGTCCAACGAAAACCTTTGTTCGACCAATTGCTTATATGTTTCATAACTGAACATCTGCTCTCGTGAGAGCGTCCCCATCAGTTCTTGAAGAGGTCCTTTCACAAGGGACCTGAGGATCGGCATATAGTACCGATATGGAACTGCCATTTCCTCACACGTGGTCTCAAACAGGGTTAAATAGGATAGAACATCCATATTTGGGTCGTGAGTCGGGAAATATTTGAGATTAATGTCCTGGAGACTCAGTTCCCTCTGCCTAGGCACTGCAGCTCTTTGCCAATCACTGTAATACTCTAGAGCAGGAAGAGAGCTGGGGCCTCTTGCTTGTCTGCGCTGAAGTTCTGCTTGGGCAAATCGTAAAGCTTCAGCCCGGGGCATCCTCTCTCTTTCATATGCAGGGGGGGGCCGCCTCCGCAGTTCCCAAGAATCTTCCAAAGGTTTAACCCCTTGGGGACTGGCTGCTCTAGTTTCCCCACCCGCATAGTGTCTTTCCCTCAGTCTCACACCTTCCATAAATCTCTTAGGCAAAGTTTGATACTCACTTTCCGCCACATATGCCCTCCGGCTCTCAGAAATGCCTTGCGCCTCAAACTCTGGATCTTCTCTTTCGGCGTATGGATAATCTTCCCGGAGCTGAGTCCTCAGTTCCTGATATCCACATCTCTCAGGGCTGGCCGCCGGCATCCCGCTCGTGCGCTGACCCATCTGCTCTGGTCTCTGTTGTGCGTATGGATCCCCCTGGACGTCCTCACGGGCCCATTCTACTCTGCGTGGGGGTGGGGAAGTCATCTCCCGGGATCTCACCACAACCTCTCCGGCAACTGGTCTAGGGTACGGTGCAACTGGTACTTGTTCCACCTCCCGCTGCCGCTGCAAAGGTGGCGTTTCTCTCTCCGCTGTCGGTGAGGCGCGCACACTTAGCCTATCCTGGCTTCCCAGCCCCGCCTCCTCCAGCTGCTGTGTCCACCTTTGATGTGCAGACCGAGGGCTCCTGAACGCTTCCGCGTGCTCCCTCTCGGCTTCTCTGGCTAACTCCTCAGCCCCTCTTAAAGGAGAATACACTCCTGGAACCGGTTGCCTTGGCATAGACCGATCATCTGGTTCCGCAAAACGATACGAAGGGTGGGTGCTGTGTTCCTGCTGCCACTCCTCCGAAGCTTGTAAAATCTCGCTAGGCAAGCCTGCTGCCATTGTCCTAACTCACTAGCAAAATAAAAACGCTTGTACCCCTTTTTTGAGAACTGGATTATAACCAAAGGATTTTGTCCACTTTCTGGCCACAAAGTCGCATCCCACACCGCTGCCAACATGTGATGTTTCGGCCCTTCAGTACCCTCAACCTCTTCCCCTATAGCACCGCCAGCTCTCCCTCCGGAGGCTGCTGGGGCTGCTTGCGTTACCCGGGGAAGGGTCTGGCTATACCTCTATGGCTCGAACAGGGGTTTTAAAACACTTCTTTAACTGGTATCGCTGCCACCACCCGGGGGGGTCCACTTACAGACCTCCGGGACAAAGAATACACGTTCTGCCTGGTAGGGGCAAAGCAGCCTAGGACTGGGTTTAGCAGTGCGACCAGGAAGGACCAAAATCCACAAGAAATCTCTTTTAACTATTTATTATAAAATAGCATAACAAAGTAACATGCAACAGTTCTCAAAACAAAGGGAATACAAAGATAAAACAAGAAAGCATAGCTAACTTACAAGTACAAACTTAGAATAAGGTTGATCCAAGACTGCATCTCTCCATCCGGCAAATTGCAGTCAAGAGCCACGCAGACCTCAGTCTTTCTCAGGCTCTTTGAAGATGAGCAGGACAGCAGTACCTTGCTGGGTCATTTTGCAAGACAAAAGAGGACAAAGACCCTCATCTCTAACAGACTTAAATCCCCAAAACCCTTGAGGTGTTCCACGTGGGCTTATGGCTCATTATCCAATCTACGTTAGAGTTGAGGTTTGAATAATCCAATCAAAGAACCTACAACCGTTAGTCTTGTCAATCAAATAGAGGCTACGCAGATGTCTTGTGTTTACCCATTAATCAACCTACAGGGCAATTAACGCCTTCAGTTCTCAGAGCACACCGGGCAGGGTTTCCTCCCTAATTTCTTATCGCACAGGAATGGGAGATTTCACAGCTGCAAGGTTACACGGGATCAAAAGAACCAGAAATCTTTCTCTTAAAGTTCAGAAGTTTACTTTCCCAGGCCGTTCTCCCTCTCAAGAACCAAAGTCCCATGAATCTTCGCAGTTCCCATAATGCTCTGCACCTGAATCCATGACAGGGTGGGATACAAATAATTAAGTAGTAGTAGTAGTAGTAGTGAGGAGGAATTAAAGAACCTTTTAATGAGGGTGAAAGAGGAGAGCACAAAATATGGTCTGAAGCTCAACATCAAAAAAACTAAGATCATCACCACTGGTCCCATCACCTCCTGGCAAATAGAGGGGAAGAAATGGAGGCAGTGAGAGATTTTACTTTCCTGGGTTCCATGATCACTGCAGATGGTGACAGCAGTCACAAAATTAGAAGATGCCTGCTTCTTGGGAGAAAAGCAATGACTAACCTATACAGCATCTTAAAAAAGCAGAGACATCACCTTGCCGACAAAGCTCTGTATAGTTCAAGCTATGGTTTCCCCAGTAATGATGTATGGAAGTGAGAGCTGGACCATAAAGAAGGCGGATCGATGAAGAATTGATGCTTTTGAATTATGGTGCTAGAGGAGACTCTTGAAGATCAAACCTATCAATTCTTAAGGAACTCAGCCCCCTGAGTGCTCACTGGAAGGACAGATCCTGAAGCTGAGGCTCCAATACTTTGGCCAGCTAATGAGAAGAGAAGACTCCCTGCAAAAGACCCTGATGTTGGGAAAAATGGAGGGCACTAGGAGATGGGGACGACAGAGGAGAAAACGGTTGTGTTAGTAAATTCAGTTCCACCTTAAGCATTGTACCTTAAGGGTTAGACATGTTGCTGAGATAGTGTGTCACATGTCTAGGCTTTTCTGATATATGCTGAGTTTGCTGTATGAGTTAGTTACTCTGCAGCTCTGCAATGCTCTGCACTCTGAGCTGTAATGCTGTATGCTGTTACTGTAGAAGGAGGAGAAGCACCACTCGCTCTCTCTTCTAAGAGTTCTAAGATGCTGTAAATAAACTGCTTATGAAAATACAAGATGCCTCTCATCTGCCTCATCCTCTCCGCTAACACTGCTGGCCCTGCGTGGATAAGCTCTGCTAATTGCGTGCCCAGGCTGCTGCGGTCCCTGGGTCGTGTTCCGCTTTTTTTCTTTCTTTCTTTTTTTAAAGATTTTTATTGAAGTACGAGAATTTTTACATACATTATATTCTCTCCTTCCAATGTTTAATTTCCCGTACCATTTTTTCTTTCCCTTCCCACCCCCTCCCTCACCCATAATCCATTGGAAGGGTTCAAACAGTTGTCCTCAGCCACGGGCACAATGTCTTTAATTTCCACTGAATGTCTTCTGGTCCAGTAGTTGTTATCCATTGAAGATAGGGGTTCCATCTGGTCCTTATCGCAGTAGACTTGGCCTTCCATGTCATATCCTGTGACGTTACTGCCACGATGTCTGACTGAATAAATTCAAACAGATAATTAGTCCAGACCTCTACTGTCCATTTTTCTCTATCTTTCCAACCTAGAGCTATTGTTGCCTTTCCTGCTAGTATCATTGCTTTGAAGGTATGCTGGTCACCTTTCTCTATGGCCGTGTTTCCTAGTATACCCATTGTCATAAGATTGAAGTCTATAGGTAGCTTCACTTTAAAAACTTCATTAATAACCTTAAGGATTTTATTCCAAAATCCCCCTACCTCTGGGCATTCCCAATACATATGGGAGAACCATCCCTTGGCTTGTTCACAGTGCCAGCAGTTAGGGTTCAATCCTGGTATCATATTAGCTAGCTGGGCCGGAGTTCTATACCATTTTAGAAAGAATTTTAGTTCGAGCTCCCTAAATTTGCTTACTTTAATCTCATCTATTCCTTTCATTATCCTTTCGACCTTTGATTCGCTAATTTGTTCTTCTTTACTCCACATCTTTTGAATAAGTTGGGTTGTCAGTTCTTTATTTGTAATCATCCTCTTATAGATTTTACCTATCATTCCTTGTTTAGCTTTTTCCATTTGTTTATATAGTTCCTCTATTGGCTCTTCTAATCTCATATTTCCTATCTCTTGAGCTTTAAGAATTTTATTATATAGCCCTCCAATTTTTAGCCAGTATTGGTTACCTATGTTCTCTGTTACTTCCTGCAATGACTTTAAGGACTCTCCTCTATACATATCTTGGACTATGTGATATCCCTTAGCACTAAGAATTTTCCACCATTTGGGGTCGTCTATTGCCTCGTATATGCTTTCTAAGGGTGCCCACAGGGAGATCCTTTTTAACCATATAGGTTGCCATCTCTTCCATATGCCTAATGCCAATTTCCTGGGTCCTATTGCAGATTTCAGATCTTCCTTAACATTATTTGTGAAGATTCCAAATCTTCCTGCACCATTGTTGGCCTCGTCCTCAAATCTGATCCACTTTTGTTTATTTTTTGCTCCAATTTCTAGTAAAGTTTTTAATTGGACGGCTTCATAGTAATTATAAATGTTGGGGAGGCCCCACCCTAATTCTGATTTGTGGTTATACACAAACCTCTTTTGTGTCCTTGATTTTTTACTTCCGAATATCCATTGTCTTATCTCACCATTCCATTGTTCCAATTGCTGTTTTTTTATCTCTAGTGGGATGGCTTGGAAAAGGGTCGTGTTCCGCTTGAGACACCGGCTCTTGGAGGGAGAGAACAAGAAGGGGTGCTGTCGGCTCCCCAGTTTTGGTGAATGTCTCAACAGGTTGGACAGTGTTCTCGAAGCTACAAACACGAGTTTGACAAAGCTATGGGAGGCAGTGGAAGACAGGAGTGCCTGGCGTGCGCTGGTCCATGGGGTCACGAAGAGTCGGACATTACTAAACGACTAAACAACAACAACAGTAGTAGTAGTAGCTGTAAGGTTTATCTCATTAAGTTGGTGTGAAGTTAAAATGGGGTCAGCAGGAGAGGGCATACTTTGTAGGAGGTGCTATATATGTATCGCTTTGTTGTTGTTTAGTCGTTTAGTCGTGTCCGACTCTTCGTGACCCCATGGACCAGAGCACGCCAGGCACTCCTGTCTTGCACTGCCTCCCGCAGTTTGGTCAAACTCATGTTCGTAGCTTCGAGAACACCGTCCAACCATCTTGTCCTCTGTCGTCCCCTTCTCCTAGTGCCCTCAATCTTTCCCAACATCAGGGTCTTTTCCAAGGATTC